>NC_083467.1:13007334-13321917 GCF_030014155.1 Tachysurus vachellii | reverse complement strand
CCAAAGATTAGAAAATGAAATTTAATGAACCTTTAAACCTTGCTATTAAATGTTTTGGCCTGGATACAGCCAGGCAAGTATCCTTGTTTATATATGGGTATATGAGAAATGTGACGATTTATCTCACACATACACACAAAACACACACACAGCTCTACTTAAATCCAGAAACAAAAGCACTTCCTATAAGCCCCACATTTGTTTCTCCATTATGCAAACAACTAGGTCACAGCCACCCC
The DNA here is from genome assembly GCF_030014155.1 of Tachysurus vachellii. NCBI lineage: Eukaryota > Metazoa > Chordata > Actinopteri > Siluriformes > Bagridae > Tachysurus > Tachysurus vachellii. The sequence continues at coordinate 13,321,678 of NC_083467.1, read as the reverse complement.
GAAATCCATGTCTTACATTAAGAATATAGAAATTCAGTTGCCAGGGTAACATCTTTAGAGCGATTATTTTCAGTGGCTGATGCTCAGGGTTATATATGTTTTGCCATTGGAAATTAGGATTTTAGCTCTATAAAAAGAACTAAAGAGATGTATGTATTTTATGTACGTGTGTCCTAGAGTCCTTATGATGGCAATCAATTTATCTCTGTATTTTATTCTGGACAGAGATCTGAGAAAGCTACTCTGACTGTAGACTAAAAAACACCTCATTAACTGTTTTGGTTGAAACACATACCCTCCACAGGTAATCCAGTCCAATCAGCTCCAGGTCATCCATCATGTAGACTCTGCGCTTGGCCACCAGCTTGCCCTCTCTGCAGTTCACTGCTTTAAAGAAACGCTCAAAACATTTCATGCCGTTTTCGGTCAGAAGAGAAGGATCGAGCTGGAGCACGTTGTTCTCAAAAAAGTCCTTGTTTATGTCGGGATCAAGGTCCGGCTCGTCCCCCATCAGTTTGGAGTACCATTTGAAACAGGCTTCACGATCACACAAGAACACCGCATTCTCTGCTAGGCACTTCCAGATCTGTTTGGCCTGAGGGGCACAGAGCCACAGCTGCCCGTCCTTCAACAAGAACCTAGGAGAAAAAAGATAAAAACTTTTTATTGGTCAATACATGAGCGAAATCCCTAAAAATAATCATGAGAAGGTCAGTCATAGGAAGATGCTCTCAGAGTTCTTGCTTGTTGGTAGAACATGGAAATGATCAAATTCACAGCTAAATTTCCTTCAGTTTCTGGGATTTCCCTTGAATTCCTAGTCATACATGCCTATCTCGCTCAGCTGTGTAATAATGGTTCTCACTCAGGAGTTTCTCTTGTAACTAAACATGGTGTAATCATCAAAAGCTTTTAAACAGCAACAGGAAGAATATGCCTTAGCACATTTAGCTTAGCTTATATTCAATCGTTAAACCTTATTTAAATGCATACGATAACGAGGTAATGTTTATATTATTTAATTCAAATAATATTTAGAAAATATAGCTCAACTCTCAATGAATAAACGAATGCCTTGTGACATGGCTAATGCGGATTGAAGATGGATGGATTACGCGGCAACACTCGCTAGACATTTTACTGCCATGTTTACATTATGACACTATATGATACTGTATGTATTGTGATAGTAAATATTTTCCTTAGTTTGTTTTGCAAACAACTGCACACCATAAGCCAGGAATATTTAGTTAGTTTGTTTTGGGACCAGTTCATAAAAATCATCCCAAATGAGGGGCCGGTGAGATATGGCTTGCAATATGAGTGATGACAAAACAACAATATAGGAGCCCATATGTTGTCTTTTTGCACCACAAGACAATCAAGTAGCTTTTTCTACATTCAGACATGTTCGTGTTGTATTCTGAGACTGCAAAACAACACCAATGCATATTATAAGATGCCCAGGTAGGTTTTTGTTTACATTCAAATCAGAGAGCCAGATCACACTCATTTAGAAATGAACTTATTTATCTGAGACTTAAGTGAAAATAATAAAAAAAAAGTTTGCAATATGGAAAATAGCATTGTGTTTGTGTAAAATGTGTTTGAGAGACTTTTAAGGCCAATCATTACTAGTGTGTCTTTATTTTGGGTTCTCTGCGGCAAATCCAAATAACCATACGCCATACGGCCAAATGTTTGTGGACAGCTTTCAGATGTATTCCCTCTTTGCTGTTAGAATAAGCTCCACTCTTCTGGAAAGACTTTCCACTAGATTTTTAAACTAGAACGTGATTATTTGTGTTCATTCAGCCACAAGGACATTAGTCAGATTGAGGAGCCAGCGTTCTTCCAAAAGGGGTTCAGTGGGGTTGAGGTCAGATTTCTGTGTAGGTCAATCAAGCTCTTCTATACCACCCTTGAGAAACCATGTCTTCATAGAGCTTACTTTGTCCACAAAGTGTATTGTCATGCAGGAACAGGCTTCTTAATTCCAGTGAAGAAAAATCCACAAACATTTGGCCATATAGCGTACATGAAAACAAACCATAAAATCAAAACTGAAAATTCATTTAAACATTCTAAAACCAGACAGGACCTTAGAAAACAAGCAAATCCTTCAGCTGCCTCTATTTTTATTTATTTATTTATTATTTTTTTATTATTATTTATTTTATATAAATATATTTTATTTCTATTTTTACTACTATTTTCTTTTTGGATTCTCATTTATACACACAAGATTCCCACTGCTGCCTTGTAGTAAAAATCATGTTCGGCTGTTTATCAGCATAGTGTCAGATGATGGTTAGATGATCACAAGCATGCAGTTTGAGTGCGCGCATAGTCTCTGACATCTACAAAAACAGATACCGTTTTGTCTCCCATATCACGACATTTTCCTCAATTCAAACAGCACTGCCTTTCCATATTATCAATATATTTATCAATGAAGTAACTGGAGTTGTGCTACCCATTTCATTACATGTCTTCATTCATTTATTCACTGGCAACGTTGGACATTTTATTGTGCACTCATTTACACAATTACATTTATTCTTCTGAAGCGGTCTTAAGCTACTGGCTGATCCTAATACACAGACATGCCCTTGTATGCATGTCAAGTTTCAATATGCATGCGAGTCTCCATTTTTTCTTTCTACTGACAACAGTAGGCATGTAATAAAGTTTTTTTTAGTATATATCGCTTAAACTTCATTAGTTCCATACCTCAAAAAGTTCAGGCGCTCCTGCACCTCCTGCACATGACTGTATCGACTTCCAGGCCTGACGGTCTGAGGGTCAAAGTCTGTGTGCTCTACTGAAAACACAAAACTCACAATCACACCTTTCAGCAAACATGAGCACTATGGATCTTCAGAAACTTTCAGCAACTTAAGCAACTTACCTTTGGAGAACTGTCTCATATTTTCCATGTATGCAGACAGATTCTCAGCTACTAGAGTGACCAGTGCATGATTGTGCTGAAGTTGGTTAATAAGGTCATGGCGATAGAAAACGTGTGGGCTCCTCTGCGTTTGACTAGAAGAAAAACATAAGAGGTCTCAGAAGATCAACACAATCAACTGTTCTATTGTTGTGTTTAAAGATTTTCAGAGGCAATTTTCAGAGATTTTCATTTTTATTCTTAAATAAAGAATTCTATGAGAATTTAAACAATTCAATTTGAGAATTGTTCCTCTCTCCTTATCTCTCAGCCTAATCTAATTAAGATGATTTTTTAAAAGCTGTTCTAGCTTTAGGGCCAGTTATTAGTGACAAATTAAATACGTTTTAAGTTAAAAGAAAATGGCTTTGAAACTGACATTCAATCTGACTCTTAAAAACAGGCCCTCAGACTTATAGCAGAAGTTTACAACCAATTATTATATATATATATATATATAAAATATATATCCTAAATTAATGTTATACTTACCTTGCTAAGCTTGTTAAGTTAATAGGCATTTTCCTTCTGCAAAACAACAGCACGTGCACGATACGTTTGCTACAATTTTATTATAGTAACTGAGTAATGTGTTAATATGACCATTTCATGTCTAAGGGCCTTATTCAAAATTCTTTAGTAAAAGTATAGTGTCCTCTAAACCACAGGGATAATAAAGCCATAAGGATTGCTAGTGACACAGGCCTGCATTTTCACCTGAGATTCTGAGGAGCCTCTCCAAACAGACTGCAGATCTCTCGAATTTGCTTCAGTGCAGGTATGACCCATTTATCATTTGATCGCAACTCTTCAATGAAGCGATCAATCCACTGGATCTTCTGGGTATCCCGGTCCTAGAAAAAAGATCCAACCAAATTGAGATGTAAACAACTGAGAAGTGAAAATGATGACAATGAAAGTGAGTGACAATAAAAATGAAAGATCAATTATAAATACCAAACAAATTTGGTTTATACCAACAAAGATTTACTCATTTAAAGAAAAAATCAGGCAACCGGAGGTTGTCATGGGCTAAAAGTCCTGACCAGTTTTAGGAATAAGGCCGGGTTCACACTGTGCGATGTTGTCCGCGATCTGGTCGTCTGAGACAAATTGAAAATCCTAAAAGGTTTCTAGAATCTGAAAGTAAAATCCGTAGTCTCTGATGCCTGGTTTCACACGGTCACCACCATGGCCGTTGCGGTCGTTTTTTTTCCTCCGAAGTATTGGGAGCGTCAGATGCTTAAAGACACTTACGTGCAGTGTGACGCCAGGTGGACAGTACAGCAGGAGGAAACATTAAAAACGCTACAGAATGTTTTTGTTTGCTGCTAGCTGCCATTTTAGTGAGAGAATGTGGTCTGAACGAGTCACAGATTGATGGCGTAAATCCCAGGACAAGTCTTCTTGTACAAGTCCAATTTTGACGCATCTTGACTGCTGTACAGTCTGACATGATGACAACTGAGATCCTACAGTATGACATGGGGATCAAGGTCGGACAGAAAAAAAAAATCAAAAAAAAAAAAATCACAGGTTTAAGTCTGTACACGGTGTGTCGTCAGTCTGACAGTCAGGGATGAGGTCATATAGTACATTGACTATGATCATAGCAAACAATGGGGAATAGAGCTTTGTTTTATGTAATGTTTTTATGCCTGGGTGTGAATGCTGCACCACTGACACTGATCTGAAATTGAATTATGTTGAGACACATCATAAATAATTGTTTTGTGCAAACCCACTTTCCTGTTAGGCTGAAAGTTTTTTTGTTTACTGACCAATTCAAATTACTGACCAATTCAAATCTAACACAAAGACAACCTCAGCAATTGTTGACAAATCCACAGAACATCTCAAAACAACAACCATAAACAAAGTAGCACTTTGCCGCCGCTGTTTGGAGGAGGTAAACATACATGACTTTTCATACCAGCCTAATTGTTGATTAAGTTGAAACCAAAGTTAAAATCCAAGATAGTCATGGATTCCCCCCACAAAATCCAAAGTCTATTATCCCATCCATGTATTTTCAGGTTCTACACATGATGGTACCTGAGAACAGCTGTAGTCCAAGATCTTAATATGAGCGCTGAGAGCTTGATCCATGATATCCACAGGAACGTCATCACTATGGGCCAGGTTCCACAGCAGATTGAGCACTTTGTGTGCCATCACACCATCTTTATCATCTTCTGCCAGCCTACGAATTAGTTCCAGTAGCTTCTCTCGTTGCTTTTTACTCGCATTTGTCCAGCTTTCCTGTAAACCATTCAGAAGGTATGGGAATCACGTACAAAACAACGTGTGGTCTTAATTATATACAATACATAATTTCGTTTGCTTTACGTCACATTTATACATAGAATAAAACCCATCTATCTATCTATAGGTTATCTATTCAGATTTTCTGACTTAGTTTACCACATGAGAATGTATTACACGGAGTATCTTCTCAGTGTATTTTTCAGATTCGAGCATCATCAGACCAAAAACTAACCTTAAAACAGTCAAAAAGATGGTCTAGTTGTTCAGGTGAGAAATCCCATGCCAATTTTGCGAGAAGATCATGGACATTCTTGACAATAGCCTCATGCTTTCCAGCCTATTAGATGACAATACAAAAAATTTTCCTTCTGTCAACAGCAAATAAATAGAACACAAAAGAACAATTAACAATTTAACTAAACAAATACACCATTGCTTCTTAAATACCTGGGCAGCCCAAATGTTATCCAGGTCTTGAAGTGTAAGAGCTTTCTCCTTAATGACAAAGCGCAGAATCTTCTCTAGCTTCTCCACATACTGGGGCTGATGAAGGCTATCCCTCAGCACAATGGATAAAATGTTGTTTTGCTGAATCCACTCCTGACAACACAAAAGCTGACATCTTATAGTTCCTATATAAATAGACCTAGTACATTTGTCAAAAAAAAAAAAGCAAACCATACCCACACCAACACAGACTAAACAGCACAAACAAAATGTAGTTATTTAGCAACCTGGTAAGCATTACAAGCTGGCTAACAAAACAAAAAGCATAACGTACCGCCATGCGCTCGGCAGTGAGCCACTCTGCCTCTTCTGGGTTGCCGTGACGGTGTGTGTAGTACGAGACACTTGAAATCACCTTATTTACTTCATTTAGTGCGTTCATTTTGCCATTAAAAGAGGAAATTTGCAATAACCTGCGATAAAAGTGGTTAGTCAATTATTTCTGAAAAAGAAAAATCATAAATAAATGAAGCAATGTGTGTTGTACTAAATTAAAGCCCTCACCTAAGAATCATTTTTAACCTAAAGATCTCCATGTTCTTCACTGTTTCCTCTTGCCCTGGTACTCGTGAAGCCAGGTTCTTCAAAGACTTGATTATCATAGACAGAGCATCATTTTTGGCTTCATTTTTGGCTTCCTTTTTCAGCTCCTCATCAGTGAGGTTTTCAAGGAACTGAGGAACCATTTCTATAACGGGAAGGAAGTACTTCTTCACCGTGTGCAAAGTGAGAAACTCGTAGCACTGCCCAAAAGGCCTGCAAAGAAGCCACACAAACAAATCAATGTTAAAACCATAAAGAAATACATATCACATATACATGAACAGGTCACAATCCTTGGTGTTCTCTTACTTTATGAGTGCGGCGATGATCTGAACGTTCAGAGCTTGACCGCTCATGAATCGATCGTGCAGAATTTGAAACCCGTTTAATGTGCCAAACTTGTTTATTAAATCCACCAGCCAGCCCTGCAGGAAAACACGAAGTGTGTGGAAGTGAATTCAATCTGTTAAAAATAAAACAAAACACTATAAGAAAAACAAGACGACACCTTACCTTGGGAGAGCGAGGGTCAGGCGGACGAGCGAAGAGCTCATCTTCGGCCAGCTGCACCCCAGCAGGCACCGTCTCTGAGGGCCGGGTACCATTGTAAATGTGAAACTTGCAGTGGGGGTTGGTGGCCATGGCCAAGAGCTCTAGAAGGGGAAACCAATCCTGAGAGAGCTTGGTCACACATAGTTCCATCAGACGATGGGTGTTGTTGATTATGCACCTCTGTGAAGAAAAAACATGGCTGATGACTGGTCAGAAACAACGTCTGAGCTATACTTTGAAAGATGTATTGACCCTTTAGTGACAAATCTCTATCTTATTTTAGACAATTGTGCGGAGCTAAAAGAAGCCACTGCCTCTTAAGAGGGGTATGAGTCAGAGCGGTCTCCTACTGCTGGCATCTCACCCGGCTTTAGTGAAAGGAGGCCTTTGATCGCTGTTGTGGTGATTTAATGAAACTGGGGGGAGACTATAGTGCTGAAAATAGCATTGATCAGCTCTCTTGGCTTATAAAAACTTGATTCAAGAGAAATCTATGGTGGTTTAAAGCAGTTCTGATGTTTTGTTTTGGTTTAAAGGAACACAAACCTTTAGATAGAGGTAACAGGTAGCCTATATAGTGTTGTAGAAGTAATGATGGTATCTAAATTCGAGTCACACAACTCACATGGATTTCAAATTTCCATCCACTGACAGCCTCATCAGTCAGTATTTTGGTGAACGATATTGTCAAACCATCGCGAAAAAATCTCTGGCAGGCTTCGCACTTGACATCGAGTCCTTGGGAAAGAAATCAAAGAGAAAAGAAAAAGAAAAAAAAAAACAAAACACAAATGTAGCATTTATATTTTCAGATACTGTAAGGCATGTGCCTGAGAGCTAAACAATTATTAATGCAGATACGCAGTGCATATAAACAAGCTTAACAAGTCGCAAACATGGGAGATTCTTGAGATGAACTAGAACACACAAGGACACAAATATGAGTGAACTGAAAATACCAAGTGTAGAGTACCAGGAACAATAAAATGAGCTCACAGTAGGTACGAAAAGTCTGCAAGAGCATAGTTTCTCTTTCTGTTTCTCTGCCTTTCAGTGCAATATTTTGTTTTCACATTCTTGGGTGTCAGCCTTCTGTAACAATTTATACAATTATAAGAATCAAGAGAATTTTCTGCTTCCTGGTTTCTCAGTTACAGGTCATGCTACAGGTTTCCCATATTATCCCATATTAAGAGAAATAAAGAGAGAGGATGGTTTATGAAACTATACTAGATATAAAACACAATTGATAACAGTCTCACAGATGACTTCATATACAAATAATCTTTAGCACCTTGCTGTTGGAAAAGCACAGCAACATACTTTGGACTGTGCTGTTCCAGGAAAATAATCCACTACATTGTGGTAAACACAGCATAGCTTATTTCCCTATAACCACATGCATCATGATTTATTCTTTACATGTACATTTACCATGAGATAAGCGGATTCAATTTCCTAAAGACTGTTGTAAATGACCTGTTTTATTATGTACAGTATGGTGCAAGACAACACGTCTAATGAACATACAAGCACAGATTGTTTTACCTTTTTTACAAAGATCAATAGCAGCTTCAAGAAGAACTTCTAATTCACCCTTTGGCAAAACCGGAACAACCCAGCGGGGTCTGCGGGTACAAAAACAAAACTTTATAGTACATTGTGATCGTGAACGGAGCAATAATCATCACTCTGAGCAGGGTGCATGCACTGTACAGACCTGTTTATCATGTCATCCAGTTTGGCCAGGTCTGCGTGAGGGAAAGCCGGCTCCTCCTCCTCCTCCAGCTGGCCGGTACAGTCTCCCTGGACCTGCTCATCTGGAGGACTCACTGGAGAGGTCTCGTTGGATGATGTGGGAGTGGACGTCTGGACATCATATAAATCCAATTTTGTCAATTAGAAAGCACATACTCAGGAGTAAGACCTGGTATCAGACATGTCTTCAAGACAAACCCGCTATATATACCAAATGCAATTTATTCAGTTAATGTAAAGTTAACGTTCAGTTAAAATCCAATTCACCAACTAAACAACTCCAAGAACAGAAAATATCTGCATTTTTACACCTGGTCACTTCATGTGTTTTCTCTGATCCGATAGCTATCTGATTTGTTAAAACTGTTCCATTTACATTAGGCCACATAAATGTGTCTTGGCGAATCGGATATCAATCTGATCTTTCTACTCCCGGCCAAAATACAAATATATTTTACCTCATTTCCAGGGTAATTGAAATGGAACACGCTTTGGTGTATGTACTTAAATATACTTTTGTTTCTATATGTTTTACAAAGCTTTTTTTGGACGCCTTCATCGCTCCAAAGGGCAATAAGTGCCTGCGTGTCGTCCATGTTATTTGTTTCTGGTGCGATGCTCGACTCGCACGTCACCTGCGAGTGACGTACTTCAGTTTGGGAGGAGTATAGAGCTGACGTATGTGGCTTGAACAACCACATTCATTTACACCTGTCCAGTTTCATCTGAAATGCGTCCCAGACCACCTCCTGAAGTGGTTTGAATGATCGGATTTATATCCGTCTCGAAAACGTTTCGAAGGGCATTTAGACCTGGTCTTTTTATGATCGGATAGCTATCCGATCACAGAAAACGCATGAAGTGACCACGTGTAAAAAGCCCCATAGAGAACGTTCTGAGAAATCACAAATATTCTCTTGCAAAGGATTCTTGGTATTTTATGTTTTAACACATAAGATCCATCTACTTTAAATATAAAAAAAAATTGTTATAAAGTCTATTATTGGCATTACTGTAGAATACTTGTCACGCCATTATGTTCTTCGCCTTATCCAAATGTGTTCAAAAATAGAAAGGCCATAACAGAGCGAGCTCCAGGGAGCAAGAGATGACGGGGGCTCCTCGGTGACACAGTAATCTCACTCTCACTGTAGACTAAGTTAAGTGGAAGCTACAGAACTTGGGAAATGTGGGGGAGTGTTGGAAAAGGTTCCTTCTGCTTTGGCTGACCTACATATGCAGTTTGCTTCTCACATCTGAGCTCTTACACATCTCACACCAAATGGCTTTTCACTGTGAGCACTGAGTCCTTTGGTCTGCTTTAGCAAGCACTAGGTATAAACACAAGCAGCTGCACTACATCCCAGCTCTTTAGACTGATGTGCATTGATAGCCCAATCATGATTTTTTGACAGCTATCAGTTTATTGAATTGGGCAAGTAAACAGCACACTGCGATATCGTAATTCAGATAAAAGCCTGAAGAAAAGCGATCACGCTATTCAGCTGATTTCTACAAAACATTTAACATCTGTCTTTGTTCAATATCTGCAGACACAAAACTGAGACATATCCATCCTTCGATTAAAATAAACATGAGCAACAGCATTATCTGCTATCCTAACTCTGAAATAAATATTCAGCAGCGGTCTGAATAGATTGGAGACTCTTTTTAGCAAGCAATGTGTGCACAAACCAAACGTTTCTAAATAACCAAAATATAAATCCGTAATCAGATGATGATCCATCGATGCTGCTGATCTCATCAGTTGTTACTGAAATTACTACTGGAAATTCTAATTAAATTAAAAGTTTGATACTTTCAGTGACGATACTAAAAAAAAAAAAAGATTTCAGATACAGATAATCATCAGGCTACTGACAAATGGAAATGTTTCCAGCCAAAAGATTATCCTGTACAGGTCATTATATTCACAAAGGTGTTGAGATATACCCCTCAATTAGAAATAACATTTCAATAAAATGTTCCTTTACTTAGACTTGCGTGAGCATTTAAATTCAATTACAAAGAAGTAATGATGCTATTATACATTCAGAAATGCCGCTTTGTTTTCCATATATTTAACGTGCTATAGTAGTAAATAACCTAGGATATATTATAAACATTTATATAATTAAAAAATAAATCATTCAAGTTACCCAAGTCTTAAAATTTCTTAGGAAATAAAAGATCATACAAATAAGCTGCAACAGCTGTTAGTGTGAATAAGGGCCTCTAAGGAAGCACTTGGACAAGAGTTTCAGGAAGCGTGGCACTGACCTGGTTTTGGGGCAATGGGGGCTGAGACTGACCGTCCGGAGCTTGGCCCTGCTCCTGACTTTCATTCCCCCCCATGGGGGAGCCACGGGTCGTGGCAGTCATACTCGACACAGGGCAGATCTTTGCAATCTTGTCTGCTTATGTCACTGGCGCACGAGATGAAATCACTGCCTCCTCTGGACTGATCGAGAAGTGGCACACAGCTGAAAGTGCTAGCGCTGACGCAGAGACCATTGCATAACCTGAACACAAAAAGGAATCAAATCACACAGAGTGGATGGTGTATAATGTGGCATGACCTCAAATTTAAAAAGATCTTTATCAAATATAAAGACATTAACCAGCGCACTCTCTGTTAGAAGGCTATCAAACTTCTAGGTAGGTCTCATTCTTCTGAGAAGGACAAAATACTGTGACTCTCTGACAGCTCTGCTTAAATGTAACCCTTACCAATATAAATAAACCCATGAGTTTACAATTTGCTTCAAATACAAAGCTATAGAATTAAAGCTGAGCAAGAAATAATCCTCCCAAAACTATAAAATGTTAAAAGTAAAAAAATATATATAAAAAAAAAAAAAAAAAAAAAAAATCAAACAAATTAACATAGATGGATATATTTAGATTTGTAGGATGTCTGTAACCAAATGAAACATTCAAATGATACACTGCACCGGAAAAATGACGCTGTGAAATGGCACAAAAAAGCCCTGCAACAGCTGCCTTTAATGCCCTGTGAGAACATTCCCCATGCAGACATCACCTCAAACAAGAACACCACAATATCTGTCAAATGTCAACTTGCATGACCTCAAATTCTGGTTTTCAATTTGAATATTTCTATTCAATTATCTAATGAAAACCAAAGTGATAATTAAATTTTACATTAGTGAACAGTATCATTGGTCAATAAGTGAAAGCTTAGCTGCACTGATAATATGCTGATTTGATCAGCTTTCGTTCATTATCAGACATTATACATGTGGGGAAAAAAGCGACCATGTTCAGGGCCCTATTCAGACACATTTTAATATACATGCTAGACACAAATGATGAATGGCTCTATCAAAAGTCTAGTATCCTCTGTTCCAAAGGACAACAGATTATCCTAGTATTTGAAATGTCCAAGTGAGAAATCTTAAATAGGATTTCTATTTAAAAGGAACGTTCAAAGGCACACGATAATTAAAATAAACATGCGGTATATACAGGTTTCTGTCCACAATTCTACACGTTAGATTAAAATTTAAAAGAAAACTATACCCGATAGGACTATATAATATTCATAAAGTGAAAATCAGTGCCCCATATTTCAGCTTGTGTAGTTCAAAATAAGTCAATAATTGCTTATATTTTGCCTGTAATAATTCACTATACTACACGGCCTAAAGTGTCCTGGTTGTTCTGGATTTAATGCATATTGCTCATGATATCACAGGGCACTCAAAATTCTCAAACACAATAGGTCATAAGGTGGTGTTAATTCCTGTTGAGTTCTACAACATAGCACTGCCTGACAAAACAAATATATACATATAAATATAATTTTAAAAATAAGAGAAACAGGTTTATATTAACCTGCTCCTTATAACGCGTTAACTTCAACAGTAAAACTTATACCAAACGTTAAAAGGTATGAGGTGTTTTTCCTTAATCAACAGAAAAAATGAAGCACTTAAGGACCAAAAAAAAAAACAGTTTTCTGCTTGGCGTTAAGATGCACCACACCACTACTAGGTATTGATTATTTTTCCTTCGATAGCATAGGTTTATTCCTTGACTATCACCTGTCAATGTAAACATCATCCCAGGTGATTGACGGTACCACAAACATCAGCTGATATATGGTGCAGAAAATAACCATTTCCAAACATTGTACCAATGATCCACCCCATGTGTCTCCTGTACAGAAAACCATTCAAGAAAGTGCAAGCTTTCAATAACAAAACAATAGATATATAAACACCTACTACAGCTCAGCTACACAAGTGGCCTAATGACAAAACAGATGTATTGCTCACCATACAGCATTGAAAAATATTCACACCTAACACAAACACACAGGCCACAGAGCCGACATATTGCTCTACGTTTCATCGTTCACCTTTGATAAAGATTAAGAAATACACAGCAGAATAACCACCATTTAACTAGCCATGACATCTGAGCTCATTTTACATACTGCTGCCAAATAACACAAGCTCATTTTCTGTGGTTTTAATAAAAAATAACTGCGCATTGTGTGTGTTGTTTCCATAATAAATGAGATAAATGGCTCAGTGTTGTACACTTGTGTCCGGATGAACTGCTGTCATTTCATGTTAGCAATCCAGCTATGCAGAAAACAACATTCCCCAACGACTCTTTCACAACAACCGTTTATCATAAACAGCGTTGTATATATTGGAAAATTGTAGTTTTTAACAGTATTACAGTGAACAGCTTTTGCATAGTCCGTGTGAAACGCATCAAATGATCTGACTTCAGCAGGCTATGTAGACAAGATGACTGGCTCATCTACCAAGTTAGACGTCTGAGTGTCAAATATCGCCATTTTCCGTTCTAGAAGACATTACAGGAGATTTTAGCTCTCAGTAAGAAATCCAGTGATTACCGTGATCAGCATTTAATAGCTGAAGGTACACATAGATAACTATGACAAACAAGAAGCGCTCAGGCCTGAAGCTAAGGCCTAGTTTCCTCATCATTAACGCTAGCTACAATGCTAATCCCGAAGAACAGCCAGCGCTTAGCTTCCCGTTAGCTAGACAGCGTTAGCTAACTTCTTTGCACAGTTAAATATTGACCTACATCAATTATAGCGTCCCTTTATTATTAAATATGTCATTTATAGCAAAAGAGGAAGCTGCACCCATCAACCTGAGCAAACATCTAAATTACATAAACTGCATTCACAGCCTGTTTAGCACGCTAGCTAACTTAGCGCTGTCGGCTTTTAAAATAACACACAAGCTAGCAGCTCACTGGGAGTTAAATTAGGCCTGGCAGAGAGGTGGTTGTTTTTGATCAGCCTTAGGAAGTTATTGAAAAACAAAAACGACTTAACGTACGGTGGAGGCATATGAAATGGGTCACCAGCTTCCTAACACAAGTCTTGTCACGACCAGGCCTCGGTTAAAACCACTTGTTTGTGTTGATCAGCCATGTAGCAAGCTGTGTGTCGTTAGCTGGCCAGCGACCCTCTTTGTGCTACTATTAATAAAGTTATTTCCCATAACGCAACTAGTTAGCCAACAGCTGACTAACCCTCGGGGGCAGATAAATCGGTGTGGTGTGGTTAATTTAATGAAACAGCAATAGGTTAGCAATAAATGTGGTGACAATTGAGAGCATTTAACTCCACAATGACAGGAATTCGGCACAGCGCTACAGCAGCCTGTTAGCTACACACTTAGCAGGCTTGCCCATTTAACTAGCCGCCGAGCTAAACCCGACTAGCTCCACAGAAAGCCAGAAGTCCTTGTTACCACTTACCAAAAATCAAATCGGACCTTCTTCCAACTGATCCAAGACGCGATCAATTACGCACTGCTAAACCACGATTGTGTCATTCAGCTGTATGTATGTGTATGTGTGTTATGTGTGCGGCGCTCAGCCTGCATAAACTGTCTGCGATCCGCTCCTCGCTTTTTTTGTCTACTGTGTTGGGTGTTTTTCCTGCGTCACCAGCATCAGTGCCCCCCCTCCTCCTCACACACACACTCACACACGCACACGCACACACATTACAGCGAGAAGTACATCTATGCACTATTCAAGTACTCTATAGTTCTACTTCTAATTCGCCCTCAGAACGCGGATTTATCACGTTATTTTAAATATTATAATATTTAATATATAATCATTTCTATATATATAAAATATCATGTTATTTTATATATTTATATATATGTGTGTGTGTGTTTGTGTATGTGCAAGTGAATAATTACAAAACAGAAACGAGTTTATTATGAAAATCCAATAATAGTAAGTGATTTTGGTTGTTAAGAATAATGGTGGTTCAGTTATCTGCTCAATGAGTCTTACACTGACGTTACATTACAATATAGAATGTAAATTAAAGGAACATAACAAATACAATAATAATAGGCCTCATTTATCAAGCTTAATTTTTTCGAAATAGTTTAAACTCTTTACACAATGAATTTAATGTTCAAGAAAATCCGGTAACTTCAGAAAAATGATTACATCTCTATTTGACAGTAAAGATGGTGACAGGTGACTGGTTAATTTCTATTGTTCTAAACGCAAATAAATCCAAACTGATAAGCAGAGTGAATGTTAATAAAACAAACTTAAAAATATATGGCATATAAAGTCTGCTTCCTTTGGAAGTATATTTGGCTCATCAGCTGGTCAAATCCGAACCCCTGGCAGAGGCAAGTAAAATGTAGCTTTCCATTCATTTTCTGTTCTGCTTAACGTACACAAGGTCATTGCAGGGCACAATCACATATCACATTTGTATATTTGTACTAGTAGGAATAAACCCCAAAAACAGAATGCACAAAAGCTGAGACCACACAGGGCAGAGGAGAGAACTGGACACCCAACCCTGGCCTGCAAGGCAATGTCGTTGTGCCACTGCACCCCACATCACTATTTCACTGCCATATTTCTCACTAAGGGTCTTCTTTGCTATGCTTCTTAACCTTTTGCTTATATGAAAGTGGTTTACATTTTCATTTTCACATTCACAAAAATTAACTAAAACATTTCATTCTAAATCTGTGGGTGTTTTTTCCCTTCCTTTCATAATCCTACTCACTCTGTGGATGTTTGCTCATTGGTCTAATTTCTGGCAACTATGAAACAGTTTCAAACAATAATAATAATACATTTTATTTAAAGGCGCCTTTCTGAACACTCAAGGTCACCGTACAAAAAACAACAAAGACAATCAGAATCGAATAGCTGCATAGCGATACAAATTAGACCAGCAGTACAAATTATAAACATGTGGATCTTCCTGATTTGTTCCTATTTATGCTTAATTGTTTTGGTTTGTTTTGGTCCATATTGTGCTTAATTGTTTTGTGCTTAATTGTTTTGGCTGGTTTTGGCATATTGTGCTTAATTGTTTTGGCTGGTTTTGGTCCATATTGTGCTTAATTGTTTTGGTTGGTTTTGTGCTTAATTGTTTTGGTTGGTTTTGGTCCATATTGTGCTTGTTTTTGTTACTAAACAGTAAATGCAGTTGTGAAAAAAACATTACAGTACAAAAAAAATGTTTGGAAAAAAAAAATGTAAAAATATTACACATTAATTCTTTACAATAAAAACTATAATCTAAAATTAAATGTGTGCATGAAAATATATAACTATTTAAAATAAAAAAAAATAAAGCATTTTCTGAATTCTATTTTATGGTCTGTACAACTTAGCTAAATTGTATAACAGCAGAATAAGTCATCACTTTCTTAATAAATAAATAAGTAATAAATAAATAAGTCAGGAATAAGTTATCATTCGTCCATCTGGAAACATCTCTCGAAACTTGTCTTCAGCAGAGCACAAACAGAATAAGCGCCAAAGCACAGAGATTATGACGGTTCATTGTCAGATTTGGGTTAAATCCTAAATAGCTCCATCCGCCCTATAAAGTACGCTGTATGCGGAAGCAAGGACTTTTGCACACTTTCTAGGGCACTATATTTTCATTGCGAATTGACCCTTTCGTTTTCGTTCTTTACATTACTTATGCGTTACTGGTGTATTGTTTGTGGCCTTGAGTCGCTACAGTGAATCCTGTAATCTACAACGAGACGTTTAATAATAAACTGTATGGAAAAAATGTTTGGAACTGACGAAATAATTGACTATAAACGCCTCTCGCTCAGGAGAAATGGTGGCGTACAGCGGGTTTTTTTTCCTGTAAAATAAAAGTCTCAGTCACGTTATCGGGTGGATGTGAATTGATCTCTTTCGATGTTAAACATTTTATACAAATAAATGATTAGTGTATAATCTTACAGTATACATGACGGTTATGTTATAAACTGGCTGCATCACAAGACGCCCTAATCCAGTAAAACAAACACTTTTATTTTAAAAGAGTTCCTAAGGAAACGGGTAGAGGGACGTGTAACACGGTGGCTGCTTTCACTCACACACACACAGACAGACTTCAGCGGTGATGGCAGTCGGGAGCCATGGGGATTCTCACGGCTAATTCAGCAGCAGGTTTAGAGTGCTTTTCTATGAAATGAAGGCGCGTTTTCGCACCCAGAAGCGTTTGAAACATTAAAGTAGATCTTTTGTCGTAGCGCGGTGTGCGTCTTGAGCCCCAGCAGCGCGGATACACACACACACTTGCCGTGGAAAATGGCTCCGGTGCAGATCGGTACAGACGGCCAGCTGGTTCCCGTCGGGGGGCCGAGCTCAGCGCCGCAGCCTGCACCCGGAACTCCTGCCACTCAAGGAGTCCGCCTCAGCGTCCTGATCGAGTTCCTGCTACAACGGACATACCACGAAATAACGCTGCTGGCTGAACTGTGAGTCCTCCATCGCTTTAGCCTATATGATTAGCTTTCTCCAATGAATAGGCACAGAGTTAGCTCCCGTTAGCGGTTAGCTAAGCTGCCTAGCCTACGAGCTTGAACGCAAAGTAACAATTACACACTATATACTACCTGTTTAGTAAGTAAAGTAAATCAGATGTGTAATTCTAGCGACCATAAAATGTATAAACGGTGAATTATACTGTTATAATTGAGCTAATTGCCAGTGAAGGAGTTAGCTTCATGCTACATGTAGCTGTTAGCTTAGCCTCATCTGTGACGTAAGCAGACAGAGCCTAAGTGGTCAAATGTTTAATTGGAGTCACGTTAACCTCAAACAAGTTGACAAACAATGCTGACTTGTCATTTTTATCATTAAACTTCGCTAGAAAACAGCGTGTGATCCCTTTCTATACGCATACAGGTGCTGTTCTTTTAAACAGAACATCACACAGTTCATTTATATAAAGCTTGTTGTTACTCATTCATACAGTTTTTAATGCATTGGATTTAGATGTCTGATCTATAATTGTGTTGTCATGTATTTAAACCTCCTCATTTCCTGTTCTTTTTCCAGACTCCCACGTAAAACCGACATGGAAAGGTGAGTAATTTTCCAACTTCTAACCTAGATTTGTTGCTTAATTTGCTTCAAGCAAATACATACGTAAATAAAACAAATAAACGCTTTAATATGTTCGATCCCAATTGTGTTGGCGAACTTTTCTCTTATTCAGGAAAATTGAAATTGTCCATTTTGCAAGCCGGACACGGCAGCTCTTTGTACGGCTCCTGGCTCTTGTAAAATGGGCCAGTAATGCTGGGAAAGTGGAGAGGTGTGCGGTATGTGTTTCAATACCTTGCCTTTCTATCTTAATACATTGCTGAATATAACTCTATCTGTATGATTAGTATATGTTTATCACCCTTTAATCTGTGCAGTGAAAAGCTTTCCACTTTGGAATAACTCCCAAGAATTTATGCTACATTATGTATAAGCATCTACTGCTTTGTGAGTTATTGCTTGCCGATTTGAATCCTCATTCATCGCTATGTTTACAGATGATCTCTGCATTTTTGGACCAGCAAGCTTTCCTATTTGTTGACACAGCAGACAGACTGGCATCATTAGCCCGGGATGCTTTGGTACATGCCCGCCTACCCAGCTTCGCTATCCCTTTTGCTATTGATGTTCTGACTACAGGGTCATACCCACGTCTTCCCACGTGCATCCGAGTAAGTGTTCAATCACAACTTGTGGATCAGATCTACAAACTTGTTTACAAAGCTTCAGTGCCATACAACTTGCAAGAAAGTAGATGATTTGTTGCTGTAAACGATATTAATAACAAACACCAAGTCATGGTATATTTTTTCCCTGGTATGATTGGGTGTTTCAAACTGTATTTTTACATTAAATTTTAGGACAAAATAATCCCTCCAGACCCTATCACCAAAGCAGAGAAGCAGTCAACGCTGAACCAATTGAACCAAATCCTGCGCCATCGGCTTGTCACCACTGACTTGCCCCCTCAGCTGGCCAACCTGACTGTAGGTAAGTACCCAGCATCACATTTCCTTTCCGTTGATCTCAGCTGTTCCAATGACTTCTTAAAAAAAAAAAGTACTATGTTATATTAATATGATATGATAGTACGATCTCAATATTACTTGCTGCTGTTTATAATCAGCTAACGGCCGGGTGAAATTCCGGGTGGAGGGGGAGTTTGAAGCTACGTTAACAGTCATGGGAGATGACCCAGAGATTCCGTGGAGATTGCTGAAACTGGAGATCCTGGTTGAGGACAAGGAGACAGGCGGTGTGTATTATTTTTTTTTATATTCACATTTTTATAAAAGATAAAGCTATTATATATTCTAGAACTGCTACATATACTGAAGTATCCCGTTTCTATCCCAGATGGCCGGGCTCTGGTGCACAGCATGCAGGTGAATTTCATCCATGAGCTAGTACAGTCACGCCTGTGTGCAGATGAAAAACCACTCCAGGATATGTACAACTGCCTACGTATCCTTTCAGCGTCCTTTTTTTCCTTCTCACTTTCTCTCTAGTATATTAACATAGTTTAAGTATCCTGTTTACCCTTTTAAATCTCTTACAAATTGTAATCATTGCCATATTACTGTGGTTTAAGGGGAATAAAGCCCTCAGTGGTGCACTTGTTAGGTTTATTTCTTATTACATTTCTTTTTTCAGTTTTATTCTAATACAATAATACAAACGAAATTGTGTAGTCTAATCACAGCGGTGCTGGACACACATTATGATAGTGGGCACAAAGCCAAGTGAGGCTGACGTTGCTGTGAAAGGTTCTATATTGATAATCTAGAGCTGTGTGCAAAGCACAGGCATTAACTGCTTTCCAGTAAGCACTTTTGCTGCCTGCTTTTTCTCAACGCCCTTTTGACTTACTGCCACGGTGAAGATGTTTAATTGTGGTCTTTAGAGTTAATGTTGGTTTATTGTAAATTTTAAGTATAAAATTTTTAAATCCTATAGCCACATCCTAGTTTCAAGCTCTTGCGCAGTGACTCCACAACGCACAGACATTGATCCAGACACAGGCATTTTCTGATAATCAGATCAGAAGAGTCTAATGTTATCCGCAAAGGCTGGTGTTCGTGCTGGTTTTCATTAAAATCAAGCTGGAGCCGCACCTGGTTCCACCCGTTCAATTAGTACACTCAGCTGTAGCTTCTGCTTGAACGGAATGAAAATCTGCACCCGCACCGACTCTTCTCGAATATAATTGGGCACCCCTGCTAAAGATTTCTGTGTTGCTTTGTCTTTACTCACCCAAAACAGTCTTTGGTTGTTCCTTGACTGTTTCCATCAGATTCGTTTTGCCTTTCTCTTCAGCTGGAGGTGCTGCACTCTCAGACTCTGATGCTGATCAGAGAGCGCTGGGGAGATTTAGTGCAGGTGGAACGCTACCTTCCCGCTAAGTGCCTCACCCTGGCTGTCTGGAAGTAAGAAACTCTCATGTTGATCCCTCTAAAGGTTCACTGATCAGTAACAGTAGCTCATTAGCTTGTGCTCTTCAGTCAACAGGTGCTGGGCCGTAAGACAGGTACAGCATCAGTGCACAAAGTCAGCATCAAGATTGACGAAACAGATGGATCGAAGCCATTGCAGATTTCCCATGAGCCTCCGCTGCCAGCCTGTGATTCCAAATTAATGGAAAGAGCCATGAAGGTATTAGGGTTGTCTGAATTTTAAGATTTGTGCTCTTGTGTCTGTGTGTATTCTAGATTGTTGTAGAACTGCACTGGTACGCTCTTATATTTTCTATTCGGATGACTTTATTGGTGTTTTTTCCAATGCAGATTGACCACCTCTCAGTGGAAAAGCTTTTGATTGACAGTGTTCATGCCCGTTCCCATCAGAAGCTGCAGGAACTCAAAGCCATACTGAAGAGCAGCAATCCCAGTGACAACTGTAAGAGTCGCTGCTTTTATTGATCAGGAAACCTCTTCCTACACGTGTTTGACAATGTTACAACGTGCACAAATGTGTAACCGGTGTGTGTGTGTGTGTTCACTGCAGCATTTATAGAGACTGCTCTTCCTACTCTTGTCATTCCTATTCTGGAGCCATGTGGAAGGTCTGAGTGTCTACACATATTTGTTGACCTGCACTCAGGAATGTTTCAGCCAATGATGTATGGAATTGGTAAGCGCTTTTTTTTTCTTTTCTTTTTTTTCCAGATTGTTTTCGATTTACTTATATTATATAATACTTATAATTCAAGGAAATGTTGTTCTTTTTGTTCATCTTCATGCATCGTATATTGTGGTGCGTGTCTGTCCTGTATTGAGCTACATAAGTAGTAACAAGGGTAATGACACTTTTCAGTTTTTTTGAAATTTCAGAAAAATTTTAAGGACTACTAAAGTGTCATTTTCTGAACTACGCCTGAGTAATGTGAACTGAAATCTAGATCATGTCAGGCCTGTTTTTTTTGATACATCAGAACAAAAGTATTGTTCTTTAGGAGAGTGCATAATAATTAATAAGAAAAATAGTTGGTACTGCTGTCATTTCAGGCAAGTTGGATGTGTGGAATAGATGTAAATGTTTGCTGAGTTTACTGAAAAGACTCGGCACTAAACAAAGAGGCGCATTAAAATTTGATTGCAGAATTCTCTCTAAACAAACCTCTGCATGATGAGCAGGACTGGATAAGTCTGGTAAATTATTATTAGACTTTTTCTCGATTTAGCAAATTTAGAAATGTTTTAGAAATTACAGTCCAACCCTTTGCAATACAATGTAAAATATTGATCATGTATCGGTTGAAACCCTTCAGCTCTAAAAAATGATTGCAGTCTGTATAGTTACTAATATTTTCTGACTGTATGCCCAGCACACTCCACTCCACTGTTGGATAATGTGGGTCTCTTTTGCAGATCAGTCGATGCTGGATGACATTGAGAAAACCATCAATGATGACATGAAGCGCATCATCACATGGTTACAGCAGCTGAAGTAAGCATTATAAAGCATGCATTTGTTTCTCTTCAATGCAAATTGATCTTTGACCTTATATAGTAGCTGTCTTAAAGTAAAGCTTGTTGTTTATTTTTCTGTTGAATAGATTCTGGCTGGGTGAGCAGCGGTGCAGACAGTCTGTAAAACATCTACCCACAGTGTGCACAGATTTTCTCCACTTATCAAACTCCGCCTCTCATCCTGTGGGCAACCTTACAAAACACCGCCTCTTCATCAAGCTCACTCGTCTCCCACAATACTACATTGTGAGTCTGTTAAGATATAAATCAGCTGGAAGAATCATATTATTTTGCCTTATGGTTTTAAAGCTCTGCTGCTCTTCTCTTCTCAGGTGCTTGAAATGTTTGACATCCCCAGCAACCCCACAGAGTTGCAGTATAAATATTACTTCCTATCAGTGAGTCACCCAGAGGGGGAGGACGGGTTGCCTTGTGCCCTGCTGCTGCAGCAGTTCAAGCCCGACCTTGAGAAGCTGGTGCAGGACCTTTCCCCTGGCCGCTTGACCAGGCCTGGCACTAAGAGGAAGGTGGGTACTTGGTTACAGAATAAAACTTTGTCTTTTTACACAGAAGTCTTTTTAAAAAGGAATCATTTGCAAAGAAAAACCTAATTTTACCCGATTTTCCTGCCCTGGTCTGATGTTTCCTGGAGCAAGGAGCAACTTTTTAGAAAGTCAAAACAGTGTTCTTTTATATCTGTGATACCACAAACAGAATAACAACCCACGATTCAGCAGCACAGTATATTTGTTTATAAGCGCATTTGTTTATAAGCATATTTTCAAATAGCAGGAAAAAGATCAAAATACAAGTTTAATAAATAAGTGTTAATGGTGAAGGTGAACCGGGGATGTGTGCAGTGTGGTGTGATTAGCAAACATGATGAAAGGATGGGGAATAGAAATTGTTGATTTATTCATCTCACTTTCTTTGGTTAGAAGCGTGTAAAACTCAAGGGTATGTGTCATGCTCCCTTGTTTGTGCTTTTTCACCTGTGAATATGATGCATAACCTTCATAGGGGGAAAAAAGGAGTTGTTTTTTTTTTTTGTATAAAAACATCTTCAAAATGTAAACTCTGATTATTCATTTATTAGAAAATCTTCCAAAAAACCTAATAGTCTTTTGTGTATTAGTTGCATTACTCATTTAGCTCCAACGCACAAGAGATCAATTGACTCGGTATATGGATGAAAAATTGGGTAGTGTTGTATATTTTTTTAGAATATTTTTTATTTGTTCGCTTTTCCATGTGAGAAACATTTGAAATGGATGTTGTTTTACAGTCCGTGGAGCAGGGTGCTCCTGAGCCTAAAAAGCCAAAGCGCTCAGGGGAGATGTGTGCATTCAATAAGGAGCTGGCTCACCTGGTAGCAATGTGTGACACCAATATGCCTCTCATTGGCCTGCGCTGTGAGGTACAGTGGAGATTTACCTGCTAGAATTTTGTTAGTATCTTTTTACATTACAAACCATACGGGCATGTTCTTATATTTATCATTTATTTGTCCTTGTCTTCAGCTGTCTAATATGGAGATTCCTCATCAAGGGGTCCAGGTTGAAGGAGATGGATGTAGCCACGCTATTCGTCTTCTCAGGTGAGCCTCTCATAAAATCCTTAACAGTATGGAGTGTGCATTTCAGGTAGAAGCTTATACTTGTATTTATTTTTTAAAGCACTTAATTGTGTTCATAGGTATGCCAATATTTGTTTAGATTTTATTGGCTTCTTTTTTCATCATGTATCCCTCTATTCCTCACCTCAGGGTGCCACCTGCTAAAGGTGTGGGTGAGGAGACGAGGAAGGCTCTGGATCGCTCTCTGCTGGACTGCACATTCAGATTGCAGGGCCGAAATAACCGCACATGGGTGGCAGAGCTGGTCTTTGCCAACTGCCCCCTCAACAGCACATCAAGTAAAGAACAGGGTGAGAATCAATTATTCCTTCCTCTCTTTATGTACAGCATCACTGGTCTTGGGGGTTAACGCATATTACAATAAACTTTTATTGATCACATGTCAGTCAAGACTTTCAGGAACCAGACATAAATGGAATGGTTTGTGCTTCAGCAGTTATGAGTCCCTCTGTATGTCCTCATGCAGCCTCAACACGACATGTGTACCTGACATATGAGAACCCGCTGTCGGAACCCGTGGGAGGACGGAAAGTGGTAGAAATGTTCCTTAATGACTGGAACAGCATCAGCCAGCTGTATCAGTGTGTGCTGGACTTCTCGCGGGCTTTTCCGGGTGAGTACAATCCATCACAGATCACCATGCACACACACACTTACAAATTTCACTCATTTACTGTAGGCGATCCAGCTAATGGCATAGTTTTGGAAGGCGGTAGTAAACCAGTGAACTTAGCACAGACCATGGGGAGAACATGTGCACAGACTCTGCACAGACAGGAGCCAGAGTTAAGGATTGAAGCAGGTGTGCCGTCCATAGTATTGAGTTCACTAAATTTATGTCTTAACTTTCCTCCCACTTGCAGAAATGCCCTCCTACTTGAGTCTCTTCTCTGAAATACGGTTGTATAACTATCGGAAATTAGTCCTATGTTATGGCAACACAAAAGGCAGCTCTGTAAGTATATGTTAGTGAACTGAATACTCACTTTTTATCTCTCTACATGGCTAATGTATGTAGTATCATAATTGATGCTCTGCATGATCGAGATGCCTGTAATTCTCAATATGATTTAACCTCTGAAGGTAACAATTCAGTGGAACTCTGCAACCCAGCGCTTCCACCTTGCACTGGGCACGGTTGGACCAAACTCAGGCTGCAGCAACTGCCACAACATCATCCTCCACCAGCTCCAGGAGATGTTCAACAAGACCCCCAGTGTGGTGCAGCTACTACAGGTTCATTTAGTTTTTTTGCATGTACTTAAATGTGCTAAAACTTTGAAGATGCCCTCTTCAATTTGACTCTAATACTCAAAATGCTAGTGCAGACCTAGATTTATTAGAGATGTTCATTGATGGTTGAAATTAAAATTGAAATCTCCATGAGTGGAGAAAGACTGAACAGCCATACTAATACTTCCGAGTGTTGTGAGCAGTATAGATAGAACAAAGCAGCATAGAATATGAACTTTACGATACTTCCTGGCAGCATTAAGCTTAAATTGATTATAGATCACTGGCAATATTCCAGCCAAGTTCCCGCACCTTAAAAGAAATGTCAAGTGATATTAACTCAAATATTTCTTTGCTCTCTTCAGGTACTGTCAGACACACAGGCCCCTTTGAATGCTATCAACAAACTGCCAACTGTGCCCATGCTCGGTCTTACCCAGAGGACCAACACAGCCTACCAGTGCTTTTCCATCCTACCACAATCCCCCACCCACATCCGTCTTGCGTTCCGCAACATGTACTGCATAGACATCTACTGCCGCAGTCGAGGCGTAGTGGCCATCCGTGATGGTGCCTACAGCCTATTTGACAACACCAAGATTGTAGAGGGCTTCTATCCAGCTCCTGGACTAAAGGTATAAATGCCATTTTTTGCCATCATTATTTTCAAATACCCAACATAACGATGAAAAATAGAGGTTAGCCATTACTAGGGCTTTGTGCCTCTGTGTTGGTACGCAGCTCACCATATGTGTGTCAGATTTATCATGATCATAGACAACTACTAGAGCTTGTGTGGCCTGATGAGCAATGGCTTGACAGGGCAATATTTGATGTTCAATACAGATTTTGAATTCACATATTTTTGCTCACTTCATTATGTATGATCTGTGATGGTCAGATGAATGCAAATTACATAACATTGGCTAAATTTTTCTTAATTTGAATTTTTTATTGTAGACATTCCTGAACATGTTTGTGGATAGCAACCAGGATGCACGGCGGCGTTCAGTCAACGAGGATGACAATCCACCCTCTCCAGTTGGTGTTGATGTCATGGACACACTTATGACCCACATGCAACCTCAACAGCCAATCAGAGGCCAGGGGGTCTACCCACCCCTCACTTCTCCAAACAACCCCTACCATGGCGGTGTGGCCCCGTCACCCTCTATGATGCCGACGCATTCACCTGGTAAGTGCCTGGTGCACTTCATTCATACTGCATCCAGTGCCTGGTGCAGTATGTGGTTCTGCTTTTTTTTAACTATGCCCCATACCTGCTTGGCTTTGCATTGTGATAATTATGGGATTAAAAAACAGTGCTTATGGTTATTTTACCACATGCTGCAAGCGCTACGCACACATTTAACCTGTCACTGTGCAGACATGTATGGTGGATTTTGTTTTGGCTCTGTATATTTACCTCATTATTAACCATGAACATAAAATTCTGGGTCAGAGCATGCTCACTGCCCTGTGCCTGTCTACTCATCTCAATCATAGGGCTGTCCTGCTTCAGCTTTAGATTGTGAATTTGTGTGTGAGAGAACAGCAGTGATAGAGACAGACTTCTCATCAGTTGACTGTGTGCAGGGAACATCCATGCAGCCAGTTCCCCTAGTGGAGCTCTGCGGGCGCCCTCGCCCTTTGGGCCCACTCCGTCTCCCTCCTCTTTGGGCATTTCTATGGGCCAGACCTCCAACTTTGCCAGCCCACATGGTAAGTGTCAGAGGGGGCAGCATTCATTTAGTAATGGCTTCAGCTGGCCTTAGCTGTTCCCGCTACTGAGAAGCAGCCCTCAGCAGGCTCTGGGAGAGAGCTGTTTGGGCTCTGACAGGGATTACTGTGTGAGCAATGTTGGTGCAGGGGCTAATTTCTTACTAACATTAACAAATGAGATCGAATGGACACTGATTGGGTGATGGTTTGGCTGTTGATACTAATTTTTCTAATTTCTTGTTTTAGTAAAATGAAGGAGTCCTTTGTACATGCATGTTGTTATAGGACTGAGGCATATTAAATGCTTATAAATAATGAAACATGATCGTTAAATTCACTTTCTGTCACATTCGTTTTGTATGTATTTATGAGGGTGAGTCAAAGGAAATGTACAGGAGATTATGTACAGAAATTATATTTTTGTGACCCTATTTGCATTTAACAATGCAAAATAAAAAGGTTTATGATGTAACAAATGTAAAATTATTAGTCTATTCAAAATTGTAACATTCAGAGTCTAATTCTATCTAATCACTTAGGACTTAACATTAATGTAAAAACCAAATCTGACCATGACAATCTGTAATTAACTTACTTATATTAATTCATATTGTGATACTCTGAGTGTCACTGAGCGTAACACACATATTTGGAGGTATCAGGCTGTACTCTGATTGCACTATAGGAGCGTTGGACCCCAGTTCCCCGTACCCCATGGTGTCTCCCAGCCAGAGGACTGGCACATGGCCCAGCTCTCCACAAGTCTCTGGTCCTTCCCCACGCATCCACGGCATGTCACCTGGTAACCCTTCTCTCCACTCGCCCATTCCAGATGCCTCACACTCTCCTCGTGCTGGGACCAGTGAGTAAAAGCACAAAATCCAGCTGAGCTAATTATAAACCTGATATGTTCACTGCAGACAGCTTTTCTTAAGAGCAATGGAGGACAAAGTGTTACTTTGTTGAGTAGTTGTTACAGCTTTAGTAGTGAATATTCTTCTTCCCAATGGCTCTTTGTCAGACAGCAGAACTGAATAACGTTGATTTCATGTGTGCGTAGGTTCCCAAGTGATGCCGACTAGTATGCCTCCACCTCGTAAGCTACCTCAGCGCTCATGGGCGGCCTCCATCCCCACCATCCTCACACACAATGCCTTGCATGTGCTACTGCTGCCCTCACCCACCATGTGCCTGGTGCCAGGGCTGGCTGGAAGTTACCTGTGTTCGCCACTTGAGCGCTTCCTAGGCTCAGTCATTATGAGGAGGCATTTACAGCGGATCATCCAGCTAGAATCCAATGTAAGTTCCCCTCTTTATGCTCTTGGTCGTCTGGGAACGAAGGAGGGGGTGTAACCCTATGATTAAATACTTTGTCTAGTGATGGAGAAAATTACTGCATTCATAAGTATATTCAATCCTCACTTTATGTGCTGGGTTTTTTTTTTAAATTATTTTATTTTGTAGAGAGCACATACTATGAGATTCAATAGCATTTTTTTTCTCCAGTGCTTCCACATGTTTCACTTTTTGGAGTTCTTTTCACACACATAGTTATAAGCTGATAATAATGATAATTATGATGATCATTCTTTTGAATACCTTTATAAGGCTTAATCTGTGTCTGAGAAAATTGTCTGCATGATCCTATATCTGTACATAGCCACCATCTCTTTCTCCTCTCTATAGCTCACTATTGTGAACTCCAATGAGCCAGGAGTCATCATGTTTAAGACAGAAGTGCTGAAATGTCGGGTGGCTTTGAACCCAAAGAGCTACCAGACCCTGCAGCTGAAAGTCACGCCGGAGAACACTGGTCCCTGGTCACAAGAAGAACTGCAAGTTTTGGAGAAGTTCTTTGAGACCAGGGTAAGACAAGAATCCTCCCCAGCCTTATTCCAGAGGATGTCACCTGTAGATTAAGCAATTATCTTGTCTATTTTGGTTCGAGTGTCTGTAGAAATGTAATTAATCGAATGTGTCTGGAGCTATTTCCTGTTCAGACCATTTCAGAGGACTAAATTAAAACTGTCTGTTCTGTGATTTAAGTTCATAAATTAACCAAAAAGGTTCTTACGGTCTTAGATCTTCATGTGCTAGAGTTCAGCACAGTTTTCTCATTTCCCTGCTTAACATCTAACCAGCATATTAACCATAGTGTTTTATAAGAAGTGATTTCCAGTAACATGCCAAACTCCAGCCCTGCTTGGCTAAGACTGTTTGCCCTGTGAGTGGATATAAGTAATTTCTTGTCCCATTTATTTTTTTTTAGGTTGCAGGTCCACCCTTTAAGTACAACACTCTAAATGCCTTTACAAAACTGTTGGGGGCTCCCACCAACATCCTCAGAGACTGTGTTCGAATTATGAAGCTTGAGCTGGTAAGAGAGTATAGAAACCTGTATGCAACAACCTGGGTGCATGTGTGTTTGTGTTTTGTTTTGTAAGTCTCAATAACCTTTAATTATTTTTACTCCTGCAGTTCCCTGACCAAGCAGCCCAACTAAAGTGGAATGTTCAGTTCTGTCTGACAATCCCACCCAGCGCTCCACCCATTGCTCCTCCAGGAACTATCGCTGTAGTGCTCAAGACCAAAATGCTGTTCTTTGTAAGTATTGCCATGACTCAACTCACCAGTGAAGCTGTGAGTTATATCATCCTTACACTTTCCTGAGGAAAAGAGACGCTTAATCAGAATAAAATAACGGAGAAAAGACGGAGAAAAGTTTTACTGTCAGTCGAGTTACCTAAAAGAAGATCTACTGTCAGTCAGTGAATCTTCTGATTAACCAAGTTCCTTTGTCCTTAGCTCCAGCTGACTCAGAGAGTACCTGTACCTCAGGAGCCCATTAGCATCATTGTGCCCATCGTGTATGACATGGCCACAGGGCTGACACAGCAAGCTGACATCCCTCGACAACACAGCTCTTCTGGAGCCGCTGCTCTCATGGTCAGCACCATCCTCAGGAGGTTTAATGAGCATCACCCAGCTCGACCAGGTATGTATTCAAGTCATGTGACTTGTTTTACTGTACATATTATGTTTCATGTATTCCTTAGGTTTATATCAAAGAGCAAACTAAACTTATGAATGATGATTATGATCTAATAATTATGATCAAATAATTATTAAAGGTGTACAAGTATAGCTCAAGTTCTCTTATAAATAACAAGAAATTGTGTTTATGGGACAAGCGTTATGTTCATGTTGAATATGATAATGAACTTGACTGGTTCCATACATTTCTTATTTGTACTACTTATTGACCTGTGCGAAGTGACTTTGTCAGTATCAGTATATTATTGCTATTTTGTTTAATTACTTTTTAATTCAATTGTTTTTATAGGATATGAAGTGTTTTTTTGTTGTTGTTTTTTTATTTAGTTCCTTTTAATTGCATAGCCTAGGCAGTTAATAACATATAAATCTGTTTTCTTTTAGGAGAATGTACAATATTTGCCTCTGTTCATGAACTCATGGCTAACCTGACGCTGAATCCTGGTGCACGGCCATAAGATACCTCAGTCCAGCTTCTCCAGGTCAAACTGGGAACACACTGAGTAAAGGCAAGCTGTATGCAGATCCAGGCTCTTACATACAGCCACAGAATTTTTCTTCAGGTGTACAAAGTTCTGTCATAAAAGAAAGAAAAAGAAATTATGATGGAATGGAATATTTTTTTTTGGTTTTGCTTCATCATGAGTGTATGTAACTGAATGAAGGACAGTGCATCTGTGAACGTGCCATGCATACATCTATAAATTCAGGACACAATTAAGGAAAAGGACAGTTTATTTTTGTCTGGTGCACTTCTTAAATAAAAGTTTGAAATTAGAAAAAATAGGTTTGTTTACCCTCAGCTGTAAATGCTTTTTATATATTATTTTAATGTCTGCCTTTAAGAAAATAAGCATTTTGGGGATAAAAAAAAATAAAAAACTTCATTCTTTTTTTATAATGCAAGCTATCAATACTGTGTTGATATTGGGGATGAATTCTTTTTGATGACACTATTTAATATCCTTTCCTTTAATTCTTCTTTCTTTCTTTTCTTTTTTTTTAACTGGCAAATCATTTGACCGCTCATTATTGCGGTAAACCTGAACACTGTATAGACTGTACCAAACTTTCAGAAGAAGCCCTATTTTTGGATGACTGCATTTGAATCCTGATGGTAACCTCTGTCTTTATTACTGTTTAATAAATATTTGAAACTGGTATTTGTCATTTCTCACCATCTTGCAGGCTGAAGAAAATAATATTAAGTTGTGATAAGATTATAATGAATGCTTACTGAAGTCACTGAAAAGTGTTATGTTGTGGCTAAACAGTGATTGTACTCGTGTCTGAGTAAGAGCTGTTTATTATGTTGATTATAACATCCTTTATAACATGTATGTCTGGTAGGTAAACTTTAGTGATTCTATAAATAAATATCAAAGCCAGAGTATTTTTTTTAACAATATGATGGGTGCTATACAGAAATCTGGCTTGGAATTGGACATATTTGAATTAGTTTTACTGACTTTCCAACAGATTGGCATTTACAGGCTACTTGAGCCCTAATATGAATTTCTAAGGGTTTTCTCTTTCTCTAAAATGTTTTGTTTCAAAAGACAAACTGATATTTAAAATTTACTTAAACTTAACTTATACTTAAATTATACATGTTGATTATCCACATGATCTTCTGGGAGCAACATTTGTTCTTGTGGTACAGGACAGACTAGTTATTGAACGCATCCTCAATGTCCTTTCTGAGTCTCCCATTTGAGATTTAGTCTCCTTTTGCTGTAATAATATTCGTCATGATTTCCACTAGATTTTGGAGCATGGATTTGAGGATTAATGAGCCACAAGAGCAATAGTGAGATCAGTGTTGCAATCAGGGGTGCCACTAAAGGGGGGAGGTTAGGACTATTCTAAGGGCCCATGCACTTTTGGGGCCCCCAGAGGCTTGTATGTTTGGTGCAAAATGGGCGTGGTAGGGGGCCCAGTCTCATTTTCTTTCATAGGGCCCAAAATTGCTAGTGGCGCCCCTGGTTGCACTCAAGTACTTCTGCGTCAACCTTTGCACATCATAGAACTCACTGTGTTCTCAGGGACATTGTTTTGCTAGATGTTTGGGCCTCTTAGCACCAGTGAAGGGAAAATGTATAAGGGCAATTGTTTAAACCAGTTTGAGAAATGGTGGATTACAATGATCAAATGTCCACAAACAGCTTTCCTCATTGCTGACTGTGTATTTCTAACACATTTTAGAGAATTCAACAGCTAAGATAAATATATACTAAGCTAAGATATATACACATTATTCAATAAATAAACCATGTGAATAATTACATTTTATTAAATACACAAAACAACACCTATATCCAGCTAATTTCTGGTAGGAGTGAGAAGAGTTTTCGTGGCGGAAAGTATAAATATTTATAATAATTATGTGTTATATTAGACATATAATTAATTTCAAGTGTGTATAACAACAGTTGCAAGAAAAAAAAATTCATTCTTCTGCTGTGTGGATTTTCGTGCACCTGGCAACCCAGTCTAGGTGATTACGTCATCTGTCTCTGTTGTCTAGAGCCATAATTGAATGGCTTTTCCGCGCGATACGTTTGAGATTTAAAACCAGTTAAACGTAGAAAAATGTCTGGAAAGGATGATGCTCTCGGTGGACGGTTCTGTCTCAGGGATGGAGGGATCATAAAGAGGTTTTAAACAGCTAAATCCTGACAGAGCTGCAAAGATGACAGCTGTCAGTTTATCAGCACCACTTTGTCAACCATGCGCATATGACAGCAGGTTCAAAGGTGTGTGTGTGTGTGTGTGTGTGTTTGTGTGTGTGTGTGAGAGAGAGAGTGTGTGAGTGTGTGTGTGTGTGTGTGTGTGTGAGTGTGTGTGTGTGAGAGAGAGAGAGAGAGAGAGAGAGAGTGTGAGTGTGAGTGTGTGTGTGTGTGTGTGAGAGAGAGAGTGTGTGTGAGAGAGAAAGTGTGAGTGTGAATGTGTGTGTGTGTGAGAGAGAGAGAGAGTGTGTGTGTGTGAGTGTGTGTGTGTGTGAGCTACTGATTTGTTAGTAGAGCTTTTAGGTCTGTTAAGTTTAAAAGGACATTTAAATGACGTTTAATGAGTTACTACATTGCTGTTTTACACTTTATTCAGCTAAAGATGTTAAAGTGATTATCCTTGTTGCATCTGTCTGCACCTACATGCCGTTGTCCAGTGGAGGTTTATCTGAAGAAGCCGCTGAGGCCCATTCACCTGAGCCCAGAGCAGGTAGCACTAGACATGCTTTGTCTCTGTAGCCAACTCGACCTCCTTGTCAGAGCTCAGGTCCATCTGGTAAGCCTTCTGCTTCTGAAAATCTCTTCATAGTCTGCATGTATTGACAAACGTGTGTTACTTGTAGGGGCAGTCAAAACGTGACATGAGTCCTGAGGAATCGGAAACCTTTCAGAATCAAGGTAAGCTTCCCATTATTTATTTAACATGGTTTACAGGATAGAGATTCCAGGATTGCTCCACACTTAAATTGCTTTCTTCACACTGCACACAGGTGCTGAGATTGTAGATCAGATGAAGCAGTGCCTTGAACACTTGCCCAAACCTGCACCATTGCTGGAGGTAACTCAGTAAACTGTAAACAGTGTCTTCTTGATTTAGCCTGCTCTAGGATAATGCCTTTTTCCTTTCAACCAGAACTACATGGACATTGCTGGATTGTCTCTCATGTTCCCTCGAGTAGAAGTCTACATAATCCATGGAAGTCCTGTGGATATGCTGGAGAGACCAGCATTGGATGGTGATTTGCTGCTTCACTTGTAAACAGACAAAGAAAGAAAACACATTATGCTTTTTTGAAGAAAATTGTCTATGTTATGTTTTAAGGACTTATTGATATTCCATTTAAAGGCTATTTCCCTCACCTTGTGAGACTAAACCAACTGCTGAGGCTTAGTCAGCAACTAGACAATGATGTGAAGGACATCAGAAGACACAAATATATGGCCCATCAGCTTGCTGTAGTACATGTGAGTTACATTTTTTGCCACATCAGTGATTTCATTAGCTTATTTACAAACTTAGTGCTTGATTTCACTTGGTCACTCGGTAAATACATTAATATTCATTTAATTGTTTATTCTGTCAAAGATCAGGAAATTGCATTCAGATGAGTCACGTGTACTGCTATTCCTTATTTGCATATTTGGCTTGTTTTTCAGCAAGTGCTTAACAGCTTCAAAGATGTATTGCCATTGTCAGCTATAAAGAAAGACATTGAAGCCAATTTTAGGCAGATAAAGATGTCTTTAGTAGCAGAGGAAGGATCCGAGCAAGAACCACTCTTACCAGCCCAGTACGTCAGCTTGTAAGTGTGTTACGTTTGTTATTGTTTTATGTATTATTTTATGGGTCTTTTTGGGCCAGCAACAAAGTGGGACTGCGATTTCACAGCTTCTTATGTTAATCTTGAGCTTAAATTCTTGTCTATGTGAAGCTTTTATGCATGTTCTTGTCTGGTTCAACCCAGTTCTATGGTTTAATGTGTGTGTAAATGTGTGGATACAAGGCATCTTTTGATGGACTAGAATCCTCTTGCCTAATTCCCAGTGTTCCCAGAATTGGCTTTAGATCCACCGTGACCCTGATCAGCATAAAGTGCTTACTGAAGATGAATAAACAAACGAATCAAACACACAATCATGACTGACAACGTCCTGATAATGAACATCTACTACTTCTACAAACTGAAATTCCATTTGTGTTTTATTTATTTTTACAGGGTATCACAAATAACCCAGAGCCTAATATCAGCCATCTCTTCACTTCCAGAAGAGCTCACTGAGGAAATCAGTCCAGTCCTGGCATTTGTCTCTGAGTTGACCTGACAGGAAAAAAATGGCATGGTGCAGTAGATAGGGAGGTGTATATGTATGCTGTCAGTTAGTAAGATATTGCAAAATATTGCAATCTTCATTTTGTTCATAAAAGTGAAGCAGACCATGATGAATGCTGCAGTTATTCAGTAGTCATGCTAAGTTCAAAGGTTTGCGTATCCTTAGCACAAGATATGGTAGCCTAGTGGTTAAGGTGTTGGACTACTGATCAGAGTACTGATCATGAGTTTGAATCCCAGCTCCACCAAGCTGCCACTGTTGGGCCCCTCAGCAAAGCCCTTAATGCTCAGTTGTATAAATTGAAATAAAAAAATTGTAAGTCACTCTGGAGGAAGGTGTCTGTCTTCTAAATGCTGTAAATATAAATGCACTTAAGCCAGATACACATTCCTGCGGTCGAATCAGGTCTGGAGCCCGAGGGGTTAATGGCAAAATTCTAACTATTTTAAAAATGTTTTCTTTCACATTTCTTTTAAAACCTTTTAGATTTTTGTAGGTAAATTGTAAAAAAAAATAAATGCTAATTCTTAATAAATAAATAAATGCTAATCCCACACGTTTGCACTAAACGTATCTGGACAGAACCTTTTTTTCTGTAAGAGAATGAACTGTTTCATATGATTTCCTACTACTTTTAAAACACTTTTTCTTTCTTTCTTTTCTTTCTTTTTTTTTTTTTTTTTTTACATCACTGTTATTACTGTCAATAATTATGGAGATAATTAATAAGTAATTAATAAATAATTCCTTAAAATACAATTAAAGCTCCATTCATCACAACCTGAACTCTTTTGCTCTTTATTCCCTGATTTGCAACCATTGTTAAATCTGATCACATTGTGCACTAGCTATTTTTTAAACTAATAGCCATAATATTTCCCATGCATGATGAACAGAACTACACTTTTTATAGAGGTGGGGGGGGGGAAGAGACGTGTGACGTACTTCCGCAAAGCACGCACTGGTGTTGTTAAGGCGAAAGACCACTAGGTGTCGCTGCAGCCGCAGTTCACCATCTCTTATCTTTCTCGGAGATTTTCTCAGGCCAGTTTCACCAGCACTGGTAAGAACATTTGTATGTAGCACTTTGTGTGTGGATATTCATGCAGAATAAACGCGTTGAAGTCTTTAATGGTTGTAAACTGAAAGCTTCAGTAGTCTGTAAACAGCAGCAGGAAATCCCACGGTAAATTATCATAATATTTACTGTATTAAAATCACAAAATAAACGCATCCGTTAAACAGTGTTCTCAATAAACTCTTCTGTTCTTGATTGTGTGGATGGTGAATATGTACAAGCGTCTTTATTGTTGTAGTGAACGCTAAAGGAAAGGGAATCATAAGGAAGAAGCTCAGGCTTGAGTGACACTTACACTGACCAATCAAGTGTTTACTATATTTTTACTGACGTGTGTCTGACCAATGAGATCTATTGTAATAGCCAGGTTTCTGTTTTGCACGTTTTGTTTGTATTCAGTACTCGGGCGTATTATTTACTTGTCACACCACAGCCCCATTAAGATTAGCCCCGTTTCCCTAACATTATTATTAGGATTTCATGTTTTTTTTTTATTCGTTTATGGTGATGGTGGGGTGGTGATGGTGGTGGGGGTGCTGGGTGGTGATTATGATGATGTGGTGATGATGGGGGAGAACTGGTGGAAGTGGGGGGGGGGGGGGGGGATGGTGGTGGGGATGCTGGGTGGTGATGATTGGGGGGTAGGGGGAGAACTAGTGGGGGTGGGGTTGCTGGGTGGTGATGGTGGTGATAATGGTGGTGGGGATGCTGGGTGGTGATGATGGGGGGTAGGGGAGAACTAATGGGGGTGGGGGTGCTGGGTGATGATGATGATGGTGGTGGGGTGCTGGGAGGTGGGTTAACCTAACCCTAACCCAAACCAAAATAGAGCATTCCCAGAACGGTGTTATAGTTTCCAACAAAAAAAAAAGTTACATGATATGAATACTAGAGAAATGTTCTGTTCAAAATTAAGATACAAAATTATTATTATTTTTATTATTATATATTATTTTCACTTACACAACATACTATAACCAAATACTACACAGGCACAGCACTTAGGAACAGTGAACTGGAAGCAAAGTTTTTGATAAACGCATGTTTTATTCTACAGTAAATCAAAAGATGTGAAAACAGGAAGCCAGCACCACAAAATGATCTAAGAAGAGATGATAGC
This sequence comes from Tachysurus vachellii, assembly GCF_030014155.1. Classification (NCBI taxonomy): domain Eukaryota; kingdom Metazoa; phylum Chordata; class Actinopteri; order Siluriformes; family Bagridae; genus Tachysurus; species Tachysurus vachellii. The sequence goes on along the minus strand of NC_083467.1, from coordinate 13,285,082 downwards.
GGAACCAACGTTACTCTTGAGAACAGTGCAAAAGTAAGACCATATGCTCTTTGATGTATCAGGAATCTTACACCTGAGAAGACCTATATACTTTAGCACAAACGTTTGCATCCCTAATGAATTTTAAAAAAAAATTGTAATTGTACCTTACTGTAAATGTATTTTACAGTATATAATTCCGATAAATGAACGCAAGACATGTAGCTACTGAAATACACCAATCAAAAATGTAAACTAAAATCAATAGAAAAATTATTTGGAAATATGTTTTATTAAACCATCTCTGTCTATACCCCATTCATTAACATCTGCCATGCTATGTAACAGGATTCCAAACAGGACATGCAAACCTTTGTAGTGCATTTTGTCATGTGATAAATAAAGATCAACACACTAAATGTCTTATTTTAACGTATTTATCAGCATTTCTTTATCTTCTCCATTTTGTTATTATGATATGCAAACATTTCACTGAACCAGAAATAATAAATATGTTGTATTTAACTTCTAGCTATGGTGTATTGTGAGTAATTAACCATAAGATGAATATGTTTTTAAAGAGAGAACAGTAGTGTTGACGTCTCTTCCTGCACATCTGTGCATCATGCCTGTGGTGTGAGAAATGAAAACAGAAAGAAGAATGTGGTAAGACTTACTGTAGATCTTGTATTGCCACTCTGCCCCCCAAGTTCTGAACGTGTCTAGTTTTTTCATTATTTTATTATATCTTTAAAATAAACTATGCACTATTTCACAGTCCTGAACACATGAGTGCATATTTTAAAGGAATTCTCTTAAAAAAGGGATTCTTTGTAATGTATACTTTTTCGTTTAGAGAGGAAAGAGGAAAGCAAGAGATGGCTCAGAGAATGCTAAGCAGAAGCTCTCAAAGACCAACCACGGTACCATGGGCAGAGCAGAGAATGAGCAGCTCAAACATGGAGACATGGAAGCCTTCACCTTATTTGAGGTGGTCACTATGGGCAGGAGCGCCGTGCAGGTACATGACCTTTATTCAGGCATAAATCCATAACATTTGACAATATCAGTACAAATCCTAGCTTTTACAAATCCTTACTTTTTGGCTAATGTCTGTCTTTGGTTAAGGTTGTTTGGAGTCATGTTTTGACTGTAGTACCTATGTTGTGTTTCTCATGCAAAGGCTGTGGTTGATGACTGGATTGAGGCGTATATTATGGACAGAGAACCAGCCCTGCTTGACCTCATCAGCTTCTTCATTCAGTGTTCAGGATGTAAAGGTAAAACATTCATTTATTCATTCCTGACATTTCCTGACAATGGACTTAGGTTATCGGTTCCCTAAATGTCCTTCGGTTATTGGTTCCCTAAATGTCCTCCACACAGGATGTCTGATTGTTTCTGGTATCAGTTCTGATCAATTTAAAGATATATACTAAACACTAAGGTAAGGAAGACATATAAGTAATTATTTGGTGACTTTATTCGCCATGGTGTCTGCACTTAATTTTGGGCATCTATACTTTGGGACAATATTTTTTAATTGATCTTGTCCCAAATCACATAGAAAAATCTTCAATAATATGGTAAACTGGTATTCCTATGTAGTGTGTATATATATATATATATATATATATATATATATATATATATATATATATATATATATATATATATATATATATATATATATATATATATATATATATGATGTAAGTGTCTGTAATTTTTCTATACTATTTAGTGTGATCATTTGGCATGCAGACAAAGATAAAAGTTGAATTTGAGTAAAGACACACCTACACAGTAATATGGAATATGTTTGATATGAAATTATATGACATCACAAATTTTGTTTAACAGCATCAAGTTGGTGTCTAAGCTGATGTTTTGAATGACAATTTCTCTAGGTGTAGTAACTGCTGAGATGTTTCAGAGCAAGGAAGATTCTGATGTCATGAGCAAAATGGTGGAGGACCTGGATGAGGTGTGAAGCCTTCTCATTCTCTCGGGTTATATGACATACAGTATGTATGTGCTTTTTAATGACAAGTAATAAAGCTTTTTGGATTACAAATTACAGGGTTCTGGTTTGCAGTATAAAAGGTTTTTGGCATTTCCATGGATACTGACCGTCACATGGCCCATGGACATTGTGAGTGTAAACATTTTATGACTATAGGGCTTTTTCAATTCTATTGAGCACTGAATTTTTTTGCTAAATGTTTATGCTCTAAACCTCTCGGACCTGTCCTGTCTTATCGGTTCCTTTCTTTTCAATAGGACAATGGAGAGTATCCTCTTGTTATGCCAGGTCTGTACTGGAAAAAGTTCCGCTCTCACTTTTGTGAGTTTGTCTCAGTGCTGATCTCACAGTGTCAGTATAGCGTGATCTTTGACAGCTACCTCCTGAATACACTCATCTCTCTGCTGACTGAGCTGTCAGCATCACATATGCGTGCCTTTCGACACACGTGCACACTGGCAGGTAACCCTCTAAATATCGACTCTCACTCGCCGAGCTTCCTATCTGTAAGGAGAAAGCAGGTGTGGTGTGAGATGTTCACGAGTTAAACGTTTGCTCTGCGATTTTGTCTCTCCATCCTAATGTTGCCTTGTAGCAGTAAAGTTGCTCAGCGCCCTGGTGAATGTGGCTCTCAATCTCAGCGTTAGTGTGGAAAACAACCAGAAACTCTGTGAGGTTGAGCAGGCCAAGACGTCCAGCAAGCGAGCCTCACAACGGCTGGATAAGATCCAGAAGAAGATTACTGAGGTGAGGCCATTGCCTTCTGATTGCTCTGTGTATCATTTTCACCATTGGTGAAGTCTTATTTTGGGTGGGTGGGTAAATGTGTCACACTATTCAATGTTTTTTTTTTTTTAAAGCTAAAGTGTGAAGTGATTAAATACTTTAAATGAAAGTTACTGATGCGTGATTTTTATACTGTTTCAGTTGAAGGATAGAAAGCTTGAAATAGAAGACATGATGGATGTGATATTTAAAGGAGTTTTTCTTAAAAGATACAGGTAGTCTAATTATTATTATTATTTTTTTTTACCTTTAGATCTTCTTTCCCCTTGCATACACCTGATGTTAAATGAAAGTTTTTTCCTGTTCTGTTTTGGCAGAGATGTGATACCTGAGATCAGGGCAATCTGTATAGAGGAACTAACTGTATGGATGAAGACTTACAATGCAGTGTTTCTTAATGATACATGTCTGAAATATTTAGGATGGATGATGCATGACAAGGTAAGACACTGTTTTAACTGAAATGATTTCTGTGTATTGAATGCAGGATGTACTTTCCTGAGTGAAGTAAATGTAATTGTACAGCATTTAGACTGATTTAGCAAATCTATCAACTCTTTCTGGGGGACTGAGAGACTTGTAACTTTACTTCATGTGTTATTTTCACAGCAACCTGATGTGCGCTTGAAGTGTGTGTTGGGTCTTCAGGGACTTTATCAGGATGTTAATCTTAGCTCCAAATTGGACCTTTTCACCAGTCGATTTAAGGTAGCATTTGTTTCAGTTTCTAGTATTAAAGCATAAAGAATAAATATGTGGGTGTCATGCTGTAGGAAAATGTTAATTGGGTGATGGTGGGATGTAGACTGACACTAAGGGGCACTGAAAATATGACAGCAAGTAAAAATCTCGGAAATGATAGTTAATAGTGAAGGATAGTATTTAGAGAATGCTTGCTCCTGGTTGTGAGGTTAATTAAGTGAGGTGTTTTTCTCCAGGAGCGAATGATCTCCATGATTTTGGATAAGGACCACGAGGTAGCAGTGCAGGCGATGAGGCTGCTGATGGCCATTGCCCAGTGAGACTTTCTTTCTCTAACATTTTACCTTCTGCCACAACCCTTATTAGCTCAAACACATACTGGATATTATAAAACAGGCTGACCATTCGCATTGTTTTCACTGTGACAGCTCTTGTGATGACGTTCTGAGCCAGGCAGACTACAAGCACATATTTCAGTTTGTATACTCTACTCATCGACCGCTTGCAGCCATGGCAGGAGAATTTCTCTTCACCAAGTGAGTGCTAAACCAGTAATGTTTGTAGACTGGAAGCGTCTGGAAGAAAAAATTACAGTCGACTATAGAGAGGGCTACAAGTAGGATACTGTAAATATATAAAGCGTTAGAGTCATGTATAAATCGGTATCTAACCTTATGTAACATTTACTAGATTATTTACACCATTAACAATCCCTGAACTTTAGCATCTATTATGCTTAAGCAATTGTTTATGAATAAAGTGACTTTCCTTTAATAGTTAAGTGTTATTCATAGAATTCTTATATTAAAATTCATTAGCACTACATATGACTACAGGTTATGAAGCATTTTATGATGTTCCCTCAGGTTACTCAGTAAAACCACAATTCCAGTGATGAGGGCAGGGATATCAGAGGAGGACAGACACAGAGAGCTCACCCTGGCCAGAGTCCGAGCCCTTATTCAGTTCTACACTGAGAACCAGGTAGTTAGTTCATGGTACTTTTGCATATTTCTGAAAGTCTGAATCTCACCAAATCACAGCCGTTTGTGGATGAAAGTCCGTAAGAGCTTTATTAGCTCTGCTCTTTAAGTGGAAAGGATGGCAATGACCTCCCTGCTCCCATGGATTAGAGTGTTATTAGAGTAACACTAGCCAATCATGGACATCTGTTAGCTCTTACATACAGAGCAGGGCAATTAGAGTCTCCTCCATGTACATTTAGCTGCCATTTGATGCTACATAAGCAGTACTTCAAAACGATCTGAAAGCTTAATGTGTGTTTACAGTAAGTTTAGTTTCGTACTCAACAACTTCCTTAACCGTCCCAGTCTGGCAGCTATCACGTGATAAGGATGACTATGGAATTGAGATGATTTTTGGCGGAATGTTGTGGTGAAAACCTTAACATGTTTCAAGTAAATTCACCTTTTTTTCCCCCACACGATTTTATTTGTTTAGTACTTTTGGACAATGGATTTTGTCACAATGCAGCTATACAGGAATCTATAAATTCTGGATACAAATGATACATTTTAATGTATCATTGTAATTGTGTTATTTTTATTCTTTTCCTTTTGTGTTACTCAGTTGCACCAGCATGTGATGTATCTGGTGGACAGTCTATGGGATAGTGGTGGACCTCTGCTGAAGGACTGGGCCTTTTTTACCTCTCTGCTCACATCTCATCCTTCCTCATCAGAGCAAGGCTAGTATTTACCCTTGTCGGGTGTCCAGCATCTGTAACACTATTGTTCTCTATTTTTCTTTTACTTATAGTGTGAATGTATATGTCTGTTTGTTACACAGCTTTGAGCAGCGATGAGGAGGGTCTGGTGATTGAGATTCTTTTGGCATCAGTGAGGCAAGCTGCTGAGGGACCTCTACTAGCAGGGAGAAGCATGGGGAAGAAAGTTAGCTTCTGCTTTCCTTCATCTTCACTTAGCCCACATCACTCATTTAGCTGTGAAGACATAGAGGAACACACCTGAGATTCCTTGTCTTTGCTCTGAGCTTACGGTTCTTATGTTTTTGCATGCTTAGTGAATGATTATGATGTTGTTATAGCTGTGACGACGCTACAGTTAAACATTACCATTAACACACAGGAATACTGTTACTCAATACTTTTAATGTGCTTGCATTTTACTTTAGACATTCACAATATCATTTTGCTAATAAGTTATTGCAACATATCTCTATATGTGTACGTTTTTTAGGTAGAGTGTGAAGCAGACTGATTATAAACATTACGATGTTGTGCTTTAGGTGATTGGTACAAAAGAGAAGAGGTTACAGACGGATGACTGTGCAAAACTTACAGAACACTTCTTAAAGGTGTTACCTGATCTGATATCCAAGGTAATAAAATGGGCCCATGTGTTTGTTATGCTCTCTTTCTGTACCCTGTAAATTGTGTTCTGATCATTTTATCTGCCTGTGTATTAATAGTACTCAGAAGATTCTGAAAAACTTACATCTTTCCTCAAAATACCTCAGTACTTTCAAATGGACACCTGTGGTGATGAATACACAGAGGTTAGTCATTTTTGTTTGTATATTTTTGTAGGTATTATTGACCTGTAAAAGGGTTATGGAAGGTTAAACTTATTTGTTCAGCTTCAGTTGCAAATTATAAGAAGATCTGAGTATTTCATAAGTAGTAGTTCATTAATTTGTTCTACTTAAAGAAATGTTTATTCAGTACATGTTGTGTGCATATTGTGGACTTTTGCATAATACCTTTCAGTGTGCATTTTATTACATTATGGACAAATCTATTTAAATATGTACTAAACTGAAAATAATCAAAACAGAAACTCTCATTATTTATGGCATTTGGCAGACACCTTTATACAAAGAGGTAAGGGTTGTTGGTCTTGGTCAGCGGCTCAGCAACGGCAGCTTTGTGGTCCTGGTATTCAAACCTATAACCTTCTACACACTGGTCCAACACCTTAAACACTGACCTACAACATCTCTACTCCTGTCTTTATATGTCCAAACAATTGAATGACTGTCAGTCTGTAAATAATGCATTAAAACAATGTCTGTAAACAATGCATTCTGTTTCTGTTATCTCCCAACAAAGTTTTAGGCTGATGGTTATCATAATGCATTGCTATGTGAACCAATATTGACTGATAGAGATGCTTGATATGGACATCTACCAGATGCTATAAATGTAAATGGGGATGTGGTAGCCTAGTGGTTAAGGTGTTGGACTTCCAATTGGAAGGTTGTGATTTCATGGTTCACCAAATCATCACTGCTGGGGCCCTGAGCAAGGCCCTTAACCCTCAGTTGTATAAAATGTAAGTAACCCTGGATAAGGTTGTCTGCCAAATGCCATAAATGTAAATTTTAATGTCATTGCACCTAGTTCTAAGGATTAAAACGTCAAACACTAATCCCTGTTTCGGGATTTTAGAGTGCCCCCGCTGTTCACCATATGTCACGGTTTTGTGTGTTTTTAGTCTGTTCAGGCACTTCTCACTGGGCTGGAAGCTGCAGTGGATACACACACAGACGCAGCACTACTAGAGGCAGCTGTTCGCTCGTACCATAACCTCTGTACAAATGATTCACACTGGCAACACCTGGCAGCTTCTGCCGTAGGCCAACTCATCCAGCGCTGGACACACACACTGGGCTCATGCTTAGGAGAGGCTGTCAGTGTGAGTATTGTACAGCATATGCATATGACTGTTTCATTAAAGACTTAAAAGTCTTAAAGAATTTCAAAAATTCTGTTCGTTCAAATTGGCTGCACGGATTTCTACATGACTTTGTTGATTAAAGGCAAGAGAGTGGTTCAGGATGACTGGGAGAGTGATGTAACTACAATATCACTTGTTTTTTTTTAGGATGCTGCTTTTGTTGGAGATGGAAACAAAAAGGAAGAAATTCTATCCATTTTGAATAAATTAACTGCTTTCAGCAAGTAAGACTGGATTATTTTTTTATCCATGATCTATTTTCTGAGAAAATAACAGAAAGACAGTTTACTCCAAACTACAATTAAAAATGAAATGAACGATTAAAAACATAAATTTAGAACCACAGCAGCAGGTTTTAGGATGTGACGGACACGAGAGAATATCTCTCTCAAGCTGCTTGTTTTCAACACTAGAGCAATGTAGGAAAAAAACAATTCTTGTTTCTAGAAATGTTATTTTTAGCTATGCTGACCATGTTTTTGCATATTTGTTTATTCATCACCCTCATTTATCCTGGTCAGGTTTGCACTATGTTAGTAATATATAGACAGAAATGTCTTCCTAAAAAAATGTAGCACCATCTCTGGAAGAATGGTACAGACCTGGAGCTGAAATGATAAATACACTGAACTGAAGAATTCATGAAATCTTTCAACAAAAATATATTTTGTGTAAATATGAATTGACTGTATCAACACCTGTACTTTATTTTGAGTGAGATTTGAGTAAACAGGATTTCCATGCTTTTTAAGTACAATTACATATGTCCATTATTGGCCATACTGATGCAGTAGATAGAGGAAAAAAACAATAGATTTTTTATTTTATTTTAAAGTTTTTATTTTTTTTAATTGTTTTATTGTTTTCTAAGTTTAGATATTGTAAGATCTTTTATTGTAAGTTTAGATATTGTTTACTACATGTCCAACCTTAAACCCTTAAACCTTACACCCTTTTTCTCTCATGTGGACTCTCTCATACTCTTGACAACATTGTGTTTTAGTGCTCAGGACCTGTCTAAATGGGGCATATATGAGCTGGTCTCTAAGCTCCTTGTAGTTGAGTTACAGCACGGAGGTGTGCCGGTAGAGGTAAGATCACTTATCACAACGGTCTCTTACCATGAGCAGCCTGTTTCTGGTAAAAGCTCAGCTGTCTTCTGTGTACTGTTGTCAGATGATCACTGAGGCTCTCCGCTGTGTCTGCTGCTGCATCCTGTGGAACCTGAACAACTTTGGAGAAGGCATAACCTCCAGGGTTAGTCACCAGCTGCTCTGACATTTTTCCTTAAGCTCAACCCCACCATGCAGCGACTCTCTCCTCTTTGGCATCAGATCTAGAGATGTGAATGCTAATATTTTCACAGTAGAGTTGGAGTGATAAATTAAGCAAGCCGTTTAGGTGTGTGTGACTTAGTGTCTACACAATTCCCATATGATCCATCACAAGCAACATGTCCTTTATTTCTGCTACATTCCATTTGAAATATCAGCCTTGATGCCCTCAAAGCCCCTGGGTTGTGTCCACTGGATTTTAATAATCGAGAGAAGCCTGCGATTGATCATGAGGCATTAGGAAAAAGAGAAGGTTCAGGTGATGGATTATAGGGGGCGTAATGGCTACCTTCTTGTGTGAAGTCTCCTTTGCTAATCTCTAATGCGACGTCGTTATTAAGCCCATGTTTCCATGCGGTGCACAAGGTAATCATATTTCTCGACCCCTAACCTTTCCACACAGATATATTGATGGCTATTAAGAATGCTGTAGGTAAGAGAGCAACATTAAAATCCTTCACTTGGGGGAGTCGCACCCGAAGGAGTGCTTTCACTCTCCGACCCCCTCATCAATAACTGCCAGCGTGGGCTGTAATTTGAGACCCAGGCGGTGACTTTGGCCCAATCTGCAATTCTAATGTCAGTGGCATTTGACTTGAGAACGAGGGCGAATTTGAGTGAGAGGGGCTGGTGGGAGAAAACAAGATGAGTTCAGCAGAAAATTGGGATATTGTACGATTAAAATGAGTCATTTCTCTGAAATGAGATTCGAACAGCAGTTTCTCCCTGGAGCCGGGCACATGTGTATAATTATGAAAGAATGGTTTACATGAGGCTCCAGCAGCACTGCTACTAACAATGCTTTCATCCATCCACATTTAGTGAGGACTCCTCCATCAGATTCTATTATTTAGTTTAATTGTTCTCTCGCCATCTTTGTCTCCACCTCACTCCTATGATTCACACTGATCTGCTGCCGCAAAAATATTGGATATACAAATAAAAAAGTGTCACTTTAGATAAAAGCTTGTTGACTGAGGAATGGAGGGCAGAGACGATGTAGGCAGGATGGATAAGTGCTACTGTATTTTGGGCTGCAAAATAAAAAGCTGAAGCACTATTTGAAAATGAAATAATCCGTTCAACACATTATTCTAAAATATACCAGCACTAATTAGGAACGTGTAGAAGATAAAACTCAGTTACTTCATTTCTGCGAATGGATTGTATAAAGAACAACCTGCATTGTGATTCCAAATATCTGCTTTTGTGTACTTTTGTGTGTTTGTAGGAGTCAGCTCTCCATCAAAGGAGTCAGCTACGAGCGTTTTGTGAAAAATGCCACCGGTGTCTTTCACACACGGAGCAGGTGGTGAGAGAGCAGGTACAGTCACCCTTCACCTCAGCTTATTCCATTCTCTTTTATCAGTGTGTTTACATTTAAACCTGTAATTCATACTTAAAATGAGATGTTAAATACCTCCTGTGTTCCAGAGAGGCATATATGAAATCCTTTGTAATAACTTATTTTTTAATTCCTGTTGATTGGACTTTATTCTTTTATGCGGGTCTCTGATATGCCAAAGAAAGTGCCACAAAGAAACTAACCCAAATAATAGACTATGCTATAAAAAGTTATATATAAAGATTGAAGATATTCATCAAATAAAACTATCATCTTGAATTTGAATCTACCTCGATTTTAATCCTAAACGTTTATTATTAAACAAATTTTTATTGTTCTTTTTGACATTTAAATATTCTCTGCTTCATGCTGTACGGTATAGTAAGTCTAACATAATTGTGTGTGTGTTATTCTTCCTCATACAGGCGTTCATGTGTTTGAGTGATGTCCTCGTAGCACACAGTTACCAGATGCAGATGTGGGATTCATCAGCAGGTGCTCCTCTGCTCTATACTCTTGAACCCAGACTGCAGAAAGCGTTGCTTGGCTTCATCCTAGACCATGTCTTCACCGGCCCTGACCCACACAGCCACAGCAGCACTGGTAGCCCTGTCCTCCCTCTGTCCTCCTTATGTCCTTTTTTTCATTTTTCAAGCAACATGCATTTGTGAGGCAGTTATGATTTAAACTCCGATAAATAAACGCTAGAAACTTTTTACTTTTGCTGCTGTTTTTCCAGTAGATGGCAGTCTGTCTCCAAGTTACATTACATCGAGAGCCAGTAGAGTACAGACTGATGCTTGCACACATTCAAAGTCATTCTAAACCCGTTAAAGACAACAGATTGCTTAGTTATGGAAATGGTACAATGGTATACACCCCATCACAGCCAAAGTCATCACATCAACAAACCAAATCAGTCATGGACCTGAATTAAGGATGAGATATTTTATATCATACTAGAGGGCAAAAGATTGGAAGAAGTTTTACATACAGGAATCGGTTTAATTACAAATGTTTTGAATTAAATGCCTGCACAATTAGCAACAAACTGATTCTTAATATTTACGTTGGTACTTGGCATTGAAAATGTATTTAGTGTTTACTGCAAACCAAATACACCTGATTTTCACAGTCACATTTATTTGAACACCAAGTAACCTGAATCAAGGTATTAAATCAGCAGTTCCTAAATCTAAATGGGTAAAGAACAATTCTCATATAATACAACAGAGTGAGAGTATAGAACTACAAACCAGTCACAAAACGACAAGATGCTTTGTGAAGTACGTTTAAAAGCCTCAAAATCATTCATATAAATATCCTACAAGCTGTGACTGACTCAATGTTGTCAGCTTGTAAATGTATTACATTTCATACTTGTATTATGACCAACATGTCTGTTAAGATTTCCTGGAGCCGATGAAAACACTCCAACGCACTGCTGAATACATGAATAAAGTTTTCATAGACGTGATTTAAATGAGTGAAAAATACATAAACGATGACATGCCTTCTATCAGTCATCCATTTAAATGTCTAAAAAAATCGTTTTATATTGAGTACACAGCATAAGCTGTCCATCTATACTTATGCATTATTCTGTAAATGTTATTTAGAGTTTGTACTTAAAACCAGGCATATTCAGAAATATCGACTACATAACTGCATAATGAACAGGGACATAACATTAACTGGTTATTTGATTATCAGTCGCAAGACTTGAGTAAACGGGTGGTTCTATGAATATTTCAGACGGAGGGATTCTAACCAGCCTGGATTTTATAACCCCTTATAAAATATTATATAAGGGATTTTTGATTGTAACATAATTAAAAGCAATTCAGGGCCGAACAAGTTAAAGCATGACATGTTTTTCTGTGGGGGGAAAATGTGGTTAATGGCTCCTCAGTTTAGGATTCTTTCACTTATAGGTTTTGGAGCTGAGTAGCTGAGTAGCATGGTTATACTCGGTGTTATCCCACCATCATTTTTTTACCCCTTTGTATGTGTGTGTGTTTCAGGCAGTGAGAGTAAGGGTGGTGTGAGCTGGCCAGAGGACTTGCACAGGCGGAGGAATCTGTTGGCTGCCTACTGTAAACTGATAGTGCACGGTGTGCTTGAGATGAGTATGGCTGCTGAGATCTTCAAGCACTACATGAGGGTATGGCTCATCAAGCACCAGGACATAGCAACTGTCTTATTCTCCTTTAAACTTGTCATCGAGTATTATTATTAAATAGCTGCAAATAAAAAGGTGAATTAACTATTATCAAACACTAAGATTAAGGAAGTCTGTTTTTGTAGCTTTGGAAAATCTATTAAAAGTAGTTCAATGACAAGATTAAAAATAGGTTTTCACATTTTTCTGCTCTGGTTCCAGCAGCTGTTACTGATTATTTAGGATCTATTTGAAGGATATATAGAAAGTTTATAAATTACTGCTGAAGTGATCACGTTATTATATTAGTTCTAAAATGACACGTTTTCTCTTCAGTACACCAGTTTACTTTAAAATTTTAAAAAATTAGAGTTTAGCTGGAAAATGTACAGAACTGTAGAGTGTGTGTGTGTGTGCGTGTGCACAAAAGTGTGAGTGTTTGACATGCCGACATGTTTTGGAATGCCCATCCGCCTTGGCTGTGGCAGAGCCAGCAGTCTATCATCAACATTCTTCTTGATCTTCTTGATTTACACACGTGTATACCCATACACAGCTGCCATAATGAACGATGCCTTTCAAAGTCAAGCAAATGACAGAAATTTGGCAGCCAACTGTAACCCTGTATTTGCTCTACTTCCTGTTTTTGGAAGCCTCTTCAACAACTGTTCACTTCTTTGAGCTATAAAATGTTTGCCTATTTCATGATCCCTTCCTTCCGCTCAAATGGGTTTTTAACGGCAAATGCTGCAGTGCTAAAAGGCGGCTGTTGTGTGGGATGGAACCACACTGGGCTATAAGTCTGGGTGGTTTAAGGATAAGCAGCTAAGCTAGACCTACTCAAACTACACACTGGTACGGTGTTAAAACAGTGCACTAGTCTGCAGCAGCCACTGAGGCCATGCTATAGAAGATTTGTCAGGTCAATAGCATTTTTTCGTAGCAGAGACACAGGCTCATAATCTCTCTGCCCGAGAGGGCAGGAGGGCCAAGCATCCAGCTCTAAATGCTGATAGGGCTAGTCCATGTCAGACAGCAGGGCAGCACATCTACACACACACATCTTCTCCAGCACTACAGGAATTATTTATGTCAGTAAAGACCTGTGATGTAGCATGTTCAGAAGGGATGGACAGGTTAGGTTGGCTTGGAGCAGGTGAGAATAAGGGTGAATTTATGTAACCAATGTGAATGGGTTCACAAACCTTTTGCGATCAGGTACCAGTGCAATTTAGCATCCTTTTGTTAGAAAATTCCCAGCTCCATGCACACACATTATAATACTAGTATGTACAGTACATTATTATATTTTAATAATTTTCATTATTATATATTTTTTTTAATACTAATGTACCTGTTGCAGATCTATGATCTAGGGATAATTATTCTGTTGATCACTGTGCAGGCTTGAACTTCGATGCAGAACCTTGATGCAATGACTCTCACTGCTATTTTCCTTTTTTTCCCACAGTACTACAATGACTTTGGTGATATTATCAAAGAAACTCTGAACCGCACCCGACAAATGGACAAGATTGAAAGTGCACGCACCCTAGTTCTGTGCCTTCAGCAGGTATCATTCACAACACTCTTTCCATCGTCTATTCCAGTAATCTCAGTTCCTTAGTGTCCAATGGTCATTGATGAGCCTCTGCAGCTGTCAGCATCTCACAGACACAAAGCCCCTCCACCAATATGCCCTCTGTGGAATGTTCTAGCAGCTCCTTCATTCTCTGAATTGCTTTATAGGAGATCTTTGTACAGAGTAAGACCGACAGTGGAAAGAGGGATCAGCTCTTGCCACCGAAGGCCAGTTCATCGCATAACTGCTTCTGACACATGTCCTATCTCACATATCTCACTAAACAGAAATGAGTCCATTTTACTTTTTCATTTCAAATTTTATACCTATGTAGCACAGATTACAATAATTCTGCTTATTATACTAACACAAACATACATGTGGTTCACTCTACTGCCTCATATGATGTCCCCACACTCACTGTTCCACTTGGCGTTGTACATAGGGTCAGTTTGTTTCTTGCTAAAAGCATTGTTGCATTCATAGCATTGTTGCTCTTTCCCTGCTGGTAGCATTTAAAAATATGCTAAGTTGCACTTACACTATGCACGCATTACATTGCATCATTCTTGTATTTTGTATGATATGAATTCTAGGTGGGACTCTGAATTTCTACAATACAATCAGTTCATACCCATCTTGACAGACAAAGAATTAAGAGCAGTTCTGGCATTTATACTAATAAGAAAGGTAATTTGTGAAAGGTTTTGTTGATTATACTGATTATATTTATCTCCTTGTGTGCAGCTGTACTTGCGGTTGAAGCAGGAGCAGGACACTGGGAGTGTGTGCATTTCTGGAGTACAGACCTACAGCAGCATAAAAGAGCTGGCCAGACGCTTCTCACTCACCTTCGGCTGGGATCAGATCAAATCTCGTGAGTCTCTGGCCATGATCCACAGGTAACACTGTTCAATCTCTTCAGCAGCACATGCTGGACTATTGATACTGATCATTAATTCATCATTATCTTACATACTTTTCTTTCGCTAGTATTCTATGAGTAGGCATGTAAGCATTAACAGTCATGTGTCCTGCTGCGGTGGAATGATGTTTCCTCCACCAAGTCTGTTATTTTTAATAACAGGGCATATTAGGTGACATTACTTTGCTTACATGTCATGAACAACAAATGTTTCGAATGATCGAATGATTCATTTTATTGCGCTAATTACGTAGACTTATCTTTTATTATATCATTGCTTTGCAGGGAGCTCAAGCTAAACAGATGAATGAAATCCAATGCTTTCCACTGAGACTGAAACTCAATAGTGGTTTTAAATTCAGTAAACATTAACATTCAGTTATTCAGTGGTGTTTAGCAGTGTGATAGAAAATCAGTTATATATCCCTCTCATATCTTTTTTGTATGTTACTAGAGCAGACGTTGTCACAAAGCAGCTTTACAGAAGTATGGATGTTCTAGAGCCTGTGGTGATAGCAATTAAAACCGATGGTGACAGATAGTGAAATAATAAATCATTACAGTATATAAGTGTAGAAGAGTAAAGGTAAACAGTGATGGGTAATTATATAGCATACAGCTTTGTCCAACCTGTAATGGTGTTATTTAGGGTCTATCATGGGCTCTATCTATTTCACAACATGGAGTAATGAAGCACAGTGAACAAGACAGGTTGCACACTAACATGGCTACGGCATCATATATAATTAATTCATCTCTCCAAACCGTGGTGGTGTGTTTTTTTTTTTTTTCTTTGCAGGGATGGCATTGAGTTTGTTTTCCAGGGTTATGTTCAGCAGTCAGAAAAGCACTCGTCACCGCCATACCTCTCTTACCTCACCATCCTCAGCGAGTTCTCCAGTAAGCTGCTCAAACCTGACAAGAAGACCATGTGAGTAAATCAGCAGTGCAGAGAAACAGCAAGCAGCTTTAAGTACAGCATGGGATTTGACTCAGGGAGCACAGCTCTATTCAGTTTTGAAAGCCAACATTTACAATTCTATAAATTCGAACACAGACTGTTTTCTCTGTTTGTCTCCTCAGATATAGCTATCTGCAACGTTACACTAGTGAGCAGAGCATCAGTAACAGGGAGGAGTGCTGGATGCCTCTCATCTATTACAGAGCGTCTCTCCAGGGCACAGCTGAGGGAGAAGACGCCGTGTCCTTCATCAGCTCTGACACTAATAAACAGCACTCACTCAATAATCGCTCCAGATCGCCCTCCATCAAACCGGCTGCATCTGAAGGTACGACAAATCAGTACTGAGTCAGCAGTTTTTCTGCAGGCACTGACACACTACTTCATTATGTCCTGACTTATATCCAGCTAAAAGTCCTCACTAAAGTGTCTTTGACCACAATTACAAACTCATTTTTGTGTTTCCAGGAGATCTGCGAATTACACAAGAAAGTAAAGGGAGCAAATTGCTTAAAAGGTGAGCTGTGATGTGTACTGACAGCATGAGCTCCAGTCACGATGTCTACCATCAGTTCATATCCTTAATGAACTAAAATAATAACAGCGCTTACACACATGATTGATAAGGAGTCCTTTTTGACACTAGTTCTGTTGTCCTGTGTGCAGTTTGGATCTGAGAGCTGCAGAACATCTCAGGGAAACAGCTGATATCCAGCCAGGAGTCACTGCTGAGGAAGTGGATGTGGACACAATAGAAATAGATATTTGATTTTTCTCATGAAAGTCTATTCTAAGTCATTCATTGAACTTAATGAGAATGACACAGCATGTTTGTTATGACCTCATCCAGTTTTTTTAGAGTTACTGTAAGCAATGATGTAATGCCTTGGTGCTAAAGACATTAATTATTGGTTTTACACTGCATCTTTTTTACATTTACAGCATTTAGCAGACACCCTTATCCAGAGTGACTTACTTTTTTTTTTAATTACAATTTATACTACTGAGCAATTGAGGGTTAAGGGCCTTGCTCAGGGCGCCAGCAGTGGCAACTTGGTGGAACTGGGATTCAAACTAAAAACCTTATGATCAGTAGTCCAACACCTTAACTACTATCATCTAAACCAAATCGAAGTTAAAGATGGAAGAATGTGTATTTTGTTGCTTCTTTGCTGTTACATTACAGTTGGCATCCGTTTCCTTCGAAATTTGTGAAGCTATCCACTGTATCTTTTCAGACTGCTGCTTATGCTACATCACAGCGCAATGGAAGACATTGTTGGTGGGGGAAAAGCGCTATCTGCCCTCTCTCTCTATCTCTGTTTAAATCACAAATTACTTTATATAAGTGTACATGTACAAGTTTACTGAGCTGAGAACTGAGAAATATAAAACCCCTTTTGGCAAATATGGAATTATTTATGGTATCTATCGATCTAACAATTTAAAACCCACTGTATATTTAAATACTCTGAAGCAATGAGACAATTTGAAAATTTATGTTGAAAAAGTTACATGCTTAAGCTGCAGGTTAACTATTGCCAGTGTCCATATAATCCACACTACGGTTGGATGTAGAGTGGATCCACTTTCCATTATTTTGTTCATTCCACAAAATGTTTTAAATAATATTTGGAAAGATTCAATATTTGTTTAATAGGAAATATGTAATATTTGGGTATGATTAAATATCAAATCAATCTGAAACAGATAAGGAATGTTCACGTATTTCTTTGCATTGTATATAACTACAGCTTGTGTATACTATTAATGTTAACCTTTTCACTGTAATTTCATTTATTGAAAAAAAAAAAAACAACAGAAAATAAAGGTTCTTTTAATAATTATAATAAATCTATGTTTTTTGTCCAAATCACTACAGTAAGCGTATATCTATAGTGAATAGTCATTCATAGCATTGTACAGCTCAATCTCACTAAATATGCAATATTAGAATCTAAATCTGAATCTGAATCCACACAACCGAACAGGTGACACACACTCACTTTATTAGCAACACTGAACTGCTAGGAATTCCCTTTGCTCTCAAAAGAGCCTCAATTATTTACAACATGGATTCCACAAGATGTTGGAGATTATGGTCCATGTTGATATAACTGAGTCTCTCGTTCTGCCACATCCCTAAGGTGATCTACATTTTTCAGGTCTGGTGACTAGTGATTGTCACGTTCATGAAACCAGTTTGAGACGACTTGCTTTCTGACTTGCTGCATCCTCATGCTGGAAGCAGCCATTACAAGATAGTGATCATGGCCATAGAGTGATGCACATGGTCAGCAACAATAGTGGAATTGCATGTGTGTAATTGTATAAGTGTTCCTAATAAAGTGCTCAGGGAGTGTACGCAATACGAGTTTGAGCCCCTGATGGTATCTATTTATCATTTGTGCCACTAATTGTAAAGAAAACACTGTACCATGCCTGCATTCTTCTCACTCAGCTTCAGGTAATCTGATACATGTCAGGACTGATCAGGTGTCTTTGCAAATTGTACCAATATGTAACTGAAGACTGAACATCTTTCCAATACATTAACATTTTTAAACGAGTTATGACTGTGTACAGGATGGGCTGGATTTAAATAGAAATTAATAAATGAATAGACATGTCCTCATTTTTAAAACTAGCTATATTTTTGGTAACTAGTACAGTTAAAGACTTTAAATTTATTTTGAATCAATTGTTAGGAGAACACATATGATTTGTATATTGATAGAGGCTTACATTTTTGTTGAACATATATTTAAAATATGACTTCATGAGTAAATCGTTGGTTGAACTTCACTATTCTTAAACCAAACATAATACAGTAGGCAGCTGTTTTACCTCCTGCAGGAATAATAATAATATACACACACGTACACAGGCGCACAAGACAGGCACACAGACACAGGCGCGCACACAGATTCTTGGCACATCAAATACAGAATGTCTTACGTTCTAATACTTTATTAAACTCTTTAAAAAAGGGCTTAATTTTCCATTTTACAGTACATATTTTTATAGAAAAAAGATTTATTTAAAATTCAGATAAATCTCATTATTTTGAACAAAACACAGCAACCACCAAATAAATATGTACAAATATTTATAAATAAATCTATAATTTAAAACAAGTGTTCATATCTGTGAAGTAGTCAAGACAGCAGGCACAGTCTTTGTAAAACAGTTTTCCCCCCTCAAGGAGCTCTGAGTGTGAGGCATTTCACACACCTACACACAGCGTTATTAGAAATACATGAATGAAATCAAGCTCAAGTCTCAAGTCACTTTGGTTAATATGTGGAATGTTTGCTATTTGCCAATTTTGTGTTAAATATTCTACACTTGGAGCTCATTTTGGAGCTTGTTCTTAAATAACCTGCCGTTTGTTTGGTGTGCAGACAGACGAGCCTAACAGTCCTAACACTCATCGTGTGCTGATCAGGTGCAGAGCTCAGTAGGAGCTGTAAGGCTCTGTACAGCTGGTTCTACACTGCTGGGGTCCCGGGCGAGCACAAGCCTTCCTCTTCATGTGTTTCACCAGGCTATTGGTGTACTGCATCTTAACTAGAACCTGGGACACACTCTTTGGCCAATCAGAACACAAACATGAACTTGTAAGCTCATGCATGTGGCTGCATTGATGTGTTTTATGTGTTGCATGTGGCCTATCTTGCTGTGCTCTGCTGGGGGATTTGTGTATCGGTGGAGAGTTTTGATGTTTCTATCGCTGCAGGTGGCCGTCATTCAAAACTGTCTGCGTATTTGTACTCATCCAGGTCCAGGTTACAGTGAGGGTTAGCAAACTCAAAGAGGTGCCTCTTCTCACCGCACAGGTCAAACTCAGCGGAGATGCAGTCAATTGGAACCAGGGGATTGTCATAGCTGGAGAAAAGGGAACAGCAACTGATTACCCTCTTATTCATCCTGAACATGAATATTGCTGACTGACAAGTGCAGCTTTTTACTTCACTGTAAAAAACCAACACAGAAAATACATTTCACAGTCTTTACACTGAACAGATCACTTAAATCTGTTGCAGAGTGAAGAAACTCAGATAAAACATGGCTACGTTTAACAAAGTCAAGCTGGAACTATTCAGGACAGTATGTGGAAAATGGATCACTGGAGTTTTGGGAACATGAGGAGCACCAGGGTGAAGAGAGCGGACAGATGAAAAGTCCCAGGGAACACGTAGTGTATGGTACAAAACAATAGCGTGGGATTACACAATACAAACCTGTAGTATTAAAAAATAAAGAAAGAAAGAAATGTGGGCAGGGCAAGTGACATCAGCCTGGACACATCCTGGTTAGAATCCTTGATTTACTCAAGCAAACACAAGAGGGAACGTTAAGATCTACCAGCAGTAGGGTTTGATTACAGCTGCTTTAACTTTAACGGGCAAGTTTTAGCTGTTGCTTTATAGTTGCTCAGACTTTAAGTGCAAATATACATCAGCCTTGCCATATGGTTGGCGAGACTAACATTAATTGAAGCTTTAGCCCACATTAGCACTGCCCACTTTCTATCAAAAAGGGAGACGTTCTGCCAAAGTGAAAGTGAATATTCAAATTCATTATGATTAAATTATTAATAAAATGATTGAGGACTTGGGTTCCCTGGGACTTCAGTAAGTGGCATCAAGTGAACAAAGACCAAACCCCTGCACTTAAACTATCTTACCTATAGACCTCAACACAAGCTGCCTTCAGAAAGCAGTGGTGCGCCTAAAACCAGCACATAACACACACAGCACATCAAAATAGTCCTAGATCCTCAAACTATTTGTGCCCAGTTTAACTTAAAGCATAACAGTCATTAAAAAGTGATCTCATTAGTTTACTGATAGAAAAAAAAAGTTATGCTTTTAAGTTAAATTCATTGGACCTTATTTTAATCAAGGAATGTATTCCAGATTCATGTAGAATGTACAGCTCTACTATTAATACTGCTCATTTATTGGCATGAACAATCCTCTAAATAAATACAATTGTCCTGCATAGACCTTATATCCCTTAGTGTTTAAGTAAAACAACTTTGTAAATTAAAAGTCACTCAGTGTAAATGAAACATTAAGTAGTTCTAGGTTTGGCTACATTGAAAGATTACCCAGGCTGGATATGGACATGTTCTGAGGTGAGAGGCAGCACTGATATTAATGATGCATGGGCTGAGATGTGACAAGGGAACAATATGAAATAGGTGATGAAATCCTGATGCTTTACCCATCATTGTACTGCTCATTGGCGGCTTCCTCAGCCACCAAAATATCGTACTCCTCTGCAGCATACCGCTCCCAGTCAGAAATCTCCTGTCCCAAACTCTCAGCATCCTGGAAGGAGTGTTTATAATGGTTAAGGCACAAAAAATTATAATGCTTTGTCCAAACATAAAAAATATGTGAGCACTGGTCATTACCTTTGCCACCATAAATGGATCCCTCTGCTCATGATCCAGATATTTCTCAATATTGAAGAAAGTGTCAAAGAATATATGAGCTAGCTTACATCTCTTCAAGTCCCGGAGGGTGATCTTCCCTAAAGAGAAAATAAACATGAACTTGTTTTTCTACATGCCGAGGTCAACAATCAGTAATTTAAGGCTACACAGATATCTAATAATCCATACTTCAGAATTCACAAATACTTGCAGAAAGTAAGCAAGTTTATTTATAGAGCACATTTAAATTCAGCTTACACTGACCAAGTGCCGCACAAAACACAAGTAAAATTACAACACAATAAAATGACCTTATCCAACAAGAAGTACAAAAGAACAAAAAATGTAAAAGGAGGTAATTAGTTGACATTAAACGGGAATGCCAGGTTAAGAGGAAGAAAAAGCCAATGAATAAAAATAAAAATATAATTTTGATTATATTATATATATATGAATAAAAATATTTTTTTAGCCTAGATTTAAAAACTGAAACAGATAAAGCATTTTTGATGCCTAGAGGGAGCTGAATCCATAGCTGATGTGCAGCTACTGCAAACTATCTATCACCTTTCCATTTCAAATAAGATTAAAAGAATCAATTAAAATAATCTTGAACCGTATTCTAAAATGAACTGAGACCAAGTGAAGAGAGGCCAAAATCTGGATCATCTGCAGACGAACTATTGAGGACTGGGGAAGAGCGATATATACAGTATAAGGATTCACAATAGTCCAGATGATAATCTGGTAATAAAGGCATGAATAACCTTCTCCAAATCATTGAAGTTCAGAAGCGGTTAAAGTCTGGAAATGATTCTTAACTGATAACAACTGTTCTTGAAAATAGAGCTGATTTATTTGTCAAGACAGAGTTCAAAATCAAAAGGAACACCCAAGTTAACAAAACACAAGCTTTGTATTCAAACAAACAAAGCTTACCTGGTGATTCAGGCCGGACTAGATCCAGCATTTGGCAGAGACAGTCCTCAAAAGGCAGTGGTTCAATGGCCATGGCCTCCAGCTTCTGACACTGCTCCTGATAGAAGTACTGGAGCTCGTACATGGACAGAACGCCATCGCCATCTACATCCATACACCGGAACCAGTACTCGATGCTACAGAGCAACGAGTCACAACAAGATCTTATATCGGTCCAAAATAATAATTACCAGGCAAAAATGAACCAATCCATTTGCTGGCTTTCTTGTTTAGCTAGATGCAATATAGTAGATATTTATTTAATAAGACAGCAAAAAAGTCAGCAGTCAATTCAAGATTAGGAGCATAAAGATAAAGGACCGATAATTTGCTGGTACCTGGTTTCAGACTTCTTGTCTTCCTCTGAGATAAGAAACCACACAAAGTCAGCATAACTCAACCGGCCTTCTTTATGAACCTTCCTGTCTCTGTTCAGGATAAAAACACAAAACCATTCAAGACACTACTAGGGCCTTATGGATTCAATTTTACTTTGTACTGATAAGGAAAATATTTCATTATGTACATTACAGCGTTATGATGTTAATGAACTTATAATGATTAAAGGCTATAATAGCTGTACCTTGTTACAGTTCCTGAGAATATTCTTTCAATCATTCTGTGGGAGATGGCTAGGAAGAAAAAACGAGAGAGTAATAATCATAAAAATCCCACATTAAACGCACATATGAAACAGTTAAACTTTCAATATAGTGTCATTTAGATATATTACTCCAACTATTTAAACACTAAAGGACACATGGTTTAAAAGAGGCAGATGGATTTAAGAGGCAGACATGACATCATGCTGCAGGTAATTCACAGTGAAAGAGAATTAATGTCCTATTGATCTTGTTCCTCTTCACTAAATGCAGACCAGTGTGATGTGGTGAGGAATGGAAAAGACATTTGACTTCATAAAGCAACATAACACATCTGAAACAACTTTTTTCTTCTTCTTTCTTTTCTGCTACCTTGATCGTTGTGCCGTGCCATGTCCCTCTGGTCTATGTACAGATCATGGTCAGTGTCCAGCTCCCAGAATTTACAGTAGATGACATAGAAATGCTCATAGGAAAAGTACTCAGTCAGCTGGTTAACATCATCCTCTTCTTCTAGTAATGCCACATTCTGTGAAAAGTCAGTGTGACTTGTAAAAGGTTTTATATACCAGTTAATAACGTACTCGGAACACCACGCAAACTAAAGCATACCAACCTGAAGAAAACTGCTTCTCCGCAGCTCTGAACATGTTATCTTTCCCGTCCATGATCGGTTGACGTTATAAAATATCCTCTGTATTACCTGTTGGTAAGATAATTTGCTCACTGAAAAAAATTCAAAGAAAATGATTCTACAATCCAAAACTACATGTAAAGTATTAAAAATGAAACAACTTCTTTCAAACAGTTATTATTGTAGGTGTTGCCCTTACTGTGGTAATGTAGCGTGAGTGAAAGTCTGAGGCCTCCTTCAGAAAAGCAAGGCTTGCATGTGAATCCACCACATCCTTAAACAAAAGAGACGAGAGTTTCACAATGTTTCTCAGATACCAATATCACATCAAAGTACAAACAACAGTACAAACAACAGTCATATGAGAGGAAAAAATTGTGTTGAAACCGCTAACAATCTATGATTTAGATTAGTGATGAAGAGAGAGAGAGAGAGAGAGAGAGAGAGGAAAAAAAAAAACCCACTTTCTGTGTAGACCAATTTGCAAAGAACATGATGGTGACCAACAATGTGCAGACATTTTAAAGGGTTTGATCTAGTGCAGTTTTCTACAAGGGCAAAACCAGCTTCAGCTGGCTGTGACTTATTCTGAGGGGGTTCTGCACTCCTTCCCCATATGAAATTAAATAATAGAAAAACCCATAAATCACCGCTTTTCGGGTGCGGGCACATACATTCAAATGTACTCCACCACAATTCTTTTTTCATTCATCAAAACAGTCAAAGCAATTGCTGAAGCCACACAACACAAATTAAAGCGTGAATGCCAGAGTGTATTTCCTCTGCAGGAGAAGGGCTGCTGACCCCCAGTGCCTGCTCCTGCCATCCTGAATATCAGCAAGGCGTCCATCACGGCCTAACAGTATAACGGCTGGAGAAATAGCCAGCATGGCAAATAATGCTTGTTACCACTCTGCCCTCGAGAGAGAGGATGCAGAGACCTTCTGCATTTCAATGTGAATGCAATTCTGGCTACAATAATCACCTGATGCACAGCCTTAATATTGGATCTACACAAAACAACATTTGCTAAATGTATTATATGGCTTCATGTCAAAAGTTATTAATGACCCATGGTACACGAGTAAACTACTCTCATTGTTACTATATACTATAGATTTTTTTTTTTTGCTTCAGCAAGCAAGCCATACACCAGATGTGCTGGAAACTCTCTCTAAGCGAGTACGCCATACCTGCAGGAATGGGATGAAGTCCTCTTGCTCCAAATAAGGACAGCCAGGCTTGGCCAGGAGATGAAGAAACTTGGATGCGTCATCATGACAGTTCTGTAGCACTCTGAACAGGAAACAGATGCTTTCAGACACAGTTGTCTCTCAAAGAACATGGATTTTCATGTCAAAAGCACAACCCCAGACTTTTGTGTTCTGAAAACAAGACTTCAGTATTCATCCTCATTTCTGAACTACTGCAGGGCAGGAAGACTGATTTGTATTCATTCTTCCAGCAGTGCGGAGCTATTTGGGGAATCCTAAATGTGGCACATTTAAAATTCTGCACAAGTATATGGTTTAGATTACATTAAAATGCAAGTTATTGTTAAAAACAAGGGCTGCTCACATTAGAGTGGGGTTCCAAGTAAAAAAAAAAAGGTACTGCATTGTCTTACTTTCTCCACATTGCCACGAATTTGTGAACGGACACATATCCCCTCCTGTCTCCCCCAGAAGCGAAGAACAATGGAGCCTTCCAATAGAGTGGGCATTCGCAGGCCTAACGAAACAGGAATTATACACAGAGCACAGACGTGCATGAATATCGTTGTTAAAATATTAAAAATGGCAAATACCATTTTACTATGCTTAATGTGTAATGTTAAGTTAATGGCTTTCTTTAAAATGCTCCAGTGAAAGCTTATTTTCATGTCCTGCCAAAATGAGCCTGCCAACAGCAGTGATTCCTCACTGGGACTTTAAATGTAAGCTTTGATCTAAACAAACAAGGCAAATGAGCGATAATTATGTTTCTAAATTATTTTATTTAAAAGGAACGAAGCTTTCCCATAAATTATTGCCCATTTTAAGCAAAGCGATGTTAACGGAATCCTCCACCAGGTTTCGTCAGGAATATAGTAGAAAAGATTAATTTCTAAACAGAGAAAATATTCACAACCTGCATATATTTGTGGACTTCTGTTAATTAAGCAAACAAATATATTGCTGTATGGCTGAAGGCTGCAAATTACAAATCACACTTACCTTGGCAACCTTCCCCATATCCTCAATAGTTACTCTTTCACTGGGAAACTGAGAAAATATTTTCTCTATCTTGGAAATGAGATTGTCAATGTTGATATTGGCTTTGGGCCGCCCTCGAGGGAAATAGAACTTCGGAATGCTTTCGCTTAATGCTGGTGAAACGGCCTCCTCTTTCTTAAGCTGAGCCTGCCAAAACAGACAGAAATAAACAGTGAGCCACGAGGCCTGCTGAGTTCACACCCAGTCCCACTGGAGCAACAGCCACGCTGCTTGACACATTACAGCCTAATGAACTTTCCTGCCTTTAAATTAAGACAGGCCGAGTGACGATAGCATAAAAGAACGGATTCGAAGCCAGGATACTTTTAGAAATCATGCTTCTAGCAGGATCTGCTAGTGTTTTCTGCTAGATGGTATATGCCTTGAGGGTAACATTAAAAGCAATTAGCTAGAAAAATCAGTCTGCTAATGTTAATAATCATAATCCCTGTTTGCTTCAACAAATTATTGGAAAACGGCATTAAAACTATACCAGCCTACAAAACAGTGGAAATTACCCAGGAAACGTGACTGAACTATTCCTCCAGTAATACGTACCTTCTAAGCAGAGAAGCAGCAATGCCAGTATTAGATCTACTTGCTGTGACATTAATGTAAATACTCAGAGTTATGCAAAGTGACTAAACTAAAATCTCAGCAGTGCAAATTTCATATTTGAAACCAAATAAAAAGTTATTATGCACATTGCACAAATTTATCATCATCATCAATGCTAAATGTTCACGGACATGGGGAAATCCTGCCTAGGAGAAGCAGAATATAATACATTTCTGGGTGCACATTTATCCTAATCTATAATTCCGGTAATCACAGAAGGCGATATATTATCACACTGAAGTGTATACAATGTGTATTCGCATTGAAATGGTGGAATGGGACCAGCAGACTTGCTGAAAGCTCAAAGTCCACAAACAAGTGACCATGCTGACCACAAGCCAAACATAGCCCAGTACATCTTTTCAAGCCTTCAGTGAAAAGGCACAAGAGAACATCTAGAGTTTCCACTACGTTTTTAATAGCTTGGTATCAGCAGGCATCAACAAGTAGTCTTTGTGAGGGATCCCATCAAAAAAATCAACCTGACTTGAGATCAATAAACCCAAGGAACCGTACTGTTAATAGACTTGTGAAGAAAAAGAAAAATACTGTTTGCTGATATGTTTGCTAATTAATAGGTAATGGACAACAAATGTTACTATAAGCCTAAAATAGACCAGTGAGAAGCCAAACACTACAAACATTCCACAAATTTCAACCTAATAATAACAACCACTTACCAGCCAGACACAGTGTATCTGTTCAAACACAATATTAATCCCACACCCTCTGTACCTATTTATGACTCAGAGTGCACTGTTTGTGTGTCATGTAATAGGCTGTGCCCATGGTGTTTACTCCTGTTGACTTCCTCCTTCATGGTAAGACCACATTATACTTGTGCGTTTATTTTGCCTTTTAGTAACCTCTACTCCATCACTGGTAAACACACTTCAATCAACAACAATACTGCACACACAAACTTCATGAGCCCTTTAGATGACATTCCACCATTGGGAAGAATTTGCTCTGATGTGCCAGGAAAGGGTTCAGTGTAACAGCAGGAGAGATGAATGCTTTTAATCTTCCCCTGCTACACCAGTGTCAGCCATGTCTATAAAAGGAAATGGTTATGTCCTACACCAAACAGAGCAGAATCTCCTGCTTAATGTTAGCATCAGAAACTTCAACTGAATTAATCTCATTCAGCAACATGCAACAGAATCACAATGATGTCCTTGCATCCATCAAGCTTAAGAACAGGCTATTTCCACAAAAACACAATACTATCATGAAAAGTAACATAGAAATAGGGCTCAGCCTTTTGTACAATAGTTATGAGGACCTGCCTGTCCTTGCTGGAAAGCTCTCAGCCTCTTTTTGAAGCGTGAAGGCAGGACAAAGTCACAGCCACGGGCCAGCAGTGCAAGCTCTTTCCTCAGGTCAGGGTCCTGGCGCAGGGACAGCTCCTTCATCCTCATGCTTCCACCAGACAATACAGCACGTCCGTCGATGGTCTTCCTCACTGACTGTCTCGCCAAAGGACACCTCTCTGTCCTCCTTCAACAGAGCACACTGTCACTTAATGACCAGCACCAGCTGCTTCTCTCAGCCCTGCTTCCCACACTGACTACTGTCCCATACATCTAGTACAGCACTCTGAGGTTCCTGCAGGGCCACTGCTCAGACGATACGGTGATGGGGTTTGTGTCCATGCACAAGTCACAGGGGGAGAGACGGAAAGAGGGAGGGAGAGAGACAGAGAGGAGATAGCAGGCAAGGGGTGGTTCTGCCCTTTCCAGTGCACATTCCACAGCTATCATAGAAGGTTATGCAAGACGACAAACTTGTGTCAGAGTACTGTGATAAGAGGACACACATTTGGCAGACTGCAACATGATAATTCACAGCTACTGGCTTTCTTGCTACACTGCTTCTTCCATTACACAAAAAGTAACCTGCCCCTTTGTCCAAGTGTAAGACTTTAGCATCATTCACAATAACACTGTACAGCTATGTACTGGCCTCAATCGCAATCAAATGTCATTTTTAAGCATGGACAACTGATTTATGTCTCTCACGTTAAGATAAACAAAAACAAAACATGCATATACTCCTATAAGCCTTGTTTATTTGGCTACAAGGCTACAGCTTCCAATAATTTCATACCTTTTTACAGAGGATATGACTAAAGAAGCAGTAGTTTCTGAAGTAGTTTCTTCATAAAACAGCATTAATGTCAATGCTCTATAAGCAGCCACCAAAAATAGCTGTTCATTACAGCGTTCAAAACATCTAATAAACAGGTATGGGATTCAGAAAGAAGACAGCAGCCTTAAAATTGTCTTACTGTGAACACAAGGCTTGATGATGTGGCTCTTGCTAAACTGGGACTAAAATAAAGCCCTGGCCGGCTTAAATGGTAAGTATTTTTAGATGCCAGATTGCAGAGTGCACATTCTTCCACTCGATTCAGCAGGATCCCAGTTCCTGTTGCCTCTGATGGAAGGGCACTGCACACATTTGATAAACACAACATGGGATTTGTTATCTGATTTTGTTATCCAAAACCATCTGTCAGCTACGTCAGGATGAAGACAAAATAAACTAGCCAGTGAAGCTTTCCTGCATGTTGCTTGTTATGAAGTGTAACAACAGAACACTTTGCTTCTGATAGCTCTGCATGGTATGTAAAAACAACTCTCCTCTGTTTAAGTAAGCTGGCACTAACAGAACAAGTCAAGGAACTGCTTGTATAAGAGGAGGCAGCTGTCCATGCCAATAGTGCCAATTTCCAAACAAAGCCTTGTGTCCAATCAGAGCGACAACTGCAAAGAAACTCATCAGCGAAGCAGAAAAGAAGGAGCTAACATACAGCAGCAGTTGCCACAGTTCCAATTTTATACTTAAACCTGAATGTCTACATCTTTCAGACACACTCAGCAGCTACAGTTGACAAGCATGAGATTACTAATGTTAAAAAGCTTATTATTACTATTATTAATTAACAACAATAATAATAAATAAATGAACAAATAAATAAGCAACAAAAAAAACCTTGGAGACGAGAGAGCATATCAGCCCCTCAATAACACTACAAATAACCAAC
Organism: Tachysurus vachellii; assembly: GCF_030014155.1. Taxonomy (NCBI): domain Eukaryota; kingdom Metazoa; phylum Chordata; class Actinopteri; order Siluriformes; family Bagridae; genus Tachysurus; species Tachysurus vachellii. The sequence continues at coordinate 13,255,980 of NC_083467.1, read as the reverse complement.
ATGCTCAAGGACAAAAGGCTAAGGAAGGACTAGGAAAATTTATGCCCAATATCACAAATGCTCCGATTAAACCAAGAATCCGACTCTAGCTGCATTTTGGGCTTCTTTTCTCACAGAGTTAAGTCTCTAAGCACTCAGAGCGAGGTACACAATAGAAAGCACTACTGCTGCAATAGGTACAGACTGAGTAATTTTTTTGGTCAAAGTGGTTGCTAAATTTTCTTTTGAATACTGAGGACTCACATTTCAGATAAGGGATGTGAATCAATTCCTTATTCCAAACGAGAAAAAAAAAATAGGAAGCCAATTTTGGAGCAAAAACCACAATAAATTAAATGCCTGATGTCATTTGAGACTTGGGTTACATCATGTAAATCATGAACATGAACGCAAATCTTTTCAAGTGCTAAACTGAAGCTAATAAAGAAGACAAATTGTGCCCTTGGGCTTTAATAGTTCAGGATTTCAGAATAATCTCTATAAATAACAGGAGCAAAGTCACCCAAAACAAAAAAAAAAAAGAACTTTTTCAGCCAGTTATAGTAAGTTGATGTGTTGGAAGCATGAAAAATAAGCAAGCGAAAGGATCAAGGCCAAATTGTGATGTTAGATGACTTGGTAAGAGGATCTCCAAAACAGGTCTTGTGTGATGTTCGTGGTATTCAGTAGTTAGTACCTATCAAAAGTGGTCCAAAGATGGACAACAGGTGAAAAAGGAGGCCTGGCACCCAAGGCTCACTGATGTGCATAAGGAGCAAAGGATATACTGTCTTCTCTAAACCCACAGGAGAGCTATTGTAGCACAAATTGCTGAAAAAAAAGTCACGCTTTGTTGCAGACCAAGTACAGTCCTTCATAGCAACAGTATTTAATAATGGCAGTGGTCTACTTCAACTGGATAATGCTTCCTGCACACTGAACAAATTGTTCAAGAATGAAGAGGAACATGACAAAGAGTTCAAGGTGGGGACTCTGTCTTGACTTGGACTTTACTCATCAGAGATTCCTACAATAACACAATTGTGATTGTGTCCCAGTTTTTGCCCAGTGCAGACTGTTTGAATCCATAAATACCGATACTTTGGGACTTAACGAAGCATTTAAGAAAACTTCTACTAACAGGTACACAGTTTATACATCAACTCCAGTCTCAGTCAGCCCTGCAGCTCAACACTGTTTTAATACACCTTATTCCATTACTGAAGTTAATGAGTTGAACCAAGTGTTGAGAGTGGAAAAACCCGAGCTGCTTAGTGTTATGGCCCTCCAGGACTAGAAGTGTATAGTCGTGGCCTGATAACAATGCAATTTGACTTAATTTTACAGTGACTTAACGACTAACCGGCTAAAGGCATTCAGTGGTTGGCTCACATGTTTAATAGGAATTTTAATGAAACTGTCTGCCTATTTGATAACTAGGTACTATTAGCGCATTCGTAACATACTGCATGGGGGAGAGCTTAAGCACCATTTGGTAAAACTCTAAATCCAACATTATATAGCACATGCACCCAAGGGCTGTAATCCTACACTTATGGAGGCGTATAGCCAGTGATATATCTACATTTACTTAATTTACTACAAAATACCTTACTTATATACAGTACATAATACTGTGATCATTCTGTGGCTCTTCTTCTAATTACTTTCTAATGCATGTAATGCTCAGTTCTTTAAAACATTTTATTTGTCATTTTCTTATACCCCGTAAGTGTTTTATATGCATTTAGGCAAAATATACATTAGTTCATGATACTTAATAGGTACAAATAGGCACAATGCTGCAGATGTGTCCTAACCACTGGATATGAGCACTTTTTTTTTGTAATGTATACGCTTATATTACGTCTTTACGTACACCACTTACTCCATGATATTCTACTAATATTGTGACCTATGTGATAATCAGTTTCACTAAACACACTTGTGGTCCTTTCTTTGGCCTTTTAAAAGGTAGCATTTAGGCAAAAAAGACAGGCTATCACCAAAAAGTAAGCATCCATTATATTGTGGATGGATTAAAAAGCTCATATGAGCAGATCTATATGTAAAAATTAGTTGGAGGTTCAGAGATGTTTGTTTTATTTAATCCTAATCAACCATGTTGTCTTTTTTCAGTGCACAATATGTATGGTAGTCTTACCCATCACCTACAAGATTAATTTCACTTCAGTTCCAGACAACAGTCATCTCATGTCACAAATCACAGGAAGTGTTTAAATAGTAGTTTTACAAATAAACAACTTTACTCAGTGTTATTTCTGATAGTGTTGGGGCAACACAAGGTTATATATTTATCTTTTAATTTTGTCAATAACTTGAATACTATTGGTTTAAACATGTCAATACTGGACCCTGTGTTACGTTCATGTGACACCAAAACATATCCAGAGTATCTACATCTACAGAGACCTGTTTACAAGGCTCATTTGCAGACCTCTCTTCAATAATTAAATCCCGTTGCTTCTATTCTTCTTTCAATACAGAGTTAAACTCTGATCATTATTTTATCACTCTCCCCACCCACTGCACGTCGCTTCTCCTGTTCCTGTGGATCACAAGCTCTCATTGAAAATAACTGCTGGTAAGAGCACAGGGCAAGTGGTTCCTGGTGATATTCACATTTTCAGCTGCCTTCCTTTTAACACACCTAGCATGATAAAAGCATTCATTACAATTACATGAACAATATCTGGTGGTATAATACTAATTTTAAGACAGAACAGCAAGCATCAGATATGTCCTAGTATTGGTATGGTAAAGAATGTTGCCCAAGGTGTTCATTGACCAGTATTGCGTGTTATTCGACAGAAACAATGTGAGCATGATGATAGTTAAAATGGACAAGCAGATAGATTTAGTTAATCAATGAATCTTGCTTCCGGCAATGTCCAAAGAGATAATCTACAATGCTCAATTTGTGTTCGATGACTTGTTACATTTTATTATTTATTTACTCTTAATAAGTCATGCAAATGAATGTGTCCAGCCAGGATTTTTATCCAAGTTTGAGAAATTGTCCATCATATCAATTAACCCCAATTTTAATTTTGAGTTTCACTCCATGTCCTTTTAGCGCATTTAATTCAAGCTCTAAATAAAATGTCAAACTCTAAATGTCAGTATAATGCGAGGAAAATTTGATATTAGCCAATTTTATATTAGCCAATGCCTCCTAAAATAATTTTCCTCATGATTCATACTGGTGTAATCCAGTCATGTCTATATGAAGGCTGTACACAGTGGAGTCTCTGTGCTGTAGAAGCTGGCAGCTTACATTTGATCTGTTTTGCTCCTTTACTTTAAAAAAAAATGCCGTTCAGAAAAATAGCATTTTGGTGTTGAATGATGAGACAGAAATACCCAGAAATACCTAAACCATTCACTTTAACCACAGGAACAAGCTTATTAATGAGTTAAATTAGAAGACAAAAACATAACGTATTGACTTACGAGCTACATGGGACTTCTTTAGTGTTTGTACAGGAGGTTATTTATTTGAACTAGTTAGACTGTTATATATTTTATTTTTTTTATTTAACCTTTATTTAACCAGATTAGTCTCATTGAGATATAGAATCTCTTTTTCAAGAGAGACCTGGCCAAAATAGCAGAACAAATTAAATCACACAATCACAAAACAAACAAAAAGGCAAAAGACAACTCAAGTGCATTTCAATTTAAATAAAAGTGCCATTAATTAAAACATTTGCAAGTGTGAATGGACTCATGTTCTATAGATTTAACATAATGTTTAAAATCATTTAAGGAAATTAAAAATCATTTAAGGAAATGATATATATTATTGGACCATCAGTGTTCCAGGAGGGCTGCTAACACTGGTAAGTTTCACTGTTTGTACCGATCTGCTCGTCTGTGATTTCTACATAAAGTTCCTTTTCTAGCGACAGATTGGTAGACTTATGATGGGCTGTCGGTCAGTCTGTGTGTTGGCATGGTAATGTTTAGTGGTCTATCTAGCCGTGCCTTCTTTGGGAAATGTTTTTGATAACCAAAACATTTAGCCATGTAGTGTCTAAAAAGTGAGTTCCACAATATGAAATCATATTTGTTAACTGCAGCCTAAAATGATAGTCATACTAATGTTCAATACAGCAGCACTCTTGCTTGTGTGATACGGCATCATTGAGAGAAGCCTATTTCCCTTTCATTCATGTTTTTTTTTTTTTTGCAAAGACTGTACAGGTTTTATACATTAAGTTTTAACATTAAGATCAGAGTAGAAGAAACAACATGCCAGTAATGTCTTATTAAAAAGTACAGTGCACTACTCTGACAGGCGGTTTTGACTCGTACACTTTCATGCTTAGGATTACTGGGACCACTTTGGAGTGTTAATAGCCCTCTGCTTCATGGTGGGCTTCATCACACACACTGTCGTTGATTATTTTCTATAACAGCATGCCCTGCCGTGTTTAATTCCTTGTGTTGAGTTGGGAACTGTACACTAAACACAAGCCAATTTTGGAGCAATTTCTTCTTGCACAAGGGAAACAAGTCTATCTTTGTCGGAACCTTGTGTCAAGTCAGACCAGCTGTTCCAAGCAGCCTCCCCATGACGTTAATTGAATTTCCAACTAATCCTTTGAAGAATGCATTTGTATTCTGGAATTCCTTTGGCCCTCCTGAAATAGAGCATTACTCGATGTGGGATCAGACTAACTTTAATACAACGTGACAAGCTTTGAGCACATGCTGCCTATGTCACAGCAGAAAATGGGGAATATACAACAGTTGTTGCATAGCCAGAACAGCACCTGGGATCACTAAAGTAGCAGAGAATAACTGGTCTTGGACATCAAAGCTGTCAAAATCTGTATTGTCCACCAAAAGAAGTAGTGCAATAAGAACCGGAGCGAAAATAGCACTGACATAAGTCTTATTGCAAGCAGATGTTTTCTTTAAAAAAGACCATTGTCTCTCCAAGGTTCACAATGACTGTCAACTCAAAGTGTTACAGCACAATCCTTTTCATTTTCATTTCCAGTTTTTTTTAAATTGCACTGGAGGTCTAGGGGCATAAAATACTTTCCCATCTGGAAGATAAATTGTAGTGTTTTGGTATAGAGAACGATGCAAGAGGTTGGATATTTTCTCTTTCTGCCCCTGCCCAAACATAATCCACCCAAACCTTTGTTCTCAGGTGTCTGCATAGCAAGTGACACAGGCCTGACTTGACACTGCCTAAAATTACACCAAGTATTATTAAGAGTGCCGAGGCTGCTGTGTTCCTGTCATATCAGGAGTCTTGCCATTCAGTGGAACATATCTTGACTGGCCATGACCGACCATCAAAAGAGCCTCAACTACAGTGTTGATAAGCTCTGGGGTGTGAAAAGCCTTACACAAATTTACACTGTTAAATCTATCCATGTCTTCACAATTATTTTAAGAACAAAATGAATCATGTTATTATTCAAATTACTGAGGTTTTTTCTTAAAATCCACCACCACAGCAGTGTGTAAAGGGCAGGCAGTCTCTCTACATGACCTCTAACATGACTGCATGCTACAGTGCTACTCATAGCTGCAGCTGTCTGTCCAACTCACTGACCCCACATCGCAGGCATTCACATTCAGGAATGCCTTTTTCTTTTCCTGCTAGGGTTATCAGAACAAATAAGGGCTTTTCCATTTTATAATTTTCGCCACATGACTCTGCAATTATACAAAATCTACACACCTGTCAGAGAGTCTACTAAATATATTGCACTGTAAATTCATCATTTTAACAGTCATGCCAATCATCATCTCTAATGGGCTAGACTTAGTCCAAGATAACATATGGAAAATATTTCTTTCCACAACACCAAAGATTCCACAGGCGATCCTGTCCTGCCGCACAACCTGAAGCTAAAAGCCAGAGGCAGCCAGTTCTTCAGCAGCCTCTTGTGGCAATACAGAGGAAAACAAAGTTCACCGTCAAATACTTAAGATTATCATTACGTAATAAAAAATAAAAATAAAATAAAAAATGACTACTAGGTGGCATTCTACAAAATTATTCTTAGCGTTTAATGGTGCACTAAATCGCTTTCTATACATTTTTCTAATAATATTACACAAAGTCTGAGAGAAGCACATGATTTTTTTCTTTACCTTTTTAACGCTGACGGATCGTCTCAATGCCCTGCTGTTTGGTCCTGCTCTGTTACTGCTGCCACTCCCAGATGGCAGTGTGGCTGAGGGGGGGCTACAGGGAGCGCTGAGAGATGCAGAAGTCCTCTCTGTCACATTACAGTTTGAGGCAATGTTGTTGTTTTCAGTAAAATTACTGTTGCCCTTTTCAAACTCAAGCTCATCTCCATTTTTGATCTTTCTGAGGTAGCCTTTTAGCATCTCCTGGATGCTTGGCTCACTCAACCAATTCAGGAAGAGCTCGTCTACCTTCATCTTCAGGACCGGCTGCAATCCTTGAGGCGTAGGCATTTTTTCATTGAGTTATTCCTTGCAAAAGTCACCCAAAACATCTAGAAACAGAGAAATTGGTACTTCACATTAGTATGATTGTGCTGCCAAAAAACAACCCCAAAACAAAACATTGTTGTGCTCTGTAATATTGACATTTAGCCATACATGCAGATTATTTATTTATTTAGAAATAATCAAAAGCAATAACTCTATAACAACATTAAAACCAACATGAAAAAGTCTGTATGTTGACATGTTTCCTTTTGAAACAAGAAGTCAGACCTCTGGCGTGTTGCAGCACTTGCCTAATTTACACAAGAGCTTTTGCGGTACACCATGCAAGGCCCAAGCTGAGTCTAAACAAATTAGACAGTGGTTTACTGAAATAGCTACACATGAAGAGTAGCAAAAAGTGCAACAAGCGCCATTACAAGAATTTCTCTGTGGAGGATTTGTCATCGCCACCTTTAACAATGATGGGGACGACAACAATCATAAACAAGATATCAGGTTGTTGAAGTCACATCATACATCATCATACATAAGCAGTGCTGATGGTGATGCAGAACCGTAGGGTCATCCCCAGGAGGCATGGGACTTATCTGAATACTACACTACTCTCATGATGGAGAAGGCCTGATGTTGTACAAAGACAGAATCACACCCCCCAATCAGTATGAGTAATCAGACACTAAGCCATAAGTAGTACAGATTGTTAATAAATGACAACTAGAGTGTGCTGGAAAACAAATCTGAATGGATGATTGTTTTTATCTGCTTCACTTCACTCTTTATGTGATTAACTAAAACCGTGGAGCAAAACCCAGCAAGTGGGCAGGCCATATATACATATACTGTATATATATATATATATATATATATATACACACACACACACACACACACACACACACCTACATACAGTGGGTACAGAAAGTATTCAGACCCCTTTACATTTTTCACTCTTTCTTTCATTGCAGTCATTTGCTAAAATAAAAAAAGTTCATTTTATTTCTCATTAATGTACACTCAGCACCTCATCTTGACAGAAAAAACAGACATGTAGAAATTTTTTGCAAATTTATTAAAAAAGAAAAACTGAAATATCACATGGTCATAAGTATTCAGACCCTTTGCTGTGACACTCATATTTAACTCACATGCTGTCCATTTCTTCTGATCCTCCTTAAAATGGTTCTACGCCTTCATTGGAGTCCAGCTGTGTTTAATTAAACTGATTGGACTTGATTAGGAAAGGCACACACCTGTCCATATAAGACCTTACAGCTCACAGTGCATGTCAGAGCAAATGAGAATCATGAGGTCGAAGGAACTGGCCAAAGAGCTCAGAGACAGAATTGTGGCAAGGCAAGGATGTGGCCAAGGTTACAAAAGAATTTCTGCAGCACTCAAGGTTCCTAAGAGCACACTGGCCTCCATAATCCTTAAATGGAAGAACTTTGGGACGACCAGAACTTCATACGTACACATATATACACACAATAAATAAATATTATATATATATAATTTTCTAGAAAGCATTTAATGAACTCAAATCTAGTATAAAAGTCTTCAAGCTATAGAATTAAAAACAAGCACATCTTAAAACCATTTTTGTTCATAACACTGAGTGGAAATTCCTGAAACACGAGTGTGGATTCAGGGACATTTTAATGCTTCATTCCACGTGTAACATGCTTGTGTCACTATAAACACACGAGTTTGCCCCCATGTGTCCTGTGCACGTCCACAGACATTCACAGGATAAGCTGATGTGTACAAAGCTAGTTAGGAAACTAGCTACGTAACACTAATAGACAGAAAATGCAGCCTCACAGGTGCCATCTAATTTACTTTCTAGCTCCACAAACCATTGAACAGAAGTGTTTACTGATCGAAGTGAGACAGTAAGATAGAATAACGCTAAAGATACATAATAGATCAATATGCCACCAAAGGTTTGATGGTGCTAGTTAGCTGATTAGCCGTAGCTTTGCCTTGAAGGAAAGTTTGACATCTACCACAATCTTATTTACTACTCTGAACGCTGCTTCTGAGTTATAATCCTCATAACCTTAAAAAAGTCCCGCGCTTGTGTTAATGTATACAAAAGGTTTGCCTTTAACTCACCCGCAAAATTCATACAATAGACGCAGAACGCACTTCACCGGGGTTTACTTTGAATCAAACTCTCGTTTCCCTGGGTAACCGGGAAAGCCTCTTCTCGCGAGACGTTTCGTGAACGGGCGGCAAACTGTGTTAGACGTGCTTCAGGACATGAGTAAATATACTACAAGTAATTGTCCGCAATTTATAATAATAATAATTATTATTATTGCAGTTGTTGCAATACTACTACTCCTACTATAGTAGTAATAATAAAATGTAGGGATTTCATTTCATATCCCACCCTAGTACCAGTCCATAGCAGGGCACAGTCACACACACCACACCAATTCACAAACTACGGACAATTTAGAGATGCTATTCTAAACTGGAGGGGAAAAATGTAGTAATATATAGTACAGTAATCTTTAGGGTGATATATAGGATATATCATTAGGAGATATATATATATATATATATATATATATATATATATATATATATATATATATATATATACATACATAGTGGTAATCTTTGTCATCAATCCTTAAACTTCATTTTGAAATGCTCACGGCATGTTTGCTAAAAACATTGCCAAATCCACCCACATCACCTCTGATTGTTAATAAAACTACAGAGACAGAATCAAAATTTAGTTCGGAGAACATTTAAATTCACATTTCACAGGGCTAAAGTGAGCCACAGTGGGAAGAGTGTTTCACAATACTTCAATTGCTCTCAGATGTTTGTACTCCATTTGAAATTACAATTGGGATGGCATACAATTCTATTGCCTTAGGGGATTTTGTACGATATCAATGTTAAGCATAAAGTATATAACTAACATGAAAATTGCATTACCAAACACAATGGATTCACACAGCATGTATGATCACATTCAGATTCATTGTACTGAACAATGAAATATTTAATTGCCTCCATAAGCAAAACAGCAGGGGAAGCATTGACCTGCAGGGGTCATACTTTACCAGGGTTCTATAAACACACACATATACACACACATATACACACACACACACGCACACACACACACACGCACACACACACACACACACACACACACACACACACACACACACACACACACACACACACACACACACACACACACAGTGGATAACTCTTGCTCTCTTCATAACTGCAGCTAAATTTAAGTATTTTTTCTTTTTTTTCATTTTAGAATTAAACTGGGCCCATTTCTGTATTAGATAAAGGTAAGAGAGTGTAAAGGAAGAGCTATGAGTTTTTCACTCAGAAGATTTGCCCCATTCTTATATACTCCATGGAGTGGCAAAAACCCCCCCCCAAAACCCCAAAACAACCCAGAAACAATTCTAATATGCAAATCCTTCTTCAGTCACTAATACCTTTTATATAGCTGTGTTTGAAATGATGTAGGGTCCTGTTGCCAAAGTATTGCTGTAACAAAATATTTCCCTGTTTAGCTCACAGAGGCAATTGATTTTGTCTTGCAACAAGACAGAAAACATATGCACATCATTATGTGCATATTCCTTTTATTGTTTTATTTAGTCACATTGAATTATTGAGGTCAGGCAGCATGTCTTCAATATTAACTAAAGAACATTCAGGCTTTTTTAATGATGTGTTATTAGCCGCATTTAAGAGCAGATAAACTTGTTTGCTCTTGAGATTAAAAGCAATGGGCATTACATCACAGCGCAAATTATTTCATGCATCAACTAAATTGCCCCTTAAATTGTTTCCCTACAAAAATGAGTAACCAAAAATGTGTTTCATCTATTAACTGACTTGAGATTTCGATCTTGTCTCAAATGGCTTGTACATGGGAACAAAATTCGCTTTCAGTGTTCTTTAAATTGGAAAATATCTGTCTGGACAAATCCACTCTCCGCTCCCATATGCATGTTTGTGCACCCTCTGAACATGGATATATATACAGTATAAATATACATATATTTATTACAAGCCCTTTTAGTGTTTCTGTTCTCTGTCTTTGGCTAAAAGAGGTTATTTGTTATCACCCCAGACCTCACCTTTGAAAACACATTGCAGCGTTGTTTCATTTTAGCTAACTGAATTTCATCATTCATTTTACATTACATTATCTAAAGCTCTCGCACGGGGAGCTTTGCTTGCTGTTGAGATGCCGCTGTTGCTTCAAGAACTGTTTGAATAATTCAGAAAAAAGCAGATGAAGATTAGAAAGCATTAGAATTGACTGGATGAGGAACCAGTCCTACAAGTCCCATCTCGGATATGTAGGAATGTCTGCACAGACAGAGGATGATGCTTCTGCCTGTAATGCCATTGTTGTGCTCAGTGATATTAGGATGATGATAGAGCTTAAAAACACTTCCATAAAATGAGACCCCTTTCAAACTGTATAAATAAAATATACATATCAATATGCACATTTCTGCAACCGAGTGACATGATAGTATATTAAGTGCAAATTAGATAATAAACAAGTAATTTTAAACAACATTTAAAACTGAACAAAAATTCCTAAACCATACTATCAAAGTCTTTGAGTCAATATCGAATGTAAGTTTTTAATAAATCAGTCTTAGAATGCCACAACTATTAAAAAGGATTTGGTTTGCAGATAAAATGTCCATAATATATAATATAATGCTCATTTTAAGTTAATTTTAAGAAATTTCTGATATATTATGACTACAGTAAATATAAATAAACAATAGCGTATTCATCATTTCTAGTGGACCTTTAGTTCTTAGGTTTACATTCACACAGCACTTATGAAATGCCAGTTTGATGAGTGAAATACAAATACAGGTCAAAACTGTGCAGTGGGAGATTTAAGGATGCTGATGTAATGTATTGAGGACTTGATTCACTAATCCTCCTGAGAGGTGAACTGCTAAGAGTTCATAATGCTCTGTTAACAGTCATCCTTTAGCTTTGATTGATTTGCTTGTTAGAAAATGTACCAGCATAATTTTTTAGTTGCACTAAAAATAGTCTCCTTTTTTTTTATTTATTTTTTTATTCCAGACATCATATTGCTGTCATTAATTCAGGTATGTGGCAATTAAACTGAAGTAAAAATCTGATGTAAAAACTGACCATTGGAATTTGGACATGAGCAAAGAACAGGAAATTAGTACATTTAAAGTGGCCATTAAAAGCACTAATTGTCAAACTGCATTGTAGTTCAAAGAAAGAACGAGACGAATTACCATCAGCAATATTTACACATTAGCTGAATGGCCAAATCCTGATAAAAATCCTTTCATTTGAGCCAGTTATGTTATTATTCTAAACATAAAACCTTAATGGACCTGGAAATAAAAACTGCACATTAAAAAGTATGGTTCTTTTTTCTTTATATGTATATATATGTGTGTGTGTGTGTGTGTGTGTGTGTGTGTGTGTGTGTGTGTGTGTGTGTGTGTGTATGTATATATTCAGACAGACACACAAGACACTAGAGTATTTCTAACATGGCTGTGATGCTCTAAACAAAAGAAACTGTATCGTTTTCAGTTCTACAGATTATCCAGTGACACAGTCTGATCTAATCTGAGAGAGTCTCCGCACATCTAATAACGTGCAGATTCACCTGAACTTGGTTTTGTGTAGCCCTCATGCTTAATGCTCAGCTATTCCACACATGGCTAAACTTCTGTGGAAGAATCTACACTGTTGTAACTGGAAGTCTTCACTTGCCAACATATTCAACCAGATGAAGTGTGAGTTTGCCAGCTGTATGTTTGGCAAGCATATCACATGGTCTAAGAGAGATGACCTGTGTTTCCAGCCTGTGTGTTTTACCTTGGTTAGGAAACACAAAGTCCTGCCGCTTGCAGTAATGAGGCAGTGCTGGTTCTTTCAAACTTGTAAAGTGTTTTCATGTATAAACATAACAAACATGGCAAGGAGCATGGCTAACCATGTGGTCAAACTAAACATAGCAATTACCGAACAAATACACAAGCCATCTTTTCATCAAAGCCTAAGAGCTTCTTCTACTACTCCATCAAAACATCTCAGGCAAAGTTTTGTTTGAGGTTTTTAGTCGTCCAGCAAAATCTCCTCTGTGCCCATGCCATCTTGTCATGTGAGGAAGCTTCTGCTTTATATGCGCTGAAAAGGACACACACTTTTCACATCAAGGGGAGGCCCGTGCCTTGGCAGAGGCTCCTGGAAAACAGATGAAAACGAGCCACCTAGTCAGACAGAATCAATGAAAAGCAATTACATTAGCAGGCTGGGGAGCACTGTGGACTATCTGTGTAGCATAGACACGTGCAGCACTGATCCCCCTCCTCTCCACTATCTCTGCTGCCAACGGCCTCCACAGCAGACCTACTGAAGACACCACACACACACACACACACACACACACACATGTATGGAAGTATGGAAATATCTAAAGCACTGCATACCTTCGTGATCGAGAAACTTACAGACACGTATGTGTCCTAAAATCCTCCATCTTTTGTTATTATTAATCAATTTCCAAGCATGATGTTTCCATGACCCGGCTGCAGAGATTAAGCAGTTTTTATTGCATCTGAATGAAAACTGAAGAAGAGGGCTGTGCAAATAAATATTTGGAATTGCAAAGTGTTTACTCATTCCTGTCTGCTTTTTTCAATGAAGCAAATAAAATCTTGTTTACGCTGAGACAGAATATATCACCGTGTAATGTGAATGGTGTGAGGCTAAGCTGTAATAATACTGGGAGATGTAAAACAAGCCAACAGCGACTGGTAACCTTTGCTGCTAGTGTCTAAGACAAATGGCCTCTTATATGCATATTATTTACTGAAGCAGTTTGCTGTAAGCACTAATGCAGAAAATACCAAAAATCACAGCATAGCTTCAAGTCAGTGAGAAACTGCAATTGCGCACTTTGCCTGATAGATGGCAGCACATCATGCTCAGAACGATATATGCAGGCCTTTTCAATGGGAGTCAGACTAAAAGATTTGAGTCAATAATGCTTCCAGACACCAAGGTTATGAAAGCAAAGCAACAAAGAAATTGCACCTGACAAAATGTTTTGAAGTTTAAAATAGCCGGCTCGGCTTTAAATGCTTCTGTAAACACACAATTAAAATGCCCATTGTTCAAAGGAGTCACATACTCCCACAAATGTGAAAGTGCATCAAACAACAACAACAACAACAAAAAAATCGTCTGTGAAAGGATAATCCCAAAAACCATTATTATGAAATATTTTTGGCTACAGTAACATAATTACAGAGTAATTTCAGGTGAATCTAGTCACCACAAATCCATCTCAAACAATAAGGGGATGTGTGTCTCCTTGCTCGTTATACAAGATGAGGTTACAAGCTGTCTGCAGGTGCTGAAATGAAAACATGGAGATTGCAGTACTGTCTCGCTCGACCACGATGCTAAACCCTTTCTCCAGCGTACATCAGAAGATTTTGCTATGCTGTTAAGGCTTAATTATATTATTAGTTCTAAAATATTATAATAATTTAATTGGTTTTCATCATCATATATGTCACTATGAGAGACTCACAAACTGTGACATCACAAAGTCACAGATGTCATTTAAATGAACTGGACACGTTTTGTGTTAAAATGTATGTCATGAAAACGGTATGATAACAGTTTCATGAGGATTTCTGTTTAATGTGCGTGAAAATCTGAGTACAAGATCAATGAGAGAGTGTGTGTGTGTCTTGCATCCAGGAGTTCACTGACCAAGTAGGCTTTTATTATGATGTCAGCACGCCACTTAAACAGCATTCAATATCTCAAGGGCAGCAGTTAGTGGGACGTCAATAAAATAATACGCTACAACACTAAACGCCCATTGCTCATACTCATGCAGTTCATTTGCTCATTGATTTATTGATATGCTGCTGCTTAATGCAATTAAAGAGCAGTGATTAAGGGTGCTGAAAAACAGGTTGTTTGTGTGTTGCTGTTTTGCCCTGAGGAGCATCTATTTTCCTGATCGGCCAAGTCTTCAGTGCGGACCTGCTCCCCTCCTGCTCTTTTCCTCAGTCATTCTTCAGCATGATTACGGTGTGATGGACCAGACCCTGTTGTTATAGCAGCCTGTCACACACAGCAGGCTGGCTCTTCATACTGAGGAGAAGTTCACAGAATCATGTATTATAGCTACACTCACATATGCTAGTAATAGTTATTTGCATTTGTGCACTATTTTTTGCTGTCATTAATAAACACTGACGTATCCTGATAGACCTGAGCAACACAGAGTGGGAGGTTTTTTTTTGCTCAGAACAGTGCAGCAACAGGACAGCTAAGAATAAAACCCCTCAAAGCTTCAGTAAGGCTATTACCTGTAAGCCTTTTAAGACATACACAAACATACAAATCTTTAATTATCTATATATAGGAAGAACTAAGCTGAAGCATTGGTCTTACAGGAATTGGCACTGTTTAACAAACTTTCAAATGTGAATTAAAAACAGATATACAAGTGCTACATGTTGAAAATATAGAGGTTCCTGTGTGATATGTGTGAAAGATTTCTGAGCTGTGTAATCAGTTGTATTTCCTCAGCAGCACAACACAACCCCTCCTGCTTTTTAATTCATGCAAAATGGAAGGAAAACCTTCTTAGCAATATGCAGATTCTTATGCAAAGCACTGTTACCTATGGTGCACGGACGGCAGCATTCAGCTTTGATCTGTGTTTCTGACACTCCAACTAGAAAGAAGAAAAGAACTTACCAACTGTAAAGGCCCTTAATTGAAGTTAACATAAAAGGAGATACATGGTGTTAATTGGTCTACGCTAAGAATAATTCAGGCCTTAGAGACTACTGTCCCTTTCTGGCCCCCCTGCCAAAGTGTCAAGATTTACATCTTTAATTCAAGATTTCCCTATATTATTTACCCCTCAGAAAAATAGGAATCACTTCATTTTAAAGTCTAACAAATACCATTTTTTTCCCAGGAAATGAATATGAATTTCCTTTAGAGAGAAGAAACACATCATGCTTATTCTTTCATATGTCTATAAACAAAACCTCAGATTCAGTCCTGTTAGTCCAAAAGTAGCCTCTAGAACAAAATGCAGAGAAACAGTAACTTGTATTTAAAAATATTTATATAATTTATATATATATATTTAGAATAAAGATGAAAATAAAAACACACATCTTTGAATAATAAACTGCCATCCTTTTAAACATGAATCAGTTTTCAAACCAATATATTAGATCTGTAGCAATTCTCTCTCTCTCTCTCACTCTCTCTCTCTCTCTCTCTCTCTCTCTCTCTCTCTCTCTCTCTCTATCTATATATATATATATATATATATATATATATATATATATATATATATATATATATAGAGAGAGAGAGAGAGAGAGAGAGTGAGAGAATTGTTCCAGATCTAGAAATATATATATATACAAACAATGCTTAAGGCTAAGGGTAAAATCAATGCAAATCTTGTAATGAATACATTTTGCAAAACACAAAAAAGAGCTGAATGTCTAAGTATATAATAAGCTTTTAGTGTGTTTTCCATTTTAGTGATGCACTGAAAAAAAATTCATTTAAATTCTACTTCGGCAGACCAGAGAGGCCGCTAAGGAAAGGTAAGGCTCCAGTTGGGCCAAAATGCTTCTCATTCAGAAGTAAAGCAATTTCAAGCCCGCGCCTTTAGCGTGACCTTTCATTATCCCTGGCTGCTTGCTGGCTCCTGAAGCACAGAACACGTGGCTCCACACTGAACATGATAGATGGGACAGTGGGGACCGCTGGACAACACAAGCATTTAGGGAGGCAGTGAAACACATATTACCACTAATACCCTACAACACAAGTGCTTATCTCACATGGATAACTGAGCACAAAACACATCCACCACCCCCTTCACCCTCCCCCCTCACACACCCCAAACCGAAACCAGCAAAAGTAAGCGCGCCTCAGCCTCAGCCGAGCTCCTCTCCCTCCTCTGAGGATTTCTCTGTGGAGATTGAAACATCAGTTCTGATTTGGTGGTGCTTGGTTGAGGCAGCATTTCAGCATGGATTCAGTAGATTAAGCATCCATAAGCTGTTTATGTAAACTCAGATCAAATGTCCTTTTCTGCTTTATTCCTTTCTTTTCGTTGTTTTATTTGCAAGCGATTTTATGTTATTTTATTTCATGGTTGCATTGTTCATTGTTTGGCTTAAAGTACACAATTCAGTGTTAAAAATGACTGGATATGAAAACCTGCAGGGACAAATTAATTAAAAAAGAGAGAATCTAATTAACATTCTGCCATGGCTTAAAAGTTGAATGTTATTAGAGCTGCAATCATCAGCCTGATGAAAAGAGCAACATGACAGCGAAATAAGAATTCAAAGAGCTGTGGATAATGTACACACAGATCAAAAGAATAAACAGCAGGGAAAAAAAAAATGGCAAAGAAGTTTAATTTCCTAGCAAGAATGAAAACAAAAGCTTTAGGAGAATGTGCTCTCACAAACAACAAAGTCGTCGACAACAAGCTCTAATACTGCCAATTAAGAGATGTCACAGTCTGCCACCAGAGAACTTGCTCTCACATGGCCTACATTCACCATATCACCTGCTAGTCTGCCTGCAACACAAACACAAACTATACACAAATATGCTCACAATTTACCTAAAGGCAACTGTGCACTCAAAGATCAACATGCATTGCTGATCTGTGATAAGGCAGGAAGGCTTTCACCAAGGTTCCAATACTTCTTGAGCGTGGTATGGAAAGTAACTGAATGTATTCTCATTACAACCTCTTAGATTTATTTTTAACACATTTACTAAGTAAAAAATTAGAATGTTTTAGACCCAAGACTATAAAACTGAAAAACAATATGTGCAAATTTTCAAGATCAAATCAAAATACAGCAGTTTCTTTACCAATGTCTGCACTTAGGGCACCAAATTAATCAACAGCAGCTTTGTCTAAAACAGCACAGTAAGATAAAGTTTCCCAGATGGCACAATTTATCAGGTAACTTTTGTAGAAACAAAAGTGTAGAAACTTTTGTGTAGAAACTTTTGCAATTTGCTAGTTGAGAGCTATAGACGAGCAAGACAGATCTTTGATGTTTTACAGAATAAAAGCTTTTACAGAATAAAAGATGGCACTTCAGTGCTTGATAAAGATTGCTTGTTATAAGTAGATGCTGCTATAGCTTACAGTTAACACTCAGGACAATGTTAAGAGGCATCGTTGAGAGACTTGTTTATGAATTACAAACCCAGCAAGGTACTGAAACTCAAACTAAGCATTTCATTTGACCTGGCTGTTGATAATCGAGATAGATTAAGCTTGTTCACTTAAACATACCTTACTTGATTACTTACATAACTGTTCAATTATTTCCATGAGTCATTTATTTGATGACCTCATTTACTATTACAGATGAAATATTACTACAGTTTGTGTTGTACTCTATCCACCATGGCTCTTTAGGACCATGTTCCATAACTATCCTGAAGGATAACTACACAGTCCCAAGATGGCTCCGGTTTCATGTTACCAATCGCTGCAGGAATATTGATCATTATGAAAAATAACAAACTATTACTTCATTTCAGCAATATATATTAAATTCATTCACAGCTCAAAGAAAGATGTTTTTCAGAAGGACACTATTTTAATAAATTGGATTATTAAAAATATTTTAAAACATATAAAGATATTTTACAGTAGCTTATTCTTATGCTTAGGACTTAAATTGACTTCATGGTTTGTATGTATAGACACACATACTAGATTATTATTATTATTATTATTATTATTATTATTATTATTATTAGTAGTAGTAGTAGTAATAGTACTCGTAGTAGTAGTAATAAAGTACAAAAATAAGAAAAATAGTGATGCATCATAATTTCTATAACACAAGCTTAGGGATTTTGTTGTTAACTACATATGTCTTTAGAAAAACAAAACAAAATAAAATAAAAAATAGATACATAAATGAAAAATGTTTAGAGGCTTTGTCAATTAGAAATCTTCATCTGAAAGGTAAAATTTAGTACTGAAAGCTCCACTGAATTCTGCTGAACATATTCCACTGTTGAGCGTGCACAGAATTAGGCCTGCTAGTCTACTAGTTAAAAGTTATTTTCCATTGTAGATATAGAAGGTTAAAATATACCCCAACCATTCAAGGCCAGCGAAAAACAAGAGAGATTTAAAAATGACCACATTCACTACCCTGACCTGTCTCTCTGTCTATTTGAAATAAAGAAACTTTGGGCTGAAGTGTGAACCTAGGCTAAATGTCCCAAAAGCACAGAGAACAAACTTTAGAATGTTTTTGGCTCATAATTCAAAGAGGTGCATGTTAGATCTGTAGGTTAAATGTCTTAGTATTATTTCTAATTTTGGTTTTATAGTTACATTTAAGTCAGCTGTGTTTAAGGCAGTCTTGTAAAATAAACTGTAATGAAGTGAAGTGTGTTTGACTTGACTGTAGAGATCTGCTCATGTCAGTGATCTGATCAAGCCAGAGCTGTTGGAGCAATTGCCTTGGCTTTGGAGATTATCTGAATATATCACTGCATTATTTATGATTTGGAAAGATGAATTAGCACTTCACCAGAAAGTCTTCAGCTGAATAGTCTGAATGGAAACAGTCAGCAAAATTTCACCTAAGAATAAGAATAAGCACTTTTACAGAAACGAATTAAAAAGCAGTTTACATTTACTCTCCTCTGTTAGGTTTTCTTTTTAAATGGATGCTCACTAAAAACGATCTCAGTATATGCAATCATCTATCATTTAGGATTAGTCATTAGATTACTTCAGGTTTTGTCAGTTAGTAATCAGCTGTGTTCAGTTCTACAGAGCTAAACAGACCCATCACACAACTCTCAATATGTCTTTGCATTAAGTCATTCCAGTGTAATGAGAACTACGGAAAACATCTTGTTGCATTTGAGCAGCTGGACAGAGCATTTCTGTAGACAGGCAACAAACAAAACCTACAAAGATATTTTAAAAAGGTTTTCTAAATTAAAATACCATGCCTCTAATGGAAATGAATGTTGCTTAGTTTCAGTTGCTTATTGTTAAGGTTTCTGCAATGTTTATGGCATTTACAATGAAGAAAAATAAGGAAGGATGAGTTGGGTGTGTTCAATATCAGGGTGCATTTTCCAACCCCCATAACAAGAATGCAACCAGAAAATTCTACAAATGATTATTATGTTGTGTGTGTGTGTGTGTGTGGGAGGGAGGGGAGATTGTTAACAAAAGCAGAATCTCCCAGCTTGCTTTGTGCTGCTCAACTAATTGTGTAATCGTTAGCATGACTGAGCGAGCTTCTCTCAGGCACGCCAGTGGCTCTGGAGAAGACCAAAGTATAACTGAATTAATCTAATCAGAAAATAATTATGCTCACCCCGACAAGAGCTGGCTTCAATTTATCAAGGTTTCCCAGCCAAGCAGCCAGGCTGCACATAGAGCTTCTTGAGCTGGTGCAGGTCCCATGCAATTTTGAATGGCAGGCCAGGCCTGCATGCTGCTGTCTGAGCAATTCTGTTATGTAAAAGTGGGGAGAAAAATGATTCTGTCATCAATCGAGTGTGAACAGAGAGTCACGCTCTTTTGCTCATAATCCCACACGTGTGACGCACCTTCAGATTTCCCTCAGACAAAAGGCAGCACAGACATTGCATGGCTCTCAGGTTGTCACTTTACCTAATTAGAGCCAGATATATGGACAACAGTATGGAACTTAGGGAGCGCAGATTCTCCCTCATCTGAATGGAGATTCTTCTGCCCGTGAGCCTCCTGAATCATGACACGAGTCCCCTGTTAGGAGCTTCCCAAAGTGCATGTGAATGGATGACATCCCCCCTGTGTCTTGGGTGCACACATTGCGCTTTGGATCTGTGACACCAGCATATAGGTACACTTGACAGCTTTCAGATTGGAGCAAAGGAGAAAGAACTTTTTAAGTGAGATGGGTTAGCTGGGTAAATCTATCAAGCGGTCCATCGTGACGGAGAGGAGGGAGCGGGTGCTTTTGAGGAGCCCTGCTGAGCAGCAAGCTTCCATGCTGTGCACATCCTCAGCTCCCTGACAGTTGTGCTCTGCCTTCACTGTAATAATGAATAAAAAGAAACTCCCTGTAGATTACATATCTTCCATGTTTTGACATTGACCTTAATACATAATTTAACCACAAAGCTTGAATAGTGGGTAACTAGATGGGAAAAGACCAGAGGAAAAGCGGCAAACAGGAGTGATGCTAAGTCACAAATCAGATCCCTGCGATCCACAGCGATCCATGTGGACGCCAAGAGTCAAGAAGAGAAGGGAGGGAGGAAGGGAGAGGTAGAAAACGTGTATGTGAGTGAGAGAGCAGAGCGATGCTCCAGAGGGCCAGTGAAAATATGTCTTGAGCCCCTTAAAGAGCTTGGGGAGCTGTTGAACAGCAGGA
Organism: Tachysurus vachellii; assembly: GCF_030014155.1. Taxonomy (NCBI): domain Eukaryota; kingdom Metazoa; phylum Chordata; class Actinopteri; order Siluriformes; family Bagridae; genus Tachysurus; species Tachysurus vachellii. Next base: position 13,235,017 of record NC_083467.1, on the reverse strand, counting down.
GCAGCGCTCTCATTGCCACCTAGTTAATAATAGCTGAGATTTTCTGTTCTTAGCACTGATCTGCTGATGGCTCCTATGTTCCTACTGAACGACAGAAAGAGACTCTGTTGTCTTACTGGTTAGAGAATTCCCGGTGGTCCCTCAGTGGTTAGACTTAATGGTTACATATTTGTACTGTATATAAACACAATCAAGCTATGTATGTTTATTTTTTTACTGTAGCATCTGTGTCTGCTTGTATGTGTATCTTTATGTCTGTGTGGTAAGTGATAGCTTTGTCTGAGGTCTAGCTGACAACCAGTATCTGCTGTGCCTGCAATGTATGACAGGAATGGCGTTATTGTAAGGGGCCCTCATGTCAAATGGGTGTCATGATGTGTCAATGCTCTTAGACATTTGTTTTCTTTTACAGAAAAAACGTGTCTACACAACACATATGAGCTAACAATTATTCATATTGCATATTTCTCAGTGTGCTCCTAGTTAAAGAAATAATAAATATATTTTAAACCTGGAATTATTTATAAAATTAAGCTACTAATTTGACTTTTTTTTTAATAGAATTTTTATTTTCATATAAAAACATCTATTATGTCTCACGAGTGACATTATGGTTCCAGTAAATAGTTGTATCTGTTCAGAGTTGTATTATTGTTTTTTTTTTTTTTTTTTTGCCAATCATATTTATTTCACATACAAATACAGTAGACGGACTGATGCACCACCCACAATGCTCCATAGAAATGCATCCTGATTTTGATTTTCTATATTGCATTTTTGTTTCTTAAGCACTTCATAACACAAATATATGATAAACATTCTTGGTAGTACAACTGGATCAATAACGTGCAATTGATGAGTTCACCAGTTTGAACCACAACTAACCATCTCTAGACAGGTTCACAAAACAGGCTATAACAAAATGTTGAAGGAACATCATAAGAGAGAAATCCACTTGAGTAGAGTTGCAGGATGACCTGAAAGCATCAGACACAACAAAGGACAATAAACAATAAACCGCACAGCTAACAGAGATCTATAAGCATTTAGGCAACAACCTATGAAACAATATAATAAAGATACATGAAATAAAATCGAAAAATCCACATTTGCTTTGTACCTCTAGGGTTGTGGGTTCGAGTTCCACCTTTAGCCCTTTTCTCCTGTGCTTTGGGGTTTTCAACCAGGTATTCTGGTTTCCTCCTCAGTTCAAATACAGTACATATGTTGGAGGGTTTCCTGTAGCAGGTTCCCTGTGACTTTGGCATTGGATGTATAGATGAATGGATGTTTGGAGTTGTAAGAATAGTACCCAAAGTGAAATACAGGGAGCACCATGATATAGGGCTGCTTCTTTAAATGGTACTGAGGTATTGCATGTCATAGAAAGAAATGTGAATGGGTTGATGTACCAGGACATGTTAGAGTAGGATATCATCTTATTGGGCAAGAAACTGAATCCGATGACAAGATCAATGACTCCAAACAACCAGAGAAAATGATTTAAGAAGGCATTGCAATGTCTAGAATTGAATCCCAATAAAAAAGTACAATGTTGAGCTTCATCAGTGGGATCCTCATTATTTTGATAAATTGAATACGATTTGCTAAGAAAAATGACGATTTGCTAACTTCTTCAAAAATAAAACTTCTAAAACAAAAGCTTTGCAACAATGTACTAATGATGATTGAAACCACTTCTTTCCTTATAAAAATAGATTTTTTTTAAAAGATTTTCCAGAATTTGTTTATGCTTACGGATATTTTTTCTTTCTTTCTTCATTCACATTTGTAAGCACAACGTCAAAAACATTATGTGTGTAAAGGGATTATACAGTATACACTGCTTAATAAACAGAAAAAAACAAAAGTGTCTTGGTTATTCCATGTCTTGGTTGGAAAATATCTGCACCCATACAATTCAGTCTCAGACACACGTTATGTGATATTTGACAGTAAAGTGCATAGCATATAAACTTTTTTTTTAAAAGCAGCTAAAATCTATGAAATCTTGTGCTGACCTTTATCAGACTTGGCATCTGTCTTACACACAATATTCACACACCATAAACTATCACATGCAGCTAAATCTCATGCATCTTGGTCTGACTTTTCCCAAGCCTGGAAAGCATTTAGCCACAAATCTGCTGGAATTGCCCCTGGATTTATTTAGAATAATAAACCCAATAAAACAAATGTCATTCGAAAAGGGGCCTTACACAATTCAATACACATTCAGACTTGCATTCAATTATTCATAATTACCTCACATGAATAAAGAATAAGGTGTAGTCTTGTAGTCTTCAAAACAGAAATGTGCACTGTATTTAATTTTTGTTATTTAAGCTAAGCTTTAGAAGTTGTGTTTTTGTGCTCACTGGAGCTGATGTTTGCTAATTTACTTTAAACAGAAATCATTTGGGGTGGTTTCCCACATTATAAAATATCAACGCTTTAATGTAGCTTGCATTGCGATATTACACTTAGTACATGGTACGTCATCATTGCTGACAAACTCAATAATATTGTTCATAAATGACTTCATTGGAATTTAAACTTCTATTACTTCATCATCAGACATTTCTGTCCTGCTTCTATGGACAAAAACAAATTGCTCAAAAGTGTCCCCTGAGGGCAGTGCAAGCATCATGAAAATCAATCACTATGCAAGAAGAGGTTTTGAAGATTATTGCTCTTTGCTCAACCCCAAGTGTGTGAACCGAGGTCCTTATTATAATCAACAAGCTGCTGAGGAGCACAGATCTCCCCTCAGCTAGATGGTCACTTCCTCCATCTTCCTCCATAGCTCATAGCAGGGAGGCTTTCTGAAAACACTCCTCCTGTGCTGTCCAGCCAGCATTTCACCACTCTTCCATCTGAAGTGCCCAATGCCTGCTTTGAATATTAACTAACTAGAGCAAATGTGAGATGAGATGGGCAATAAATAAAAGATTTGTGAAGCCTGTTATAGTGGGCAGGTTTGCTCTCTCTCTCTCTCTCTCTCTCTCTCTCTCTCTCTCTCTCTCTCTCTCTCTCTCTCTCTCTCTCTCTCTGAACCTGAACTTGGCCTGCCACACCAGATGGGAGACCCAAGAGACCTCCATATCTTGGCTGCCATACAACTGACTCTGATGTGGCTTGAAACCGTCCCAGCTGTGTGCTGCGCTATGTGTGTATGTTTGTGTGCTTGTGTGTGTGCATGTAAGGGGGGCCTGAGGGGCTTTAGGTGGGTGTATTGATGCCCATGACTCATGCAGCAGGACACAGTGGGACCCTCAGCAGGGAGGAGGGGCACTGCCACTGCAGTAGTCATCTAATCAGCCTGTAAACACACTCATTTGACACCCGTAATTGGAGGGAGATCAGAAGGCTTCAGCCAAGAGAGGGGGTGATCCCGTCAGAAAATGTTCTCCTAGATCAAAGATTTACGCTCTAAAATCTTTCATTATGCGACAGGGAGACACATTAGACACATTTTTGCATAGTGCTGCCAAGGAGAGTCGAGCTGCATGGTCAGAGTCAGTGAAATCCAGCTGATCAGCCACATTCACTGGCATAATGTTGTGCATAACTGAGGAGGAGAATAAGAACTTGCACAAACAGCACTACAGAGGGCAAATACTTAACATTTTGTCACGTTAAGACATCAGCTTAGAAGAAAGAAGATTATGCTATTCTAATTCTTTAAAATAGTTTGGAGCATGCAGGCATACAAATTCAGAATTTCGGTTTATTATTTCTATTCTAACTTTATATTTGTCAGGTAGTGCTTAAGTTAAAGAGTTGATCTTAGCACTGAGCAAAGCTCCTTGCATCTGTTTCTATACTGACTGAAATTCTAGCCTACTCCTAATGATGAACCACCTGTACAATGGAATACAGCGCTCCTATTAGCTTTCATGTTTTAACCTCCAGACTCAACTCCTCATGCTCCTTTGTTCTTCATGGAGACACTCATCTTCATGTTTTTGGAGTTGAATGGGAGCTAGTTTGGGGAAAAGTTTTTTTTTAGTGGATAGAGGCAGACGTTATGAAGATTTAACTTTTTCTCTTTGATTCTCTTTTGACACTCATCCTTCAGCCACTCTTTAAAGCCCCACTTTCAAACACTAATGGCTGTCATGTCATTTTGTTCTCCGGACTCTTACTCAAAGTGTCATTGGCATAATGGTCGGCTGCCGTTCGCCTCTTTTGATCATCCATGCCGTGTGTGAGGAGTTCTGGTGTGGAGACGGTGGTGAAGGGTGGAGGGGGGAGCTAGAGTAGGGCACTAGACAATCGCCGCTCCCCTCTGCTACTCGTGCCCATTCTCAGGCGAAAGCGCTTCGACCGGAAATCTAAAATTCACTTTCAAATATGTTCCCTTTTTCCCCTGGATTCATTTAATCGGCTCACAGTAGAAGCGGTACACTCATTAAAATGTGGGGAGGAAACAGAGTGTCAAATTCCCCATGTATCAGCATCTCACGCTCATCAGCAATACAAGCTGGTACAGGGAGCAGGCCATGAGCCCAGGCTGTTCTGCCACATTCAAACGCAGCCCTCTCATCTCCTTGGCCTCATCCAGATCTGCTGCTCTCATGTGCTGCCCGACACACCTGGACACCCAGAAAGGACCCTCCAGATGTTGCTGGAGTTGACTGACGCTCTGTCTCCCTGAGCGAGCTGCATCAGAAGCCCACCGAGACTGCAAATGAGCTTGGCTTTAGTACAGCAAAACACACCTGGTTTTCCTTTTCCTCAGAAGGAGCTATGCTGCAGGGCTTGGCCTGTCTTCTGCAGGCCCAAGTAATGGGAACAAGTGGACTTTGTATTAGTGATGTCATGTGGTAATAATCAGGGTTCCAGTCATAAGGCAATATAATTCTGGCTGGATAGTTCAGTGAACTCCCAAGAGCCCATTGCTAGCTGCACAATATAAAACAATGACAAAGTAGCATTAGACTCAATAGGTCATCTTCAAAGATAAAAGAGAAACACACACTTGGCTCACAAAAGCTGACAAAGATGGAAAAAGGCATAAAGTTGCATTCACACCACTATAATAAATCATGCATGATAAAACACACTGTATGATTCATAACAGAGGTTGGATATCATTGTTAGCCTGAAACAAAAGAACCAAACTTTTCAGAAAAAAAAGTAAACTTCAGGGCAAATTCTTCAATCAATCGATTTGTCTGTTTGTTTATTTATTTAACAGCTCAGTGCCCTCTCACTAGTGAGAACAGTGATCAGAGCATGTGGCCAAGTGAAAGTGACGTAAAGGCTGAAGAATAAAAGATGTCTCTTTCAATAGCATACATTCTCTACGCATTGATAGTCAATTTTATTTAGCTTGAGTGCTACACTTAAAAAAGGGTTTTTCCTTTGTAAAAGTGCCGCATGCGAGTAATGTCTATTGTGCATTATCTAACCTATATGGATGGGAAAACAGTGAGGCATGAAGAAGGACAAGAATGTAAGGTAATCCTATCAACATTTTCTGAAAACAAATTAAATGGTCCAACTGTATGCTAAATTATGCAAAATTATTATTTCAATTAAATATCTGCAATTGGTAAAGAAGATAACGTTAGAAATGAAGATGTTCAAGACCTTTTGTCAAGCTTTTCAAGTGCTCATATGTTACCCTTCAGAATCGAAACGTACAACTTCCATGAATACCTGACAGAGCTGCCATAGTCTTGCACTGTTGCACAAAATTAACTCAGGCATGTGATAGGATAACTTAGTCAGACCTGAAACCGTGTGAGGGCAAACTCCGCAGAGAGCGACTTGCCTTTGTTCACTGTTGGACACATTCTTCCTCCCATTTGGGAATCTGACATGGGGCTTGTTCTGAGCTCTGTCTGCTCCCAGGAACTCATCATCAACCTCTTTCTCAGTTCCACCCTGGTGAGCTACTTTTTCACAAGGCCACTGTGAATTTCCTGTATCCACAGCTATGCACTCGAGTGAGACTCACTCAATGAAACACCAGAGCACCAAAGCAAACAGCTTGCCTTTGATATTGCAGGAAGAGTTTAACGGTACACTCTCTTTGGTCATCTTTCCTGTCCTGGCCACCACTGATATAACTTGGTGGTGTCTTTTTAACTATCAGCAATCAGAAGACCACTGTGAATTGCAGGTTTGAGTCTGATAAAAGGCAAGGTTGACCCATAGTGATCATATAATACAGTGCTATGCTCACATAGCAAGTTATTTTTTCAGGCTAGCAATTTGTCATTTGTGCTCAATGAAAAAGCACCCGTGCTCTCATAATTGAGTATTTCATTGATAAACCTGAAAGTTCTTCACTATTTTAAAGCATTTGAATACATGCTCTGACACACACTTCAATAACAACATTTACATTTATGGCATTTAGCAGACACCATTATCCAGAGTGACTTATTTCAATTTATACAACTGAGCAATTGAGGGTTAAGGGCCTTGCTCAGGGGCCCAGCAGTGGCAGCTTGGTGGAATCCAGATTCAAACTCATTCAAACTCACCTTCCGATCAGTAGTCCAACGTCTTAACCACTAGGCTACAACATGAACATAAACATAAACAACAACAAAGTAATAATAATAATAATAATAATAATAATAATAATAATAATAATAATAATAATAATAATAATAATAATATGATAGACAGCTTTTTCCAATATTGGAAAAACAGCGATGTAAAAGAGCAATGCCTTAAACATTAGTTTGCTATGCAGCCTTTTTCAACTCTGTTTCAGCTTTTGGCTACATGCTCAGAAAAAGGAAAGGATAAAACATACAAGCATAAAAAATTATTATTTGGGGACATCAATTAAAATTACACACATGCTTAGTAAGGGGAATTACCTCTCAAAATATGGAATCAAATATTTACAAGCTTTTAAATAAATCATATAAAATGAAACCTAGTAATTTCAGGTTAATAACAATTGAATTATACAAGCTGAGCAGAACAAAATACTTATATAACATATATACTTCAATGTATGAGTAATATAAAGCAAGGATAATGGCATTTCAAGGTAAGTTTGATTATAAACATGATGAATGATGAATCGTGAGTTGTAACCAGGGGTTGTTTTGGAGTGTTGTGATGCCAGTTGTGGCATGGAGCTGTCCATGCAGTTGAACTTGTTGGTTAGTCAACCTTAATGCCAGTGCATGTCAAGAGAGAAGCCGTCAGCCATCAGGCCGACAGCTGGGTAAACACTGCCAGACTGACCCTCTGTGTGGAGCTATGCTCTGGACACTTTGTGCTGAGAAGTGTCCAAACAAACATAAAAATACAAGTGCATAACCTGAAAATAAACTTTCCGGCCAGCCGTGGCTTGAATACCATTAGACATAATAAACCGGTGGGAGACAGTATCAAAATGGCGTCATGTCAGCGACACCGACATGTATCTTGGTGCTCATTATTATCCTTGAACAGCACCAATTTACATCTAATGCAATGACTAATTCTGATCCAGTGTTGTCAAGAGGTATAGGAAATGCCCTGGCAGAGATGACAGTATTCCTGTCAAGAGGTGCAGGATGGAGGATTCCTTGGGGCAATGATTTAATGCCCATGTCAAGTATTGCTGTCAGGCTTTCTTAGCCGACCATTAGAATTCAGTATACGCTGCAATGGACTTGGACCTCGGCTAGTTGAGATTCATACTTGCATGGAATGCACACCCTATTCTGAAGTGATTACCCCTTGGCTGTAAACTAGAATTAAGGTGTGTGTGTGTGTGTGTGTGTGTGTGTGAGAGAGAGAGAGAGAGAGAGAGAGAGAGAGAGAGAGAAAGAAGACAAAAGTATATTGCCTGCCAGAAGAAACAAACAAACCTAAGTTTTTCATCGTCTTCACAAACATTTAAATGATTAATGCATGATATGCCAACTTCAACATAAAGTAAATCTTCTTCATCATGTAAAGGGTAAGCCAGACAAATTAATTCAGAATATGTGAGATGTGATTAAGAATGGTTGAAGGTAGTTTACATCATTTGCTCAACAGAAGAACCTGAGTTTAAATAACACATGGTTTAAAAGAACCATGAACAATAGTGACCTCTATCCCAAATGTATGCTTGAGCTCTCCTTTTTTGTCTCTCTACATAAGACTCTCCATATGAACATGGCTGTGGTCCACTTGTTCATGTTCTGAGCAGACCAAAACCTGTACCTGCTTTTCCCTGTGGATGAATATGAGCTAACATGTGGCAGAACATAATTCATCACAGCAGTATGTCTTCATAATCCTCGGCCTCCTCTTGCAGCTCCAGGCAGGCCAGCAGCCTCTGGAATGGTCATCAGCGAGTGGTGCCTGTGGCTTGTTGGAGCACCTTTATTCCTTCATTAACCTCTGAGGCTCCATCTGCTTCCTTCTGCAGCCTTGGCTAACAGTGTGAAGGCCCTTCCTACAGGCTTGTGATGAATGACCATTGCTAGTTCTGCTTAATGAGTTTGTAGTACATGTGCGTTGCTGTGTTTTCATGTGGTTTTCACTAACACCACAGTGTTCCAGGGCATCTGCAGCACCAGCAGCAAATCCAGTGTAACCCCAAGAGTTTGTCACAGCACCATGGCTATTTCGCTTCAGCAATTATTGGTCATATTTTGGCATCAACACATGTACAACACTTCACAATAACTCCAAAACCATGTGTTCTGAAGACTATCACCCTTTAAATCCTGTCACTGTTTAAACACAGAGCTCATTATAACACTGCAACATAAACACTTACGCTTTACTGTGTCTCTCCTACTCTGTCTCTTTCCACACCATTGCCTCAGTGGGAAAATATAAAACCTCTTTGTACAGTTAGATCAAAGAAAAATCAGCAACAGTGTCAAAATGATAATGTTCAATGATTATTTAGATATGGAATGAAAAATCCTATCACTGATTAATCTATAAACATTTGTTTCTAATGCTGGGTCATACGCAGCTTGATTAACACCAAACTACTTGCAGTCAGGACCAGAAATACTGCATAAAGCCAGCTGAATAGCTTTCCTCCTTAAGGTCTTAATGAACTGCAATTAGCTACAGAATGAGTTCTGCATGTTTTGGCTCTGCTCGTATCCTCTCTGCCCATATTAACTCGAGCCGAGCGCAGCTGATTACAGCATTCGAAATGCTTGAGCTGCAGAAGAAAGGACACATTCAATTTATTGCACTGCATGTATACAGGAACTGGAAACCAATTAGGCCATGAGAATGATAAATGGGCATTTTTATAACAGTTTGCTTGATATCCCTATTAAACAGGCCTCAGTGAATTTTCCACTTCATCCCTGGTGACAGGGGATTCACTTAAATAGCTAACTAGAGGCAGAGCCTCATGCAGATCTGCACTAGGGAAAATGACTTTCACCACTTTAAACAGTCTGCCTTGCCAAAACACCAGTACAGACTAGCTCATCTTTAGTGCCTTTGGAGGGTTTATGATCAGCATTCATTTTAGCTTTCTGTAACTTTAAAGAGTAGTCACACAGTAAATATTCTGAATCTTTTGCTCATTCCTACTTGAGCTGAAAAACTGAGATGGACATGGGGTCTGTAAGAGGAATGGTGTTTGGTTTCATGCTACTAAACTAATATTATTAAAATATAAATTATGTGCATATACTGTAAATGAATCAAGCTCTATAGCAGAAATGTATATAAAAGCTGTATATTCCAGCAAGAGAATATTTCATCCCTGATAATATTAAATTTTGACAGAATTATGAACATGAGACATTTACACTCATTATACTGTACAGACAAGTTAGATATAATTATTGTAAGTGTTTTTGTATTTTGTAGTCATCAATCTAAATTCAGGGTAAAATTTTCTGTTAGGGATTGCTTAACAGTTAGAGCAGTTAACAGGAAGGGTGAAATCAGCATCACTTCTCCATGCCAATATAACACGTCTCATATCACACTGATCTGTCAGCTATCAACAGTCTCCAACTATGGCAGGTAGGACTACGTGCTTGAGTACTCACTTCATCTGTGAGGCATGGCAATGAGGAGGAGAGTGTGGAACGTAGGAACTGACAGCCATAGCCATAACCAAACTACATTTCTGACAATAAGAAAAAAAACTTAATAGAAACTATTTAAGAAAGTTCTTGCTTTCAGAATTATTTCCAAAAACTGACACAAAGTAAAAAAAATATATTATTTTAAAGAGCAGAAATATTTAATGTGACAATTCAGATCTTTTTTTGTCATATTGTGTTTTTGGTATTTGGTCTTATATACAGTTATTTTTTCTTTTGACTTTTTACAGTCCATAATACAAATGATTTACATGCTGTGGAAACGTTGCTGTAATGAGAGAACTCACTGAGGCAGACTGAGGATCTGTGTGAAAGAGGATTAATGCAAGTTGTGGCAGAAACACAATCAAAAACCAAAAACCTAAAGGCATGTTCAGTCATAAACATGAATTAATATATTAATGATCTTAATATTAATACATAAAGAGAAATCCAAAAACAAGGCACAGAGTCAAACAGAATATAAGACTCAGAACAAAGGCGTTACTTCACGTTGACTAGATCTTCATGAACCTTTTATATATGTGTAAAACCAGGAAGTAATCCAGAAATGAGTGTTAATGGTGGTGTTAGTATTTAGGTGAACACAACCTCTGTTGTTAAGAGTTCTTGTTAAAATTTAGAAGCATCCAATGGGTTTTTACCTAATATTTCCTAATGACTGCATCGTTTAGAGCTCTAAATAGAACAATGCAATAAAAAAAATATATCATTGTTTGCAAAACATACTGCTATTTAACTCAAGGAGATTTGGAAAATGTGTCAGGACTCCTTTAAACCTTGCCTCTGTGTTGCATTAAGCTCCGATTTTCCTCGACACTCTCTCAGGCCCGATAGCTGACTGGACTCTCAGTCAAATCTGACATGCTGCTCATAACAGCCCTGATCAACAAATGGGGGCTGAATACAGAGCCAACACCAATCAATACGTTCCTTTGTGAAGGACTAGTACATTCTACAGAGCCATCAATCTGCAGTGAGGCATTGACTAATCCACAATCATCTAGTGCCCGTGGAGAACAGGCTGTATCACAGTCCTACAATGAAATACTACACAATACTGTATACATTAATCTCTGGTTAATTCAGTTAGGGCCTATTTGTTGACTGCTGTTTCGTATTGTCGGCTAGCAAGGATCCAAATGATGAACACACACAAACACCTACACACAGAAATATTTTCACATATACACATACCAGAGGCGACGTGGTCTGTGTGGTGTGCTTGGTGTTCTGGAAAAGCTGCCTGCTGTAGCCTCATGGGAGGTAATTATAAAAATAAATACAGAGAAGCCTGTAGCTGTTAATAAATGCGTGATTGTTGACAGTCAGTGTATTGTTTAACATGCATGGTGAGGGGCTGTGGACACTAATGCTAGAGCATTCAGGCTGGCAGCAATCATAAACACTAATACAAGATCCTATATAAAAGATTGTATTGTTGATCAGACAGCTGACTGGATTTTCTGCAAAAGGCATAGATTTGTCTTTTCAACCACAGTACTTTGATTTTATTTATTTATTTGTAATCCTAGGATCGAAAGTGTCAGTTATGAATATCAAAGATTTGTACTGAGTTTGGTTGCAGTGCAGTGAGAATGACTCCCCCCCGTGTTGAAATCTTGATCCGGGATATTTTGCATCACCACAAACATCCTTGAACTGGAGTGGAAAATCTTTGCTGTTGTGATGCACAACCGTCTGTAAATCCAACTGATAAGCGGAACACTGGGGCAGTAACATCATCACTTTTTTCAGAAAAAAATGAAGTGGTGCAGCCGATATATCCAATCTAGGTCTAACAGCTCTGTGGGACAGTGTAAAAGCAATTATCGTCAACTACCTCTCTATTATTGACTTTGTTAGCGTCTTATTAACCACAAGACTGTTATCAGATCATTGCAAGTCCCGCTGTGGTCAATGGCACAAACCTCAAGAACCAAAATACTTTAGGATGTCAAATTGTGGGATTTTAGTTATAAAAAATCCCACAAAGACCCAGAAATGAGAAAGTGCTTTGAAAGTGCATTATGTCAGATTCAAACTGATGTTGAGAGTCAAACAAATAGCCACAGAGAGGCATCACATTGTTTGTTAAAAGCTTACACTTAAACAAGGCACAAGGAACGACTAAAATCAGTCTGGAAAACAAAGTGTACATCTCAGTTTCTCATATTTGAGAATAATACTGCAGTGTTAAAGAAACTTTTGTATGTTACTAGAAAATTACTGCAGCTCACTCAGAGGAAATTAAGAGTAGCATTTGGACATGTTAAAGCCAATCACACATGACTCAGATAGCAATAAAGAGCCTAGAATAAATAAAGTTATTCATGGGCCTCAAACTTTCAGTGGACTTCTGGGTCCAATTATGACATTAATAATGTATCTTTCAGAACTAATAAGAGGCACCCGTATCACCCTAGGAAAAGGGCCACACGGGTTCTCAATAAAATCCCTTTGAGGTTATGCTTTAGCAGTATATTTTAGATGGCTTTGTATTAGATCAAATTAAACCTGCCTGCTACCATTGTGAATTCTTTATAATGGTGGTCCCGTACAGTAGGGGCCGCTTGATCAATTTGTTTAATTGAATGTAAATAATGAATTCCCAAGGATAAAATTTAGCCCCGTTGATAATTGCCTGAGATCAGAGCCCCCCAATTCCTAACTTCAAATGCAAACATGAGGCATGAGGGCAAGTAATGACAATTTTAAAGCAACAGAAAAGGACAAGGAGGACTGAGCAAAAGATGGCAAGGGAGGGAGAAAACCGAACTAATGAGGTACAAAGACCTAACGAGTTTGGCGAAGAAAAAAAAAATCAAGTGTTTCCAAAGTCATCTTTAAACTTAGTGAGATGAAACAGAGGCATGGCAGTTGTTTTTGACAGCTCAGGACGAGTGGGGCCACAGCTCTGAGAGATTGGTAATTCCCTATTCCTTTTTTATTATCCCCCACTCCCTCACTGCTGGGAGCCCCCTCATCTCACTCCCCAATCCCAACATTGATTCTTGAATTAGACTGTTTTATTGAATAATTAATACACTGCTCCTTGTGATTGATGATTTGCATGGCTTGAATATTAGCTTTTCAATCAAACACTGCTTGTTCTAATGTAATCATATTGAAAACATGTCAAGAAGTGTTTACCCACTTTGTGTGTGATGTCATCCTAAGTAGCACCACTGCTGCTGTTCAATGCACTTCAGTGGGGAATAGCCTCGTTGAGCATGCATGCACTGCTGATTACACGGCTCTTGAGCTCCGACAGCTTCAGAAAAAAGGCCTGATAGATTTTTTTCTCCACTCCACTGAGAGCCATCATTTCCTCTCTGAGTACCTCTTGCTGACTTCGAGAGGGTGGGCTGCTATTGACTGACAGGCCTGCAAGACAGGGAATAGAGCGGTTGTCAGAGATGTAGCCAGTATCTTCCTGAGCCTGTGCAGTGGTAACATAAACTTAAAAAATACATACAAATAAGCACAGAGACCAATATTAATATTCTGTTTTAATCTGAGAATGATTGAAGTGGTTTTCCAAATTCCTTCGTCAGTAGGAGTTGGTGTTTATTTGCTTCTTTGGAGTACATTTTGGGGAGTGTGTCAGCGTGTGGCTGGTGTTTGAAAACATTTTGCCTCAATGAATGTCTGCTGTGTTTAGACTTCTCCGAACATGCATATCTAAATAATTTATGCCAATCACACTAATGACAGGGAGGGATCACATTGAGCTGGGGAAGACTGGATGAGTGATGAGCATGAACCGGGACTGAACATTTTAGTAACACTCACAGCTCAGCCTCCCATCACTCACCAACCAATCACACACATCGGGCACTGTCAGTACACCATTTTCATTTGTAACTTGTCCTGAAATGGCATTTACGACAGTCAGCTTGCCAATTAACCAAAATGTAATCTTTAACTGATCATCAGTAGTGTATTGACAATGTTATTATCATGTTATTTATGCTACAAGAATATATAACTTAATTGACTGCTTGTCTGTTTAATTTGGGATCTTTTTAATTGCACAGGTGAGTTCTAGTGAGAGTTCTAGTGCATTTTAAATGGAAAAGCAAGGCAGGATCATCTTTGCATTGAAATGTTACAAGAAAATCGTAGTTTTTCTCCTTCAGGAAGTGTTGAATTGCCCTGCATTACCATATAGCCGTTCATCAAAAGAAAGAGAGGCCTGTTTGCTGTAACTGTCAAAAATATATTTTCACACTTGGATGACCTTGATTTGGTGCCCAAAGAGCATGATTCATAAGGTATTGTGCTGGTGTGATGAAATTCCTATTTGGACTAAGACAAGAACAAAAAGAGGTGCACAACCAAAGCTTATTCACATTAAAGGCACCTTGAAGAAAGCGGCCTTTCCCCTGGGCTTACTACATATCTGATATATTATTCAAAAAATCATTAGGCTAAATTAAAAAGCTGTTTGAGGGTAACCATATCTTTTAATGAGACCAAGAAGGGAAGAGCAACATTAAAACAGAACTCTAGAACAGAAACACAATACAAGCAGAGCCAGCAGCCATCGATTATCAATCTGCCAGGTCACTATCTTTCTTTCGCTGGACACTGCTGTAGAGCTTCTACAAGGAGGAGAGAAATTTAATCAAAAGCTTTTCATTGCTGGCTAACATTTAACCATTGTCAAGTTTAAGAAGAGTTAGACCATTTGTCAATAAATACTTCCTGACGGATTTTCTGTAACCTTTAGTATATAATACATGAAATAGACTCAGTTGAACAGAGGAATCAGCTGTTATAATCGCCAACCATTTATACACATTTTGCGTTCTTTTCAGTGAATCATAAAATCTTTTATAGCATGCATTTGGCAGCATTGTGAGTTACTTATGAAATCGCAATGTGATATTTGAGGCTCCCTGTGCACTGCTGCGATCTGTTCCACTTCCAAGCCCAGTAAACTAGAGCTGCAGATCAATTATTGCTTTGGAACTAGAATAAAAATGTAGGCTGGCTTGAGGTAGTTCTGGCAAAAACGTCAACTGAAAGCATAGAGGTAGTGTGCAGTGTGTGTAGCTATTTACACTAGAACACCTGATTTACTTTAATTGATTTTTTTATTTATTAATGAGGAGGAATGGGCAGTGAATTGGTAGCGAATGCCTACCAGAACAATAGGTTGCATTGTATGGTGGTCAATTCTAGCAGAATCGCTTTAGGCTAATCGTATACATTATATATGTGTCACCAGTGTAAGCTGCAGTTCAATAACAGATGCAGGCAGCAGAGATGTGTCTATGAAGCTTGGGACATGCTATGCTTTCTCCTCTCAGTCCTGCCTACACCTGCAGCTGACAGAGTAATGGGGAGACAGAGAGAGACAGAGCGAGAGAGGGAGAGAGAGAGAGAGAGAGAGAGAGAGAGTTGTGGGGCTGGAGAAGATCTTACATGGGCATTGTATGACACTCAGGTTAAGTTAACCTTGGTTGGAGGTGAATAAGGGTTTATCATTTGAGAAAGCGGTGTGGTTGTCTCTCGTCTCTGGCTAGCCTGTCCTGTCAGATATCTCTTATCTCATTTCTGTTTCTCTCTCTCTCTCTCTCTCTCTCTCTCTCTCTCTCTCTCTCTCTCTCTCTCTCTCTCTCTCTCTCTCTCTCTCTCTCTCTCTCTCTCTCTCTCTCTCTCTCTGGGGTGCCTATATCAAAGCGTGTATATGATAGACACCCCAGGAAACTTAACCTTGTGTCTGTCAAATAGACATGAAGAACAGAGCAAAATCAACAAGCAAATTAAATACATTTAAGGTTGTATAGCTTGTGTAGCTTACCAACACTAATGGCTCTGCTCAGTAAGACAGATTCTTGACAGTCTACACACAAGTTGTCACTGTTTTTTCTCAAGAGCCTTATCATTTTGTCATGCCCAATGTTGAATTATAGTATATTTCAGGCAGCCAGTATGATAATCTAATACATTTAATAATTAATCTTATGTCAACATGCATGTGGTGTTTGTAATATTCATAATATCTTAAAATGAAATAAAGCACATGGTAACAGAACATGGAATGAGCTGATTGAAAGTAGCAAATGCAAACATGCTGAAGATTTTTCTTAGAAATCCATTAAACCTTCATATGAAATAGATTTTTTCTGTCTATTATATGCTTGTCACTTGGAAACGATGTTTCAGTTGTGAGACAAGAGCCTTCAGCAGAAGTTAATTTAAGCCTGGTGTCATGCCTCATTACTGCCCTGTTAGTCTTGTTTAAAGTCTCCCTTACGGGGCCACCATGGGCAGCAGGTGGAGGAACTAGCACTGAAAATAACCCCACATTCTGTCTCTCAGCTGCCCACCTTTAGACCTTTTAGACCAGTGATGCTCTGGTCACCTGGTCCTGCTAAGGAAGGAAAAGACACATGAAACTAGAACTGAACTCTGACCTCCAGACTGAGTGAGAACTCACTGTCTGGGGTGCTATCAAACGGGACAGTCGGCGCTGTTCAATCAGATGTAATTACTGGCCTCCATCGTACTTCTGTCATCTGAAGATGGAAGCAGGGAGCAGAGCACTAAATTATGAAGAAGCTGCTTTTCACCAGAGACTTGACTCAAAGTCATCTTTCAGGCACCATACCTTTCTGCTTTGTATGCCTAACAAAGGCAGGCATATTTTGATAATGAGCATGTGCATTGAGCAATAATCAACTTTTTTATCAAAGCAAAGTAGTCTTTTAAAGCAATCAATATTTTCAGCACCTGGAGAAGTAGGGTTAAAGGCCTTGTACAACTCACACCCACTCACACACACACAGACACACACATACACACACACACACACACACACACACACACACACACACACACACAAACACACACACACCTACGGTACCATCAGTATCTACTCTGCGTCTTAACCACCATGGGGGGATCTTTTCTGGCTTCTTCGAGATGATCTGTTTGGTCTTTTTCAGTTGGATTTCAGATTGGGCGACTTGGGCCAATTAAACTCTGTTCTTGACACAGTTACCAAGGCGACAGGAAAAACACATCTCACCGGTCGTATTTCTATTCTCAAAATAGCAATATCAAGGAGCAGTTCGACAGGTGTATGATGGTGCAGTGTGACATGAAGAATTTAAGAGGAGCTGATGGATGGACCACACAGGCCGGTTGACTGGCTGCTGTGGGCGCATACACCAGGCCGCGTGAGATGGGGAGCAGGCCTGTTTAATCCCCTGGTCTGTGATTGTTAAGTGAACAAGGCTCTCTATTTTTACCCTGCTCTACCTTCAGGAGTTAAATTAGAGAGGTAGCAGATCTTTGGTTTGTATGAACAGCAAGCAGTACTGAGAGCTGAATACTTTCAATTTAGGCAAATTGGTGATACTTATGCCGATGTATTACAGTTTTCCCAATTCATGTTCACATCAAAATTATAAAAGGTATTTCTTCATTCTACAGTAGGTATACATTTAATCATGTATACAAAATGTGTTCTTGATATCACATGATATCAGATGATATCAATATGGAGAATTTTTAAAATAACAGATAAAACTGTAATATCACACTTTTAAGAATCAAATTTGCCAAAACCAGTTTATATCCAGCACTCCCCATACTGAACACCTTTTCAATGCACTGTTTGACTGTAGTCTTATGGTCTATAATCTCACTACTGGGCATCACTCAAGATTATGGTTTCCCTTTTCAGTCTGGTTTCTCTCAAGTTTTTTTCCTCTCAGTGAGATTTATATTGTCACTGTCACCTCTGATTTGCTCAGTAGGGATCTACATCGACCTTCACTGGCCACTTTGTCCACTGTAGAAAGCAAATAAAATTGAATTGTGCTAAATGACATGATATTCTCTACATATTGTCAGCATGCACCAGAGAAATCAGGATCCTCCTCTTTCTAAATCTCAAATTAAATACCCCTTTTTCTGCATCTGAGCCTTCCTGTAAACATATGGACCAACTTAATTCCTATGAAAAATTACAAATGCTTCTAGCTAGAGATGGTCACTATAACTCTTTAACTCGTTCAGATAAAATCCAACAAATCCCTCTCATGTGTATAAATTGTTACACATGTTGGCAGTGGAAGAGCTGAAAGGTCTAAGTGATGAGAACACAATCCGGCCAGCCAGTGACATCTCAGAGTCAGGGGGAGACCGGGAGTGGCCGCTATCCTGGGAGCTCATTAATGATGTATGTAACACATAGCCCAGTGCTAAGCTAATTTTTCCTCAAGCTCCTCTGGCTGCACTTCACAGACAAACACACACACACATACACATTCTCTACCATCTGGAAAACAATGATTTCAAACATCTAGCATGGAAACCTAGCGCCGACAGGCACTTCAGTATTTGAGTGTGTATGTGTGAGAGAGTGTGTATTTTTCCCAATGAGACCATGAGAATAAAGCTAATGATTTACAAAGTGCTGAGATGTTTTGGTGCCAGCACTGCACTCCAGCTCTAGCAGTTTCTTTAGATGCTCTTAATACAGTACAAGAGGAAACAACCTTGGCTCTGTATGATCCTTCTACCAAGAAACCATGTAAAAAAAATCACAGCATAATGTTCATGGCATTAGCCATTTAGATGCTGTCAAATACTGGAAAGGAAACTTGGCCTTTCATTGATTTCAGTGCAGCTTCATTAAGTGTGTCAGCAATGCTGTTATTAGCCCAAAAGGTTAATTGAGATGTTATAAATAAAGCAACTTGTGTGCTGAGAAATAACGTAGCAGTATACAAACCCAAAACTGAATCCATAAGTAAAAAGCGCATTTTAATTTTTATTTATCTGGAATCTGACTGCTTAATATAGTGGCTTCTGAAATTGCAGGAGATCTGTGACAAGGATAGAGCTTGACAAGGATAGACATGATAGACTGTGTTTTTGACAGTAAAGATTATTGCTCTAATAATTTTAAATGGGAAAAATGAGAGGTTGTTAGTGTCTTGCGTGGAAGATGAAACAGATGGCTTGCACAGAGAGATCAACTGAAAACTAGCACTTGCTCCATTTCCCTCATCTGTCTTCTGCACCTGCACACCCAGCTTTACTATACAGCTCACACGAATGTCTGAATCACACTCAGAAAAACAGTGGCAATAATAAAAGCTTCAATTTTCTTTCCATTACAAGTACAGGAAACACTTTAGCTTCAAAAACCCTGCTCCGGCTGTCTCACAGATATTTTTTTTGTTTTGCAATGAGATATCAAACAATTTCTGGTCTTATTTTTATTTGCCCTAAAGCACTGAGCTACTACCTTGGTATTAGACTGCAGAGGCGTAAACTCACACTTGTTTTGTAGAGTGCTGCACATGTTTTATAAAGTAAAGGTGCATAAAAAGAGGAGAGGTTTAATATGAACTCGCCTGCAAATCATCAGCTCTCAGTGAAGTGCTTTATTCAACTCATCTCTCACAGCACAAATATTTGTGGAGCTGTGATCTTTGTAAAATGCACGTTAGCACCAAGGCACGCTCTCGACTAAAAAAGAGGATGTTTTTCCACACTTAATCAATTGTTCTTGTTCGATCAAAGCACACACACTGAAACTGAAGTTAAACATCAGAGCAGTGTTTTTCAAGTGTCACGTTTTCACAGAACTGCACAAGCACTGGAGAATTACAAAGGCACGTTTAGCATTAGTGAATGAGATCTAGTTCTTTTGAATGTCATTTTAAGTAGGCATACATCTGAACCCACACTACACACACATCTATACTACTTATTCCACACTGTAATAAATTTCCTCATCATAAAATATGGTATCGCTTGAATGAATGTGCCAGTGTCTTTTCGGGCAGCATTCATCTTAACTAAGAATTAACTACAATTCACTCATTAATACAATCTATCTATCTATCTATCTATCTATCTATCTATCTATCTATCTATCTATCTATCTATCTATCTATCTATCTATCTATCTATCTATTAAAGAAACTACTGTATGTATTATTTAGCATTTTTCTTTTAAATTATAATGACACACAGCATTACCAAGATGATCTATATAGTTAAACTAATGTGGGGAAAAAAACGACAGCAAACATAGAGGCAGAGGAGCAAATGGCAGTGGTCTGTGCTCCAGACCTCTATCACAGCCCCCTTTCTCATTTTAAGTAAGTTGAAAGGATCAGGTAATTGAAAAAGAAGACAGTTCTGGCAGCTTGCTCTCTACAGATGCTGATGAAAAGGAAGGTACCAGAGGTATTAAAGCAT
This sequence comes from Tachysurus vachellii, assembly GCF_030014155.1. NCBI lineage: Eukaryota > Metazoa > Chordata > Actinopteri > Siluriformes > Bagridae > Tachysurus > Tachysurus vachellii. The sequence goes on along the minus strand of NC_083467.1, from coordinate 13,214,738 downwards.
TACACTTTGGGGCCATTTCTTTATATTTCTTTCACTTGGGACATGGGTGTGTGGGGGAAAAATGGGTTTTTAATGACAACACCTGAAAAGTGTTTTCCATCCAGCCCATGCATCATTGTCAGCTATGAAGATTAAATCGTATTGTTTCCTTTTGGAGGGCTGACAGAGAGGTGGAGACGAGGACCGGGCCAAATGCAAAGCACAGCTCAAGATTAAATAATCCCCCTAACAAAAAAAAATCATAATAAGAAACAACGCCACCCTCCCCCACACCCAAAAAATAAAACAAAACAAGTCTTTCCCTTATTGCCAATCGCAGGCTTATACCACAGCTCATGTGATTTTCTGAAAAAAAAAGTTAGTTCTTGTTGTCAGTTATGTTACAGCATCTATAAACAATTGTTCTCCCAGCAGCAGCTCCTGAATTCTCTCTACTGAATGAGAAAAAAAACCCTTGCAGCTAGCCATGTGACTGTGAAAATCAGAAAATCTGTCCTGAAGCCTCTCCTGTGTTCAGAAACCTACTGACTGTTAAAACAAAGCTGATACCTGTGACTCATTTCATGAATATTAGACTTCAATGATTCAATGAATCAAAAAAAAAGAAGAAAATAAATCATTAGTGTCATATTAAGCGGTGCCTCCCCAATTCATTGTGAATGAACTGTTCTCATAGATACGATAAAATAGACCTGTGATTTTAATAACAACAAACACTACTGTCACAACTGTGCTGTTATAGACAATTAATAAGCACATCCTGGCCAATCAGAATTCAATAGTGATGAGGTATAAAGTGCAGAGCAATAATATTTAGTACTACAAAAAATATGTAAAAAATTAAAATAAATTATATTACACATCGTTTATAGATGTTCCATCTTTTTGCTTTCTATCCCAAGGTACATCATTTCTTAGGATCACACACCTGTCTGTTATTAATAGTTTTATGATTTATAGGCAGACATTCTATTGCCTCAGAACAGTCAGATACACAATTATCCAAAGCCCACCCTATATGAATTCCATTTTTCCTGCTGATCTCTCTCTATAAGCGACAAGGCCATTTGTCTCCTTTTCCCCGGTGTGAGCAATAATAAGCCATCTGGTGCATCTAAACATGAAGGATTAAAATGATATACAGTATGAAAGCTTTCTATTCAATTGCTAATGTCCAAGATTTGGGATCCGGAGGCCAAAACTGTCATTTTTTTCCCAAAGAACCAGAGAGAGAAAAAGACACTGAGTGAGCATGAGATTGTGGAGAGAGAGAGAAAGAAAGAGGTAGATGGAAGAGAGAAAGGGGTAATTAGAAGATTTCCTTGCTGAGATGTTCCATCTCTGGTCTGTGCTGCATACAACTGGGGAAACTCATTTACAGGCATAGAACAATGTCTACCAAATGTCTTATTGGCTAATCCCCCTCAGTCCTTTGTATTCATTGTTGACTGCTTGCATGAGCCTTGGGAGTGGGCAGACTCTGGGCCATGGTGGGTCAACATCAAGCCCATGTGCCATGAGCTATTGGGTTCCCTGTGTAATTATTTCACTTTCTAGCACTAAATCAAAATGTGGGCTTCTGAGGGAGTGGGTATAAATAAATGGGGGCATTTGAAAGACCCAAAAGACAGAGAGAGAGTGAGAGCAGGACACACTAGAGTTTGATCTCTATCTAAGCTGTGGATAATGGTGGGGCTAAATTGGCCGACTGTGCTGTCTGGCTGGCTATCATTTCAGTAAGCACAGTGATTATACCATCTCTTGCTGAGGGGACAGTTAACTAGGCGTGGGCCACAAGCATGAATAATATCACCACTGGAAAAGGATAAATGTACATCCAGAATTAAAATATATGGACAATAAACTTTGTATCAAAATATCTTTAATTAATTGCTATTTTTGTCAGAGAGAAATGTAAACTATAAATCTTCCATTTTTGGTTCAGTCCAATGAAAATTCATTCACACATAATTGATATGGCTTAAATGGTGCCAGGGGCAGGACGTCCATTCTGAAGGAAGACACAGACCAACAGGTTTCATTCACAGATTGTACTGTACTGTAAAATTCACTTAGAGTGGAAATAGCCATGTGCTAACTGAATGGCTGTTTTAATACCACACTGATTGAACAGAGGTGACAATAATGTTTTGAAACCTGTCTAATGTAATTAATCTGCTTTGCTTCATGCTCCACATGTACTAATAGAATGAGCCAAGCTCTGGAACTGAATCAAAGAGGCTCTTGGTATTCCCTAATAATTTTTTTAAAAGAAAAGCTACAGAGTGAACAAGTGCCTCCTGGTGGAACCAGAAGTGAATGGTGTTAGTGTGGCAGCTCACGTTTCCTATTACATCACTAAATCAGTTAACATAAGCACACCAGATTTTTGACACTTAGCTAGAAAGATAAGGTCTCTAGAAATTCATCCAAATATTTGGTATATTTGCTCACAAATTCAACATTATGTATTTGTTTTTTCGTAACAATTGTGGAGTGCAACTCTAAAATTTAAACCAGAAACACTGATGGAGGTAAATTATGTGAGATTATATTATTGCATAATATATATTCTAATATGATCATTGTAGTGGTGTGTTCAGTGATTCAGATAAATCTAATTCCTTATCTCTATTTGGATTGGGTAATTTAGTCTTGTTGAAGACGTATGAACAAAAAAATGTAAAAATATTTTTAAAGTTTCTTATTACTTGTTTTTGTATATTAGTATATAATATTTTGATTAAGGACTTTTTCTTTTGCCAAAACATGTTTTCAGCTCTCACACCACAAGCAAACACGTTATGTCCAGTTCCTTTACGCTACAGTGAGTTGTGTTGTGTAAAGTGCTCTTGTCAGGGAGAATAGATAAGTTGTGGGATGTGATTACCTTTATCACTGACCCTATAAAGCTGGTTAACTGCAGAACCCCTTGACCTCTCACCTGTCAATGTGCGTGCTAAATCAGTGTTTGTCACAGGCATAATGAACGCACATAAGGACGGGAAAAAGCTAAATATGTTAGAAGGAAAATAATGAATTCTGGAAGTTTCCATTTTTTACATTTTCACTGAGATCAAAGCCTTGTTTCAGCTCTAATTAACAAAACTAATGCAGATTCCAGGCCTTCTGGCACTGGATAAGGCCTTGGAGGAATAGAGCTGGAAATTTTCTGGAGATTTAAATAATTAATATGACACCTTGAGCTCCACAAAGACAGAAGAGTCCCGTGTTCAAGTTTAGAACAATGTCATTGCCAAGTGTAATGCCATTTGTTCTGATGAAAATGAGCTGGGTGGACTGCCGCAAGTTCATTGTCTGCCATTCTGGGGGATCAGCAAAATGTTGAGACCTTTGTTATGTTAAGAAGGGCCTTTCAGGGGAACTTTGTAAACCAGCCTCGGGTCCATCCCTGGACGGGGGAGCTGGGAAAAGCTGGGCTACTTAGGGAGTTTGCGCTTGGTCATTTTATGGTTTCTAATCTTCTTAATCCCCGTTAGAAGGGGGCTTGTGAGAGACAAATCTGCTCCCCAAGGTCCTTAGGATTCAAATGCTGTGCTTGAGAAACTGTGTCATTTGATAACAACAATGGCAGAGGAAAGGACGAAAGAAGTCAAAGCTGCTCAATAACCACTCATTTTTTAATTTGCAATCATTGTTTTTTTTGGCCATGATATTTTTATCATGTAGGTTTCACAACAAGCTATAAGTTTAAAAAAGTATAAGTAAAATTACCTGATCTATTCACAGACCCATACATATGGTCTGCCCTTTATGCTAATGGCCCTTATGTTCATCTGTGGCCAGTTGAGCCTTAAAACACTTTCTCCCAGTGCAGACGGCATGGGTGCTAAGACTGGGCCTAATCCACCCGCTCCCATTGAAGTGAATGCACCTCCAGTCACAATCTTCAGTGAGCTCACTTTATTATCACTCAATTAATACTGAATATGAAAAAGCAGACCAGACGTGTCTACCTCGAGTTTACGTCCAAAGGCCAAAGCCAACAGGGAATAATAGGTCACTCTAAAACAAGCAAATATAGAATGATCTGGGTTAAATGAGATTTTAATTGTCTCATTTTTCATTCAGCATTATATAAAAATTTTGGCTTTTAAAGCACAAGCTAGTTTAATTGTTGCACAATTTATAGTAAAGCTATAAAACATTCAGAAAAAACGTCTCTCTCCTCTTCACTTAAGAGATTACGTTATGTAGAGGTTAGCTGGGGGAGAAGCATGTTTGAAGCACAGCCTGGAAGACAAACTTAACTTCAGAACCCTTTTCTTTACTTAGGGATGCTGATGTGAGGATGTCCAAAATGAAACATTAAAGAAAAATTCAGCAACAGTAAATATGTTTACTGACACATTTTACGCCTTTTGCAGAAATCCTCATTTGTACATGATGCAATGGGGATTCATTGGACTAGGGAAAAGTTGGTACGATGTCTTTCTTCACTCTTGTCTGATGTGCATATAGCATCCAGCAAACAACTATGGAGGTTAAAAAGCAACAGTAAATACCAGAAGCAGTAGCAGAGATAGTAGTTTGATGTTCCTGAGATATGGTGGTAAATATCTGCTATTCATAAGAAATATTAAAAAAGGCTGAGACAAAACAGCAGGAAGAACTAAATAAAATATAAAAATGTCAATATTGATATTTCTGCTTACCATATACAGAATATGTGCTGTACTATGTACCACAATTTAATGGTTCACCCTGTTATCCTTACAGTAGTAAAATACTTATTTTATTATTTCCTAAGGAGAGGAAATCTTATCTAGATTTAATGCAATTTTGATTGGACCATAGAAACAACCAAACAACTATAAAGTAAAGACTATAAAAACATTAATAGGCTATAAACACAAGTCTTTGTTTCAAGAGCTCAACCTTTGCAACAGTTGAGAGTGATCTTTGTTTTGATGACCATTTTATTCAGCCACTTTATTCATTCTAAAATGCTTAGGGCATAAAACTATCATCTTTTTACGTTTCTGATGTCACCTTGCAGGAGTTAATGGTAATTTTCTAAGATGTTTGAATCTCTTTGGGAAGAATGAGGGTTGAAAAGAACAACTTTGAAGCATATAATTACATAATTTCACAGAATGGTTACGCGCAACCAAAAATAAGACACTGTAAAGATGTGATGAAGCGCTATATTAAGATGATGAAGAAATAAAAGAACAAATGGGTTTTCTTTGAAAATAAACCTTAGAAACCCAGTTCATTCCTCCTGTGGTCTCCCCCTTTCTCCAGTCTGTAAGGCCTGTGTGTCCTCTAGGGTGAGGCTGTAATCATGGCTGTGCCTGTAAGCTCCCAGCACATTCTCATTCAGGCCCCTGCAGCAGGGGGTCAGGCCCAGTGATCCTCTGGGCGATGAATTTATTCACTTAATCTGGGGTACACCTGTAGGTCACGCCAGGGGAATGCTAATCACTCTGAAGGGAGGGCTGTCCTGCCCTAATCGTGGTGATCTGCATCTGAGACCCATTCCCCAGGGTCTGGAGGAGGCTGGGGGGACCTGCCAGTGACAATGCTGTCAACAGGGAGGCCAGGTAACTGGTGGCTGCTGTCGCGTGTCTTTGGTGTCTAATGGGAGATATGGTCCAGCCATTTCTTGATCGTTTTAGCACCAGAGAGTGCTCAGATCTCAGACAGAATAATTTGTTCCCAATTTTCATTGTCAGATGTTTGGGGGACGGCTTGTTGGAGCAGGTGGCTCTCAGACCCGTTGCCAGATGCAGATCTGCCTGGCTGGGGGACTTGTTCACTGTCTTCAGCAACACTGCTGTTGCATCCTATGCTGCCTTTCCATGCAAGCTCCTTCCAACACATCTCTTTCTCTTCTCTAAAATAGGAATTCAAATTACCACTGTTTAGGGCTTTGGCAAACATCCTGAGATCTCTCACTGCTAAATATGCATGAGAGTCTCATGATGGACAGTAAGAAAATTCTCTTTGCATTTTATTTACAAAAGTGATTCATATTACACAGATACTTTATAATGCGTAATCTGGATAATCTAATTAGAAATGCAATCTTTGATGGTTTGATGGTTAACAGGGAAATATTATTTTATTTTTTATCAATTTTGTCTTGAGGTTGGCCCAGGAAGCCCCATAAAAAATACATTATTATTGTAGCCTGAATCCATGCTAGAGAAGTATTTCAATTCCTGAGTATCTGTAATTTTTTTTGAAAGAGTCCAACATATTTTGATCAGCCCTTCGATCTTAGACAGTCACAAATGGTTTTAGCACAGCCCATATGACTGCAAGCCTATAACACCTCAACATGGTGCCTAATAACTTGAGAACCCCCCAAAAAATGACTACAGTATATGGCAGAAGAACAAACATTATCTCTTGAGCCTGAGGTCCCACGATTCATCTGTCAAGCATGTTTTAATAATTAATCTGTTTAATATACACTCAGCATCTGCTGGAGACAACTTGGAGCCTTTCACTCAAATTGACTCCCACAGAGGCCACAATGCTTTAAAGTGTTCAGGTTGAATTCCACAAACCAGGTTCCATTTCTTGATATGTTTTTCACTACCCTGATGAATCTCTACTCTGAAATACACAAATATGAAATTTTCCCCAGTGTGCATTGTGTGAACCAAATGGAGCTAGTGTAAATTAAATACGTTTCTTTCCCTGCAGCACAGAAATGATGTGAGATTAAGCCCATGAATATATACATGGGCCAGTGGTGACCTGTCTGGAGATGGCTGATTTCCCAGTGGGCCTGCTTGACATGGTGGGGCTTAGGGCCTGACGGAGGTGAGGAAATCCTACTGCAGGTCCAAATTGAACTTAATCTCATCCCTCATTGTGCTACAGATGACATGAAATTGCACAATAACCTTAATCGACAAGGAGCCACACTTCTTTGGCAGCACTTTTCCATGAATAACAGGGGCTTTCCCAGTCTTGCATGTAGAAGCTGCATGATTAGAACTGTAATTTTTCTTTCTGGAATCCTTTAATAATGTCTTCTTGAACAATCAGTGGGTTAATGTGGTCAGGCTCAGACCAATCATAAACCAATAAGGCTCATCCGGTTGTTGGTCCCAGGCTAATCCACGCAGATCCATTTCCAGCAGTCATGAGCGGAGGCAGCCTTTCACTGGAGCGCGTCTTCACCGTCAGGAGGAAAGATTCAATCAGTCCCCCGGGGTTGATTACAACCCTCTCCATGTTTGGGCTACCCGCTAACAGGTGCTTCTTATTACACTGATAGGAAGCCGTCACTGAAGTGGTCATTAGCCATGTGACTGACACAGGCCTCGCTGAGCTGGCAGGGCTAGAGAACCTCTGTGATTGGATGCCCACAGGCGTCCGTCATGGACATCAGTTTCACTGTGTGTCCTGCCTCTCAAAAGCATGGCCAGAATCAAACCAGCCCCGCTCACCAAAAGAAGCTATTTTCATCACAAGAAACAAATCTCTGCTGGGCTAGGTCAGTTTGTCTTGGAAAGTTTCACTGTAAATGCTATATCACATTAATCTTACTGTGAATGATGATAATAAATGTTCAAAAAAAAAAGCATAACAACTTAGAACTGGAATTAAAGCTTTTTTTTTTAGATTAATAAAAGGGGAGCATGGCTGTCTATATACATTACTCCAAACACAAAATACTTTACACAAAATACCCTTAACTTCCTCACTCTGGTCTTCTTGTATAAGATCAAAATATTCACATTGGAGAGTCATTTTCACCACACACAAGAATAAACACATTTAAATCTCACTGTTGGTATTCGGAAGTTTAAAAGTTCATATCGAGTGTGTTATGTAAGAAAACAATGTTGTTAAAATGCCCAGCGTACAATATCTGGGGCGTGACAGTCTCAAAGCATTGCTGATATTCTTGGAATCTAGGCACAATTACACTAGCTGTTCTACAGACGAGTGTGTAGAGGGAATGTTGTCATTATGGGTGGTAATTATGGGTTCACTAACCGCTGTGCATCTTTTTGGGAAAGCAATAGGTCTATTGTTACCAACAATGAGCTGGCCGCTACAAGGTTGTCAAGTCTAAAAAATAATTAGGCATCAAAATGAGGCTCTTTTTTAATTCATGTCATGAAACTCTAGAGTTAATATTCTCACATCATGAATTTTCATTGCATCATTACATGGGCACATGTAGACAAAGGCGAACAGATGAACATGGCTATACAGCTCACGTCGTCATCTGCATGTGGTGTGCCACAGCACCATATACCTTAATGCCACTGAACACGCAGCTGGAGCCCCATTTCCTGTTTAGCCAGGCATTTTGAAAGGCATGTTGTTTTTACGATGAACATGCTTGTAATTTTACTTCACAGAATATCTGTGGCTGGAGTAGAATGTTATTTTTCAATTTTTGCCTTTGCTGTTTTCCTATGCAGCTTTCTCTCCAAGTCTATGGCAGAAAAACTTCAGAAGCAACTTCTGCCAGAAGAAAGCAACTTCTGCTCAAGTTCTGCTCAAAAAATAAACAATCTAATGCTAAAGTCTCTGGTACTAATGTTAAGCATAAACAGAGGAAGAAAAAAAAATCCACAAACCAAAGCTTACAGGCAATACTGAATAACACTGCATGGCCCCTACAGCTTATTATACACACACTTGCATTTCATTGACATTTCATGGTGCATTTGTAGCAATTTACCACAAACTTTAATGTGCAGGAATAAGAAACTGGCATTGGTGTTAATACTTTATAGCCTTTATTCGTCAACCAGTCAGGACTTCACCTCTGTTGACCTTAGCATTCTTGGAGCAAAGTGTTTGATATTAAAGCAGATTGCTTTCATACCTACCTAAGTAATATCATATGCTTCACATCAGAGTATGCTCTGGCTAACTGAAATCAAGTGTACAGCAACTCCTGACTTAACACGGCATGCATTCCTCTGGGACACATACACTACTCACTACCGCTGCCTTTCTCTACACTAGTGGCAAAACAACCAACTGTGTTTGGAATAAAAATTTAGAGGCACATACTATTTGCAAATTTGTACAATTCTGCCTGGCATTGAAGTGCATAGTATTACATTTTATACTTAAATAAGATGGTGAAGAAGAATTTGTACATTAAATATGCTTGTTAGCTTCATCCTACTCTGTTCAGGAGTGGCTCTGTGTGAAAAGTTCCCACAGTCAGAGCCTTACTGCTAGTTTTATCACTCTGTTAAAGGGTTTTAAAGGGCAGTGAACATGCTCAATTACCTTGAGCTCCTGTGGGCATAGTGGGGAGGGCATACATCAGCTGGGCCTGATTTATTTCACTATCCCAGTGAAAGCCCAGTGAAATTAACAGCACCCCGCTGCCCACACTCCTGGGTCACTGACTAATGCTACTTATGGTTTGAATGGGTTCCCTTAAATTTACTGCGCAGTAACATTGTTATAGTATTAATGCCCTCAATTTGGTTTTTTCTAGTGAGATGCGTCAATTTAATCAGTCAAATTTAGCATGGTGTCCATGTAGTATATAAGATTTTTTTTTTTTTTTACATTTTATTTATATTCAAGTAGTGTTTAGTTAAAAAATTGATTTAAATCCATGTTGTATTTTGCTTCCTGTCCTTACTAATCTCTGCTGGTGCGACAAAAAAGTATAACAAGTCTGCCTGCCTACACCCACAATAGGAGAGATATAACCACTGAAAATAATGAATGCTACCTCACTTTAAACCATGCTGGAAAAGCTTATTAATGCATAGAGAATTACACAAGATGTACAAAACTCTGTGTCAGAAAATGCTCTAAAAATAATATCCAGACATTGCACCGGACCTATAAAATCATAAAGACAATCCCCCACATACAGGAGCTCTGTTTCTTCATATTAGTCCGGCAGTCATACATAGAAACACACTGCCACACAAACTGTTGTACGTGCATACACACACATCCTTGTGACAGAGAACACATTTCCCAGTATGGTTTTACCTCACTGGGCCTCTGCAGCTCTGAGCCCAACCTCCTTTGGTCACAATGCTTTGGTGTCTGCTGTCATCTTCTGCATCTCTTATGGCGTATTTATTGATTCTTATTAATAGACTCTTGACTTAAAGTGTGACCCCATTAGATCTTTCTATCTAGAGCCAGTCATGAGACCTGGTCTGGTTCCCAGGAGATATGCCAGGGCCCGTCAGTGCTAATCAGCAGAGCCTACGGTAAGGGAAGGAGGGGGAGATCATGGAGGCTTCACTGAGCACTGAGTCCCATTCTGAGTAACGGGGGAAGATTTTTCCTTTGCTTCATGACAATTATGAAATGCAACGTAGCCAGCTTTCAAATGTCTGATCTCTTAATGCTTGAAAAAAGCACTGGCTCGTCATTCTATTATTCTGGACCGAAGACATGCATAAAAGGTTACGGGGTGATTTACGTTCTGATGCTAGATCTAATTTACTGAATTGATTATGTCCAAAAAGGGCCTAAGCTCTATGAAAGAATGTATTGAGAAAATCGGTTACTAATATCAGCGGTAACTGAAAACATGCCAATGAAAACACACAAATGCAAAAATACAATGGACCTCTCATTTCTCTTCCATTCCTCTTGTCCTCGTTTGTGTGTGAGAAAGTGAGACACAAACTCTGCTGCACTATAAGTAGTAAGTAATGTTTCTTATGTTTGTCGTTATGTACAGTGGTAATGCCTTGCATGCTTTTCTGTGATTTCTCCCTCAGTTAGATTAAACATGTCCCAGCATTAGTTCACATCTGTCACTCAGTTCTACATGCCTGTTTTACTACTGGGGGATGCTTATTAGTCTTGTTTCCAGAGACAGTCTGCAGTCTGTAATGTAGATGCATGTCCACTCACACACATAAACAATGTCACAGAGGTACACACTTCCTGTTCTATATAAACAAGCAGAACACTAATGATATTAGCAAAGAAATCAACAAAAAAGCTATGTATTCATGCATATTTTCCTATGTATTCATGCATAATTTCACCCAGACCCTCTGAAGATAGGAGTTGTAAACAGCTATCGTTCCACTTTAACATCATTAAGCTTGGTGAAAACTCTGTTTTCTGTATCTGTGTGGAAGAAGGTGTGTTGTAAACTGACCCGTAATGTGGCTGCTTAGTGAGGTTGACTGCCTTTGTAACATCTCCCCAGTGAACATGTCACATCAAACACACTCATTATCTCCTTCTGTCATTTGAATTCAGTGTGGGTATTTTAAAACTCGGTACACGCCACTGAATGTGAATTCCTCCCTGCTTGTTCCTCTTCAAAACTTGATTTGAATAACATATGTTTCATCTTGACAAGGACAAAAAGAAAGCAGCTCCTCCACACTAATGAACGCTTACATAATTGGTAAGGTCACCTCAAGCACTTTAAAATGATGAATCATTCTTGATTTGAAGATGCTAACACTGTTTACTAACCCTTAACAATTGGAAGTAGATTTTAGCACCTTTTAAGATGCTTCACCATTGTATAATGAAGCCATTTAGTCCTGGAGGCTTTTTGGTTGGTGATGGATCTTACTATTTTCACTCACTTTCAGAGCTTATCCAATAAACACTGGGCATGATCCAGAAATACACCCTGATTAGTACAACATGATTCACAACAAAAAGGCAATTTACTGTATCCAGTCCATGTATGGGAATGTTTTTGGATGATGGAAGGAAACTGAATTACCCAGAGGAAGCCCAAGTAGAACATGCATAAAGATTTCACAAAAACAGTCACCTGATTTCAGGATTGAAGACCCCGGAAGCTGAGAGGTGGCAATGCTAGGCACTGCACTCACCCGGGTCTAACATTCCCTAATTCCAGTGTAGCATGGAAAACAGTCAATACAGACAATGTTCTGTACATTCTCTGACCTTTTCTGTGGTAATAGTTGGCTATCACTCATTTCTGACTGGATGGAAGAATGGTCAAAACTTTGAGCTGAAATCCAGCTGTGTGTTCTTAACAGCTGTGGAGATGCATGTAAGGTGCTAGACAGCCATCACATAATACACTGTTCCTGCAAGGGCTCTTGCTCCTAGACCTGCATAAGTAGGGAAGCGTTTCGACATTGTGTTCTCTCTTTACCAATACATTCTCTCTGTCAGGGGGAGCACGATGTATTCTCCACCTCTAGCTCTCTGAAAGGATAGAAATGTTGGTGGTGAAGGTGATAACCCTTTTGTTTTGTCTGTAATCCATCACACAGGCTGTCAAGCTCAACAGCCACGGCATGCTCCTGAGCAGCCCTTAATCTGACAGCTCCATGCATCAGAAAGCAAAGAGTGGAATTAGATCAAAGTGGCAGGAGGCAGTGGCGGATTGATGCGCTTTGCCTTCTTGTTTGTATCTTCATACTGGCTGTGACGTGCGGTGCTGCTGCACCTTTAAAAGTGTGGTGGCTATGGGGAGCCCTGCTTCTGGGACTCCCCCTGACTGACATTAATGCATGTAACCTTTGTAAAGGTAGAGGCTGAGTGACACACCAGATTACAGTACAGAATATTTAACTGTGTGTTTAGGTGTTTGTGGACTGGGTGCAGGGAGGAGACAGCTGCTCCCTGTGTGTTCATCATGGCTGATTCATAAGAAGGCAGTGGGACCATAGCGGGTGTTAGGGGCAGACAAACTTTCACGCCTGTAGCTTGATAAAAGAACTTGTGTGAGAGGGATTTATATTCATAGAACCAGGAATTGCAAACAATCCCCCTAACTAGATCATGTGACCATTGCCATGCACAGCACAGAGGTAAGTGCCTAGTGCGGCATGTAAAATCTCAAAGCATTCTGCTTTGCATTAACTGGTAACAGAAGTTGAGGAATTTGTTTTAAAACTAGCTTTGAAAGGCTGTAATTCTCTAAACAGATTTATATTAATATTACCCTAAAATTATGTTAACAGTTTCCTAATTTCGTTATATTGCCATGTGTTTAAAGACCATATCAAGTAATATGTCATATCAAGTTATAGTGGATTAACTACATAATATTAATGATGCCACGCATACTTTCTTTCTCAGCCTAACCTCTCGTCGATCCATATGTGCTGTATGACTGGTTAAAAATATTCAGGAAATATTAATCTTAATCACAAGTTTTGCCATGTGTGGTTTAGCATAACCTTCTCATTAGCGTGTGTGGATGGCGGCTACCTGCCTTCTCTCAGACACAATGTTCCCAGCTCACTTGCAAAGTGAAACACAGGAGCTAAATTCATAATAAAGCGCAAACCTGTTATTTCAATTGACCTTCGCCACGTCAAGCTGTCAATGATCTCAACCGAGGACTCAAAGTTTCACTCGCTGAGGCAGACTTCATGATAATGGGCATTTGTTTTAGAATATGGCCTTTAGGAAATGGTAGCCGTATTTGGCGAAAACGCAAATGATGTGACAGGGCATTTAGCCCAAGTGCATTTAAAAATAGTAATAGCAAGACAGCCGCGAGCATTTATGGAAATGACCAAATGCTGATGCACCCAGATATTCCGCAATTCCCCCCTATTCAAAATCACAGCAACGACTGATGGTCCACCTTGTTTAGTTTGCATGCCATTTGACCTTTAATTGCAATGAATGTTGTTCAAGCTGTCAGATACCTTGACACGATTGTACATTTATGCTACAAAAAATGAAGCAAACACTGGTCAAATGAGGAGTAATCTCCAAACCATACCCAACAGGCATAAACAGACAAGAAACACAAAAGGGAACAAAATGCTCAGAGATTTTTTACTCTTACAAGAAATCTCTTCATCCTGTCAGAATGCACTTTCTAATGTTGATGCACCATGGTGTTGTGGTAACTCGAGACTCCAGCAGATATTTAATTATGTTTATGTGTTATGTTCTTGAGATTCCTTATGAGACATATGATTGATTTAGCCATCTGCTGATGCTGCAACCTTGCATTACTCTAGATCCAGTAGATGGCATGGATTATAGGCCTTGAGATGCTTTCCAACACGAATTTAAAGCAATGTGATAAATGCAATTTTAAATTATTAGGGCATATCAAGAGCAGAAGGTATGTCAGATGTGAATTCATATAGTATAGTCTATTTAATAAACACATATACTTGCATTAAAGGCATTTTGGTGATTTTACTTTGGATGTCAATCAACTAGTCTATAAGCAATTGTTGAAAATATATGAACTTGATAAATCTTGTGGCAAAGTTGCATATATCCTGAAATATAAATGAAATGTTGACACTGCAATACTCATGTTAAGATCATGTTAAGATCAAAATGAATTTAAGTAAGCAATTAAATGCAGATTTTACATTGTTAAGCTCTGACGTGCAGTAGGAGAGAAGGAACGTGTGTGTATATATGTGTGTGTGTTTGTGTGTGTATGTGTGTGTCTGTGTTTTTGTGTGTGTGTTTGAGAGAGAGAGAGAGAGAGAGAGAGAGAGAGAGAGAGAGAGAGAAAGCACACATGCATGTAGCGAAGAACACTGAGCCACATGCTCTCTGATTCCTTGTAAGGGCAGAGTTGTTTGTGTTGGCTTTTACAGGATTGAAGCATTTCATTAGCTCTTGTTAACAGTGTGCTAATGCCCCAGTGTGTTTTAAAAGCATGCCCTCTCTCTCCTCTTGGTAAAAACATCTACCTCAGGAGAACTTTCCTTGGAGCCTGAGTCAGTGGCAATAAATAAACCATAAAGCAAAGTGGATGGAGGAAAGTAGAGTTGGAAATGTAAAGCCCTGCTCCCAAAACTGATAATGCGCAACAGCCTCCTGCCTCATTTTCATCCCAATCAGTGCTCAATTTCATCAACATTCAAATACCACTGCACATTCAGAATTCAACAATAAATTCAGAAGGTGTTACGCAAGAGTTTTACACCTATGTGCTGCAGAATGCTGGCTGGCTCCCGTCACTCCTGGCCTCTGCAATCCTCTCCCGCATGAATTTATCTTTATCCTGTTAAGAGAACGTAAGCAGAGGAGAAATAATATAGACAGGCGCAAAGAGCAAGTGTCAGAGTTAAAGGAAAATAGACATTATACTTGCCAGCAGTACCATAGCATGGAGGACCTCATGGTGTTGGAGCCTTTATGAAATTTAGATGATGCATCAGAAGGCCACAAGAGTTTCTTTTATTGTCAAACTGTGGCTGAAATATACATCAGTTACATCCTAGTCTTACGAGGTTTGAGGGGCAAGAAGACACACACACGCACACACAAACACACACACACACACACACACACACACACACACACACACACACACACACACACACACACACACACACACACACACACACACAGAGCCTGTTTTCACCCCATGTGTTTGGAGACAGGAGGATAGAGCTCCTCAGTGTCAGTCCCAATTTCTGTGATCTAAATGTATAAGAATTGATGGTGCCTTCCACCAAATGCTGTTATGGAGAACCTGGTTTGTTTATTTAATGAAGACCATGTCAGTGTGAATCTGCGTCTTTGCGCTTGAAACAGTGGCAGGTGTTGGTGGCAGATTTTCCTGAGACAGGGGCACTGAATTAACAAATTCAATTTACATAATACTTGTGAGGGAGGACTGGCCTCTCTCTGGCTAAGTGTTCCTGCTGGTGTGTGTGTGTGTGTATTCTTACTGCATCCAGATGTCCAGACACTAAGCACTAACTCTATAGACTGAGGAGAGTGTAAAGCCATAGGGCCCCCTATTCCCTTCAGAGAATAGTGAGCACTAGCAACAGATCCTTAAAACCTGAAGAAGATGCAGTTACAGTTAGCTGTTTGTCTTTCATTTAACATCGGCTGTACTGTATATAGTTTTTTAGAATTGCTCACATATCAAATGGTGAAATTAATAAATAACGCACACACACTGCTGTGCCCTCATCTGCAGACCTGGCAGCTCTCTAAGCCTACTGTGTACATTTCAAATTATTCAATTGGACGAATGAACATATGCTCACCCCTATAATATAAAGTTATGCATGTCTTAATTTGATTGTTCCTCATCTGTTGAGTTTGAGCAAAACGCAATATGAAACAGACTTTTAATTTGCCGTCTTTCCTTCGTTTGTCCTGGCCAATTTGGATGAGTCATCTGCTCTAGTCAGAGATTCCAGGTGATGCAGGGGAGCTTTTCCACATGTCACATGGCACAAAGACAACAAAATAACCCATGCTTTTCCTCATGACTCATTTGTCTTCATACTGTCTGAGCGAATGGTCAGTACTCACTGGATAAATCAATTTGTGGTCACGGTTAACTTCAGTAAAAGCTGCTTTATAAATCCATTAGACATTTAAGTGATAACATTCATAAGCATTTGAAACACTGTGGAATTCATAACAGTCTGAGTTATGTACTGCATGTCTAATGTATGAGCAGGAATTTCCATTGCAACTGTATACGCTGTATTAGTGAAGTGTTGCCAGATTTTTGTCCATAACAATTACTATGCCACACACCCAGTTGCCACATTGTGAAGCACGCTTGATGTTTACTACTAAATATTGATAGACATCTGGTGTTTCATTCACCCCCAATCAAAACCACGCCACCCAGTGAAGTCAGTCCAGCCCTCTTCTCTCTCTCTCTCTGTCTGTCTCTCTCTCTCTCTCTCTCTCTCTCCACAGCATAGACTCATTTTCCAGGAAAATAAATGCCTCTAAGGCATGGTAGTTTGGCAAGCCAATGGACGCATATTTGCCAAAATGCTTGCCCAAGAAATGTGTAAATGTAGAATTTGCTAATGCAGAAGTGCTCAGAAGATGCTGGACATTGAATTCCTCCTTAAACAGAATAATAAACCCATTGTTTGTACTTTGGAGGGAATTAGCTTGCACTCAGCACGTCCTATTTTTTAGAAAAAGGAACAAATGGAAAGACCAGAGGCAAGAGATGATGTCACATAAATCTGAGAAAAATTAATAGAGCCATTAGTTTCATAATTTTACAATTAAAATGATGGAGAAAGACAAAACAGTAAAAAAAAAATAGAGATGTATTTAAAGTATGTGTAAAAATATAAAAGTTGTAAGATGAAGAAAAAAAAAGTAATAAAGAAAATTTCACTAACTGCATTTTATATTAAAAATGAGCAAGTTTCAGATACTTCACTGTGCCAAACAAATAAAAGACCCTTCGTTCACTGGGGAAAGAGGCACTTGAAAGTGGAAAATTTAGAAATTGAGAATTTTTTGGGCATGATTGATAAGAAAGAATATAAAACAAAGTTATTTTGTCTTAATTACTCATAGCTGTGAGGCACCCTGTCTTCTCTTCACTTCTTGGCTGCCACAGTTAGCGGGGACTCAGTCCATGTGTGAGTGATTTTCTGTGTATGTTTGTGTGTGTGAGAAAGAGAGAGAGAGAGAGAGAGAGAGAGAGAGAGAGAAGGAAACAAGATTTCTTGCTGGATGGTAATCAAAGTGACAAAGAATACAATAATCCACACTATCGAAATGTAGAGTGTCTTTACATTAGGAAGAAAACATCAGCAAAACAGCGACCCTGAACATGTCTCTAATCGTTTCAAATGAAGTAATGAAGGAGATGTTGGCGAAGCCTGATCTCCTCTCCTGTTCCACAAGGTGCAGCACTTGTTTGTGTGAATGTCTGGCAATTAAAAATAATTGGGAAGCAGGTTTGCCTCTAAATCTTCCAAGAGTGCCAGTTATGATCTAATGAAGCTTCATTAGCCATGCTGAAAGCTGAGAGCTCTGTATGACAACGGCAATTAGACAGGATCATAGACAAAATCATTAAAAAATGCCCCGACTAAGATTAGCTTTTCACTTAATGACCAATTCATTAGCTAATTGATTTCTTATTAGTTACAGGCAGAAAAGCCTGCTTGGATTTCTGCACGGCTAATTAACAGCATTTACACCATTAGTCAATTGCCTAATTCTCAGGAAAACAAGTTTTGAATAGAATATAGCTCCAGTGCTTCAGGCCACTCACGTTTCTTTATGTTTTTTTCTCTCCACTATTGCAGGGCTATTTTTGTGTGTGTGATATCTAATGTGGCCAATATTTTGTGATTATGCACGCCAGCCTTTTGAAAGATATTGCATACACGGGCCTTGTTTAGTGAGAGCCCTATTGTTTAGGTGCTTGTGGAAGATTTGTTACGTTTTACATTTCATATGACAGCACCCCCGCTCGCTTCAAATTCATGCTCACCTCAGGTATATCAAAGAAATAGAGATAGAATCAATTGTCGTTTATAGTCACCAATTTTTTTTTTTATCTGAGTTTTTATCCTGAATTGTCTCTTTGTATCAGCCTTCAATGCTTCTCAGAAAAATGGGCCTGATACACAATCCTGTATATATTCACAAAGCAAATTACTGATGATTATTTTTTTGACTGTTAAAAAAATTAGACTAAGAAAAACATTGATTTTCACTGAATGAACTAATAAAAAATCACACAAAATAAGACTTTGGTCTGAAATCAAAGCAATTTGTCCGAGCATGTGCAATATAGTGACAATAAAGAAATCAATTTATCTTTGCTGCTTCTGTATTTTTTGTTGTTGTTATTTTCACACACTATCTTAAATGAAGCCATGTCTTGTGACACATCGAGCGATGCTTCAGACACACAAATGCATGTGCAATGACAGGTGGTCTGATTGGAAGGCAGTACATAATATCCTTTAAGGCTTAACATGATTGTGTGGTCCATCTCTTGTTTGGGGCCTTCTGGCAGTCAGTGGCCATGTACAGGTCTCAGTGGGGCTTTGCCTGGAACTAAAGGAGACGTGTAAGAGATGAGAGCCAGCTTTTTGAATTTTCAGAGTCTGAACTCAACAACAGGCAATGCCTGGGGGTGCTTCCTGATTGTTTTTATTGTTGCAACCAGGTACACACACTCACATTCAGGCATACACACACTCACACACAGACAAACACACACACACACACAAGCACACATATATATTACTATGTTATTAAAGTGTTGTTTTTCCTGCATTTTATGAAAATATTTCATTTTATGATAATACAAATTCTTTAGTAAAGCAGAGTTCTAAAAATAAAGGATGCAGTTATCCAGACATCAGTGCATATAGTTTTGTTCATGTGAACTTACCCTAATCTATAGTACTCTACCTTAGGGGTCAGGGAGGCTTCAACCCTGTGGCCGCTACTGGTTCTAGCAGTGGCTGAATGGCTAAGCCCAAGGGGACAGGGGAATACAGCATGACAGATGGGGTGACTGGTGAGCTCGTCTACAGATGGTGGTCTCTTCAGTTCCCCCACCATTCAACTAGCAGGCCTCAGGGAGAGAGAGAGAGAGAGAGAGAGAGAGAGAGAGAGAGAGAGAGAGAGAGAGAGAGAGAGAGAGAGAGAGAAGGGAGTAAGGGAGTAAGGGAGTTAGGGAGGGGAAGAGATGAGCTCCTCACCCTCACCTCAGCAGTGTTAGCCATCTCCAGTGGCTCTTAATCAGGCCTGCCACTCTGCATCTCTGCACTAATTAATCTTAATGATCCTGCCGATCGGTGACTTCTGCTTCTTAAGATGACTGCATAAATCACCCTCAACAAATGGATGCGCCACACATCTCTAACCAATACAGGGTAACAAAAAACGTGGCTTAAAATAAAATCATTTAATTGCATGATTGAGCAAGTGTTGGGCAGCCCCATAAAAGCTTGTCTTAATATAAAATGGGTGCACTATCTTCAAGTGTCACAAGAAACTGTTTGCTAGTAATAATGGCGTACATTGCATATACTAAACCACCCACTTACAGTAAGCAAAAAGTCTTTGGTTAATTTAACAATGCCTGCCAAGGCAACCATGAAACATATCTACTCGAACCAAATCAATGTATGCTAGAGGCAAGGGGTAGTGTGTCTGTCTCCAGTTTTGACCGCAGGATGCAATGATCACAAGCTTTTATTGATCATATTCTCTAGCCATGCAATAACTGTGTGTTTTATGTAAGACTAGGGGAGGAGAGGATAACCTCATAATCAACCAGTAGAGGCATGACCAAATGCATGACCAAAAGCATGACCAAATTTATATGTTTCATCAGAGCTGATGCAGCGAAACTTGTACATCTCCATTAAAAGAATTCTATTATATGAATGATATGCACCAAGAGGTCTAATATGCATATAAGGTTTCTTCTCAATTTCAGGTGACAGAAATAACTCCAAATCCTCTGGCACCTTTTGGGTGTGAACTAATTGACATCATAATTCACAGTTCATCGATGCTCCTATAATCATGTTTAATCTGCAGGTTTAATTGCCTTTCTGGATACAGAACCCAGAAGGCTCTTCGCAAAACCATGACCAATATCAGCACTCATGTATGTCCTTTTGACCCCACAGATATAAGCACTGAACAATTGTGAGAGCACATGAAGCATAAAGCTTATTTGTGAATGAGGATCTAAAACACTACGTTGTGCATCTTTTATAAACTTGTTCTTATGGTATTGATTCGAGCGTATTGTGCTGAGCCATTTTATTTCCCTAGAGTCCCAGGCTATTAACTCTGATATCATCAGGAAAGATCCTCTTACTGAAATTCCCCTGTCACGTCTCATCTAGCAAGCTACACGGGCCTTTGACCTGTGACAGATAAAACATTGTTGCTGCTATATGAGTCATACTTTATCAGATCTGAATCTTTGCAGTAAACTCTCTTGGGCAGCCTGGCCAAACATTATCCCCAAAATGATATTCCAAATTTTGCAGGCTATAAAAATAACAATGGCTTTAGAGGAGAATTCGACAAAACATTATTTCTTACTAACCTTCAAATTCAAAAACCTTTTAAATAATTCCATGCAAGAATAAGTTTACTTTGAGCTTTTATTTGTTAATTTTGTTACAGAACATCATCAAGCAAACGTAAATATATATTATGCCCTACTTTATTTTACATCAGAAAGAAGGCATTGTTTTATAAAAATATTAAATTATAATACAATTATGAATTAGTTTAAAAGACTAATCATCATAAATAAATGATTTATTATTTAATAAAGCTTTAAATTACATTTCAGTTTGAATATTGAGTGCTAAATAAATGCAGAATTTATGTATAATGTGCCATTGAAGTCTGAAGAATTATTATGCACTAAGGTGCTTATTATGCTGCTTTTGCTGCTTAGCAGTGCCATGTAAAGGCTAGAAGTAAAGGCCTTTGATTTTACAAATGAACTCAGTCTATTTTTAATTTCATAGCATGTCATGCAATATTTTCACAGGGAAATAAAATCACTTACATGGAAGAAAAATCGATAATAGAATCTATAAAAGAAACATGGGTTACTTCATATGTCTCTATCGGTTTGCTTCGATGATCTCTGGTGTTTGTTGCACATCCCCTTAAATGCCTACTGGAGTTACATTTGTGAATTGTTTTATTTTTATTTATTTATTTATTTATTTATTTATTTATTTATTTATTTATTTATTTATTTTGTTTGTTTGTTTGTTTGTTTGTTTGTTTTTTTTTTTTAGCAAAAATCCTCATTTACAAAAGACAATGATGTAAAACTGTCTTTGATGATAGTCGTAATTTTCCCACAAAATCACATAAACAACTTGAAACTGATTATATGAAAGAATAAATCACACCCCATTCACATGGCAAGCCTGTACCAGTTCTACAATGAACGATGTGGACCATGGCTTCAAATAAGTTCCCTTGTTGTAAAAATGGTGAAGAGGAAAGAAAACAAATCGGAGAGATCAAGAGTAGAGCAGGCTTTGGATTATTATGTTTTTCCAACAAATCGCCTCAACATTTTTGGGTGTAAAGTCAATTTCATGCCTCTTTTTAGTTGGTAACGTTACCCTGTGGGCAGATAGTGTTCGAGGGGGGAAAATACATTTAAAACAAACACGTGCTCTAGGGGTCTCTCTCTCTCTCTCTCTCTCTCTCTCTCTCTCTCTCTCGCTCGCTCTCTCTCGCTCGCTCTCTCTCTCTTCGTATTTCGGACAACAACAACATTATTTTTTAAATTAGTTTAATACTTAAATTAAAATAATGAAATAAAAACGAATATGTAAATATAGATTGTGACTGAATGTAGCTTAAAATATCTAGTGATATGAACATTTATTCAAAATGGACAGATGTCTCACTATAGATACAACACTAATTTAACTGTCAGAATCTGTGATACATTTGCACTAATTATTGACCTATAGTCTATGATAGTAACAATGTGTTGCCTCTTAACAAAAGTGCGATTGTAACATGAAGCAGAACGAAAACTATTAAATCTTAGGGCAAAGCGTTTAGAGTAAACTACTGATCATTAACTCAGATGCATGCATGATCGTGCATAACACTCAATCGTGTCTGAATTTCTGGAAACCCCTTTTAAACTGGGGCATTTTAAAACTTGGATTAATCAGGTGAACAAATAGGTTTGCCAAAAAAAAAAAAAAGATATGGCAGAAAATAAACCTATAATTTCAAATCTGAACCTAGAAGTATTACGTTCACACACATACGGGATTAATCCAAAGAAACCATCAAGTTCAAACGGTGTTCTTGCCATTTGGTCAGAGTTAGCATGGAGTTGCTGCATATAAAAAACAACAACAAAAAAACCTCTGACTCTTCTCGTTCTCGCCACTAACAAGATCCTAAAGCCGAACAGGAATGAAGGCTGCTTGAAGCTCCACCGCACTCATCCAGCTAAAGACAGGCTTGATGCAACAGGGACTGATCACTAGCTCACAGATTACATGGCCATCAGCCAACACGCGCCTCCTCCACCCCTCCAAACCCACCCACCGCTTATACAGGACCTTGGTGCGCTCTAAAACACACCACACTTCGTCGTGCACCTTCATACACGGCACTCCGTTTCTTAACATCCTAAAGTGCCAAAATTTAATCAAAGCTACGAGCTAATGGGCCGTATTTTTAATGCAAATGGTTAGAGACATTTATCTCTATTTTGCGCACAAAAACACACACTGGGGATTGAGTATTTAAAACAAAAATAAACAATTATACTGTGCGGACAGTTCAGAGACATTGGCTGGCCCTTGATCTGACATACAATCCAGTGTGCAGTAGTTCTGAAATGTATCACCCTGAAATATTCAGGTAGGTATATATCTAAGATCAACTAGGATAATCAATTATGCAAAAAAGACTTTTTTTTCTTCTTCCTGTAATGCCATTGCAGAAAAGGTAACAAACACAGGAACAGGGATTAACAAGCAGTACCGCTTTTAAAAAGGACCGAAGGGGTCAGTATTTTATTGGGTCTCTCACTCAGAGAAAATGTGAATCTTCTTCACTAAAGGAATAACATAATGATCATGTAAATCACGGGGAACTCTATCTATTGTTGTTCCCGTGCGCTCTGTCCATCCGCGTGCCACGGAGACCTGCGCACTTCTGGAAAACATCTGGATAGATATTTGAAAGTTTCGTTGTTGATTTGATAAGTATATGACATACAATTGGCTGACGTGATATTACATTAGCACACAGATTCTTAAAAATGATATGATCCCCCTTTTCTCCCTAAACGCGCTTTCAGCCAAATATGACACGAGATTAATGATCATTATCATGTAGCTTCAGTTTTAAACCTCCTATCGATATTTTATTTGACGATTTATTTATTTTCAGTTTGCCATCTATCAGCCTGTCCGCCCCCAGGCCCTACTGCCTCTGAACCCTTTCACAACCTAATTATCATTTCATTATGTCAGCTTTGGTCATTTACCAAATTGAACTTAAATTACTGAACTTAAATACTACAAAACAAGGAGACGAATAGCGCATTATGAAATAGACTAGACCTATATTTACCTAGTGATTTATACATATTTTAAATTTCCCTCTCTATTTCGCATGGGATGTCCATCTCATCTCATTATCATCTAATAAACTCATTAAAACAAATGTGAAAATGTCAGTTTTGTTATTGGCTCTCTGCAGATGTATCTATGTATAGAGATTGTGAAGCAGACTCATACAAACTGCATCTAGAAATGTGTTTGTCAGGAACTGAGAGGGGAAGGGAGGGCGTGCTTGGTTCCCATATCCCGTCTGCCGATAACAGATAGTTTAAAATATGGATCGTGCCTCTTTAAGGACAGACACTTAGTGTAAAATGCGCTATAAGAAACAATTCTCTTGTACACGCCCGAAGCAGCTGCTGATTGGGACACACACGTGTTTTCTGCTCATGCACTGGGACTAGGTTTCACAACTGTATAATTCACTAATGCCATGATGAAAAATGTAAATAATTATATTTAAAAAAAACAATACAAAAATACTGGAAAAATACTGCAGCTGTAGAGAAATTTTTTTAAAAATAGACAGTGGTGTAAAATCAATAGGCTGTACGTTAAATTCAGGTGCACCTGATACCTCTGAAACCACCTTATAACAAAAAAAAACACTTAGAACACACATTTGTGCTATTTACAATTGTATGTACGAAAAGATAAATAGACATAAAAATGACTACAATATTAAATATATACTATAATCCGCATATTGATTATATGTGCATGACTTAATGTTCTGGCTTAAGAATAAAATAAAAATCTACTTAGTCATAATAATAATAAGGATAAGGATGCAGAAATAGAAAATATACTCATTTATATACGTTAGAAGGTGTTTTACTGAGATGATTAATGACACACATTAGCCTGAATCGTTTCTCACATATCAGTCAGTGTTAACTTTCAACCGCGGAGTGAGCAGTACTTAATTAATGCAGGAAAAATACAGCAGCACGAAGCTCAAGGTCACATGTTGGAATATCCCCACGTGTGATGGCAGTTTTAAATAGGATTGGGATAAATAAAGTCTCATCAGTCAGACAATCATCAGCAGACAAACGTACAGACTCGTTGAATTCGACCAGTTATTATTATTATTATTATTATTATTATTATTATTATTATTATTATTATTATTATTATTGTTATTATTATTATTATTACTAGTAGTAGAAGTAAAATCAAAGCACTGCTAGGATTAGGTCCTTATTTGTATGTTACCAAAGAAACTTTCAAATTATTTTCCAAAAAACAAATAATTTATCTTAAAAGTGTACAACATACAATATGCGGTAGACTAATACTTAATTACCATAATATAGATAAAATGTAAATATTATTATAACTTAATATTTACACACAACACAAATAAAAATATCCAACAAATGTTACACAGCAAACCTACACCACTGTTTTCAGGCAGGGTGGCTAATATTACAGGCTATATACTATATTTAATATTTTAATAACAAAATAGCAACTTTATGTAGGATGCAAAAGTTGAATTAAATTCATGCAATTATGAAAAATATCCGCGCTTGTGACTGATTGCTCAAATAATCAGTGAATCTTTGCTGTAAATCTTTTTTTTCTTCTTTTAAACGGTGGGTTTCGGGAACATGCGTTCATTTGACTTTAATTCCTAACAATAGACAATAATTTTTTTTTTAATATATATTTTTTAAAAACTGTCCACAAATTGCGTCAATGCACCATGAGTCCAGGCAAATCCGCTCATGTTATGGCACGATTCATATCACCTAATAGCTTTAATGAAATTATCGCGGAATTAATTAAACACGGCTCCCCGGTTCCACAACACCGTAGGCATGTTTAATGGAGTGTAATCATATTAAGGGGCTCCACGGCGGCATTGATTTGAAGCAAAGCTGCTGAAAGTTGAATTCAGGAGCGAGAGGAGCCTGTAATTGCTCAGGACACGGCGGTGGGGGCTGGGCCGAGGTGAGCGCCGTATAAATAGTGTGATCTCCAAAAACACAGACACACCAACCGGAGTGATCTAAACCTCCTCCTCCTCCTCGTACACCCCCCTTTCCAACATCTGCGCGTTTACGATCGAGCTCACACACATACACACACATAGACATACACACATACAGACCGAGCGAGAGAGAGAGTCAGCGAGAGAGAGCAGCGCGTTAGGGTCGTAAAGTGGATTTGTGCCATCAGGAGCGCTTCTTCTCCAACCATGGAAGAACTCACGGCGTTCGTGTCGAAATCCTTCGACCAGAAGAGCAAGGAGAGCAGCAAAGAGAGCATCACGTACAGGGAAGTTTTGGAGAGCGGCTTGGCGCGGGCCAGGGAGCTGGGAAACTCGGATGGCAGCCTGCAGGACATTACTGACAGCAATACGCACTGTCCCGTACATCTATTCAAGGAACACGTGGAGCTGGACAAGGACAAGCTGAAGGAGTTTAACGTGGCCAGGGCGAGTGACGGTAAGAGACGTGCACGGCTTCCTCAAACCTGAAACCAGCGCTGCGTGAAAATATCCAGCTAATGTTAAGTTTGTGTGTTAATGTTTTAAATCAAATCACAAAGAATATTCTCAAACTTGTATAAATATTTCAATTGCTCACAAAGGACATGTTTTGATTGTTCTGAAACTAATGTAAGATATAGATTTAATCCTAACTTTAAAACAGGCATTTACCAGAATTCATGAATCTCACGATTATTAATTGTTTATCTTATTATCTAATATTTTAGTGAGCAAATGATGTTACATGACATAAAAAGGCCTTGGTTCGTCCATTATAACCAGAAAAATCAATAAACGACAATAAAATGCTAAAAAACAAACTAACTAACTAGCAAAGCAAAACAATCAAAACAACCTATATAGATAAGATTGTTTGCATTTAAACCTGTTTCACTATTTTCGCAGTGTTCTATAAAAAATCACACGAAAAACAAGACACCCAACTATTTATAAATATAATTTAGAAATATCTCATATATTTTCGTGAAGTAGGCCCAATAATAATAATAATAATAATAATAATAATAATAATAATAATAATAATAATAATTATAAGAAGAAGAAGAAGAAGAAGAAGAAGAAGAAGAAGAAGAATGATGATGATTATGTGTTTTTTACAGCAAATGTTTGGGCGGAATAATTATTGCGAGCATAATTTTGCCAAAATTAGGTAACATCAGTAATTACAGATGTATGTAAAGTCTCAGTCTAATCTGATGAAGATTTTTAATGACATATTCGTATAATAGAACGTTACTATGCTATTTGTCTTATGCTGATATGTTTTACCTATTGAGTGGAATTTCTCTATAGATGTTAAACAAGTGCATATTTTAAACATTATTTAAAAACCCAATATTTAATAGATTACTTTTGAGTGTGATGTCTGTAGTATGATGCCTAAGTACAGTTTCTGTTTCTGTCAAAGTTTTCGATACTTTAGAACACTGTTGGCAATAAACAAGCCTTCTGTGGCAGCCCACTGTATGTTTTGCTCAGAGCGCTGTGTTGTTGCTTGAAGGAACAAAAAGAAACTCGTCTGTATATTTATCACACTGACACGGTAAACTGTTTCAGCATAGCCTACATACAACTGTACGAGGCAGCTTGTAGTAACGAGTTTTGCCTTTTTCCTAGGGATTTATGAGTGCAAAGAAAAGAAGGAAGAGGTGAAGTCGGAGGACGAGGACGCCCAGGGTAAACTGAAACAGAGACGTAGCAGGACAAATTTTACCTTAGAGCAGCTGAATGAACTGGAGCGCTTGTTTGATGAGACGCATTACCCAGACGCGTTCATGCGAGAAGAGCTAAGCCAAAGACTGGGACTGTCCGAGGCCAGGGTTCAGGTAAGAGCTCTTACCAGTGCTGTTAATGCCTGAAAAAAAAATCACACTTTTTAAGAACATTTAGGCCTAGACACATTCTATATGCACAATGGAAACGTTTAGCAGGCTGAGGTTATTTTTAGCAGGCCGATTATACCGGGCTGGAACCATAATAAGTGTCCTTTCAGGGCTGGTTTTCTAACACAACTTTCACATAGCGTCAGTTTATACACATTAAACACACCACTGTGTACTGCCTTATCACCATATTAGATATTAACTATTCGATACATTTGTAATTTTTAGACCCTGAAGGAATGGATGACGCCAAATGCTGTAAAAATGAAGATAAAAGGCTCTTCAGTACGCTTATTGATTTATATGCAACACCTTTGCTCACAAATGATTGAAGTTTAACAGGCCTGTGTTCTTTAAGAAAACACATCCTGATCCCCTTGGAAACACAGTTTGTTGTGCTGCTAATACTACCAGTTCTATTACTAAAAAACTAATAATTATAGTAAACAAAAAACAGCAGCAACAAATAACAACAACAAATAACAACGACAATAATAATTGTTATTAATAACAATTAATAATAATTAATAATTAATAATAATATTAATAATAATAATAATAATAATAATAATAATAATAATAATAATAAAAAACATTGGGGTTATAATTTGGTACTATATGATCTCACTGTTGCTCATTATTATTATTATTATTATTATTATTATTATTATTATTATTATTATTATTATTATTATTATATAACATTCCCCGGCAGTCCATTGTAGCGTCACATATTCTTTTACAAACGTAATATATTAAATGTTATTCATTTGTCCTAGATATACGATATAAAATCCTAGATATAACCACAGTGTAGATTATATCCTGCAATTATAGTATGTATATACTGTATGATGCAGCTCGTCCTGTATATGATAGGTATATAACATAAAAGACTAGTGGGAAAAAAAAAACATTTTGGTTAGTAATTATAAATGGTATTTCTGGTACAGCAGAAACATGATAACATTAAAAATGTGCTTATGAAGGCAGATATTTAAGAATAAATTATAAAAGCAATTTGTCTGTTTGGGCGAGTTTGAGTTACCGGAGTGAGTGCGGATATGAAATGGCTCCTTTAGTTTCAGCAGCACCAGCGATCAGAGGTAAACTTGCTTATGTGCTGCGGAAAGATCTAACCACATCATTAAAATTAATGAAGAGATTGAACTGCTGCTGCAGGGGACACCTTCTTATGTCACACACCTCATTTTCTCCAGCGTTATCTTTGTAATATCTACCATTGGCTTGATATACTGTTCCCATAAAAATGTATTAGAAATAATCTAATTGGACAGTGGCTGGTGCTGGGGCTCTGCTGTGCTCCGGTTAGACGGTGCAGCTTTTCCACTGGGCCAATCTTTAAAAAATATCCTTTTCAGAGATTCAGGACAAATCATATTAAACATGCTCATATAAACCAGTCTATAGGTGCTGTGGCCTTTTGATAAAAATAAATAAATATAGAAATAAACCCATAGAATTTAAGAATATGTTCTTTACATATTTTGGCACAAGGTCGTGTTTGTACCAGAATGCAGACAACAAACGCACAATATTTCCAGTAGCAAGGGAACAAAATTGATTTCAGCTTAAACGCTGGTGTTGAAATTGTAAGACACGAGGTGGATAGCCGATATTAACCTGTTACTGAAGTGTTATACAGAAACCTCACACCGAGCAGCTGTCAGGAATCTAATTGAAAGTTATGAGACCTTGGTGAAGAGAAGGCAGTAATTCAATTACAACTAATATCTTTCGGTTCCTGGTGCAGAGCTAAATTAAATGTCATTATTCACTGTCTCTAATAAAAATCAAAAGGAAATCGGATTAGGGGATTTGCGAAATGCATCATTGAGTGGCCCTTAATGAAGAAATAACTGTCTAAACCAGTGTTATTCACTTCGCTTAGCATACTGATAGATAATTAGAATTGATCTCGAACGGAAAATTGATTTGTTTTCAATATCACATAAGGCACTTATTATTAAACAAAACGGAAAAACGGAAAATACAACGTCAACAATACTAACCTGAATTTATTAACACAAGATGATTTTTATTATTATTATTATTATTATTATTATTATTATTATTATTATTATTATTAGTAGTAGTAGTAGTAGTAGTAGTAATAATAATAATAATAATAATAATAATAATAATAATAATAATAATATCATTGCATTCTTCTAAATAAAATTGACACACTTTCAAAACAGAGTAGAGCAAGAGCGAAGGTGACCCGGACCTTTAGTACGTCTGATAATGTGGTCATTAAACGCTATGATTAGATATGAAGCACTGAGCAGTGTGTGGGCTCAATAACGCCAGTATCACAGTCGCGTTAAACCACTTCACTGATTTTTTTCCATCTTATTATTGAAAATGCCACTCAGACATTCATGACCCTCACTCATGCACAAAAACACATTCTGTATTATAAAAAAATAGGCAAACAGTGTTAGCTAAATTCACATAGCTGTAGTTTTTGTCTTGAATATAGGCTTTACTTTACTTACCAGCGCTGTTAAATGTCATAAATCACTAATATTGCCACTGAAGAAATATAATTTTAACAAAACAGTCACCCAACAAATCTAAGGGATTCCCTTGTTTAAGAATTAGCTTATTATTTTAATTAAATGGTCATTTGTAAAGAGTAGAAGACATTCACTTACAGCACACAGGCCTACCTCATACAACGTGCTTATTATTTTTATATTATTATTATTATTATTATTATTATTATTATTATTATTATTATTATTTTAATTTACACCGTTTAAGACTGGCAGTAACTGTAAATGTACAAAATACAGAGTGTATAATATATATTATAATAATTTTTTTCCCCAAATAGTTTTATACAAAATCATGATATAAATCGCTGTACAGTATATTTCATGTCGTCTGGATAAGTAAACACACCCATTCCTAAATTAGACATGGTTAGGGACATGGCTCAAAATATAATTTTGTGTTATATGTCATGTTATATGTTATAAAAATGTAAAATATGTTATATTTTAATATTGAACTCGCCATTCAAACTCATTTACTGTCATTTGTGTTTCAGGTCTGGTTTCAGAACAGAAGAGCAAAATGCCGAAAACAAGAAAATCAGATGCACAAAGGTACATGGTAAAATATTTCTAGAAGTTAGTTGAGGCCTATGGATATAGGCTTAGTCTTTAACGCAGGCCAGGGGAGATGGTGAAGAGGAGTTTCACTACTTCCTGCAATTTCGCAAATTATCAGTCGTCTAATTGATCCGTTAAAAATGACTGATTCTCTTGCAGTATGCATCATGAAATGATATTACCATTAGCACCTGACTTCTAATTGTGATTACTGTATGCTTGTAGGTGTGATTTTGGGCTCCGCCAGTCACTTGGACGCATGCAGAGTCGCTCCCTACGTTAACATGGGCGCCTTGAGAATGCCATTTCAACAGGTATGAACATCAACTCAACCAAAACTATTTCTTTCTATATTAAAAGGATCGTTTTAAATTGATAATCTTATATAATAATAATGCTGTGGTGCAAACATACTGTAAGACAGTTTGTCTGATCCTTATATCTCCGAGCTCCATATCCTCTAAGAAGGAGCCTATGGACCACGTCCCAAACCTGCCCAAAATAAATGGATAAAAATAGCAAATCACAGCTTGTGTCTATATGTAGAACATTATTTTGGCACACTGTTTAGTAAGGTAATGTACGGCTTTTGGATAGGGTCGATGCACTGCCCAGTTATGGTCCTGTATGTCTAAAGTTCAGAAGGTTCTGATTTCACAGCCCACACATCCAGCTCATCAGTCAGCTGGCAGCTCGAGCGTTAAAACCAAACAGTGGACACACCGCTGGCTTTAGGGCTGAACACCAAGTGCACTGACTTTTTTTTTTTTTAGCGTAATGGCGGACCACGTTGTCGAAAGGTTTGTACGAGGCTGGGGTCGCAAACTTGGAGCCATGTCAGACCTTTTCAACTGTGAGCCTCGATGAGAGGAAAGTGAGATTAGAGAGACATTTGATCCAGTGTGTGTTTTGGAAGCGCGAGCGCGTCAGTCAGTCGGAAAAAAGCAGCGCTCATTAAGCTAACGGTGCAGCTAGATTAAAGAGCTTACGGTGGGGAGAAATATAGCGCAGGATATTGGCTGTGAGCGGCACTGGCAGGGCAGGAGTACGGAGACCTGAATACTGACACCATAACACTAGCACGGAGAGAGGAAGACAAAAACAGGCGCCACTTTCTCTGTAGCAAAATGTCCGCCACCTGTTGTCCAGACGGCGCGAGCGGTACTACAGAGCTGCACGTGCTTCTCACTTTTATGTCAGCAGGAAAGTTGGTATTACGGAATTATAAATAGCTGTGTAAGTTAATAGCGTGATGTGCATTTTGATCATATCTCACATAAATATGGCTATATCTAAGGGCAATAAAAATATAAAATGACCGATTATCTTTTCCATGTTCTGAGAAAGTAAAAAAAACAACAACAAAAAACCGTGCAAATTCATCACAAAAAACCAACACAGCACGAGACATGCTTTGTTTGATTTGGATGTCTAAACAGATGGCACAAATGTTTTATACGATACTTACGCAAAACTAGATATATTGGTGGAAGAAAAAAAGCAAAAGCGAGTGATGTATAATTTTCACCTCATCATATTAAAATAATTGTCGAAAACGTGCAACTCTATATTTTATACTGGCTGCTGGTACCTCTTTCCTTTTTGCCTAGGAATACATCTCAATAAATATTTATAGCCATATTTGTGAGCAAAATTGTTTATTCATGCAATTGAATACATAATTAGGAGTACGAGCTCCTGTAGGATTGCATGCATGGATGCAAAGTTTCATGAATCATACTAATGCACAGAGCTTTTCAACTGATCAGATTCCTTTGACTATTACGTTGGCTGGGCACACTACATAATTCAACAATGTTAACTCAGATGAAAAAGAAGTGTGAGTTAGCCCTGGCCTATTTTCAGTGAAAACATGCAGTTAGTGGAAGCGTTTAGAGAAGCGAAGGGGGAAGCATGGTGTGTTCAAGCCTGTAACTGGATCCCTGACTCTCCTCAGGCTGAGACGCCTGCCACAAAGTAATGCTGCATTTGTTTTCCTCTTGGTTCACAGGTCCAAGCGCAGCTGCAGTTGGAGGGGGTGACCCACTCGCATCCTCACCTGCACCCCCACCTGGCAGCACATGCTCCCTACCTGATGTTCCCTCCTCCACCATTTGGACTACCAATCGCCTCGCTGGCAGACTCAGCCTCGGCAGCGGCCGCTGTAGCGGCGGCTGCCAAGAGCAACAGCAAGAACTCCAGCATCGCTGACCTGCGACTCAAGGCAAGAAAACACACGGAGGCGCTTGGACTCTGACCCCCATGGGCGTCTCTACTGCTCTGAACTGATAATTGTTTCTCACACAAGACTGCGCCTGTGAAAAAGGCCATGACATTCACAGTTAAAACAAAAACAAAATAAAAACTAAAGAGAGAGAAAATGTACTGAGAAAAGAAAGTGAGAGTGAGAGAGAGCATGGGGGAGCTTGGGGGTAAAGAGAACGTGAAAAAAATGTCACAAAAACCAGCTGCCAAAACACACCACTTGTAGAAAAAGGTAATTAAATACCAATGAAGTCACCTTTTACTTTTCGCCCAACAGGCAGGACTGCTTGGAGGCCACTGGCTCAGCCCTTTCCAGACCCAGATCACAGCCCCAGGACCATACAAAAATATCTGGATGTCTGTCTGAAACCCAGCGATTAAGAGTGGCGACTCTTAGAAAATGAGCAAAGCAAAAGGCAGACTCAGAGTGACTGAGGGAAGATAGAGCTTGGTCAGTACTCTCAGAATGAGAGACTCAAAACTCAAAAGTTCGGATTGTCAGCCGTACTGAAAGAAAAAAAAGCAACGGCCATATTTGTCTCCACCCACTGTGTTTGTGCTGCTGCCAAGAGCATGTGTTAAAATGAAGGATAGCTCTAATGGGGAGGGCTTCCATTGTAACTGACATTCACCCTGCTATGACAACCTTCCATCATAGTACCACATACCTAGTTTATATATAGTTTTTTATTTTTTAAACCCACAATGGACAGAGATGGGAAGCAGCACTCACACCAAGAGTACAATCATGAAAATTGAATTTCTCTTGCTTATTCTTAAAAGTTTTTGAAGAAACACTATACATAGTGGAATATAAATCCTGTATATTTCCCTCTGGGCATGGGTATGAAGGACTTTTAACTTTCACAGCTTTCATTTTCCATCATTTTGGCTCTCTCTTTTCTTTTTTGCAATGTGTATTTGGAATAGAAGTGAAACTAGCTTTTGCACTTCAGGTCTTGTATCAAGGTGTTTACAATCCTTATGGCAAGAAAATACTACTTCTATATGAGGGTGAAATTGGGGTAACGTCAAAATATATTAAAATGACAAAAATAATAATAGGGTCACTGCAATTTTCTAATTTGAAATGCAATTATGTGCAGATAAGTGCAATACTGTAAATATATTAAAAAAACAAATAGCAGTTGATGTTTGGTAATCAACAAACAACAATTTCTTTTGGCACTGATATTGATGTATTCCTAGTTGTTTTTAACAGACACATTTTTTTCCCAGGCTGTGTAAATGATAAGTTGCTAAGTCATTTGCACTCGTGTGCCATAACTCCCCATGTGTGATGGTACTCAAACATAGTTTTGCATATGTACATTGTTAATCTTGACATACATTGAGGTAGACCAGGCAAAAAAATAAAACATGATTATTTACAAATATACAGCAATTTCTTTAGCACCGTAGGCTTTTCTGGCTAAAAATTGCCCACCAAAGACTATCCTTCAATAATAGTACTTAGAGCAAATTAATGAATTGATTTAAATCTACAGAAGCATTTACAAAAGTAATTTTTTAAACACTTTTGAATAGTGTATCATATTTCTAGCACATGGACACAAATGCCAGTCATGAACTTTTGTCAGTCAAAGGAACTAAATATAATACTATGAGGAAAAAGACAGTTTTGTTTGCAAGCCCACTGTATGTAAAGATTTCTATTTGTTTCGATATAAACTGCCTTTGAGCTAGTAGATCCTAGTTAGGTCTACCTCTGACAATAAATGATCCATTGTGGTACAGTTTTGTTGTTCACTTCATTATGGTATTTAGGAATGTTTCTGTTTCTTAAAGTGAAGTCATAGGTTCTTTTTATTTATTATTTTATCTGAAAGTTTATAAATGTTGAATGGTCTAATTTCACATGTACATTTTTACATGGCTTTGCAATTATTTTTATATACTTTTTAAGGCTAACATTTGCAACCGTTTGAAACAAACATATGATTTGCAAACATTTGTTTGACTAAAATGTAGCGTGTCTGAGTTTACAAACATTTCAGGGACGATGGAGAACATGCTCAAACTTTGTGCTGAAATTTTTTTGAAGCTCCATGAAATTTGTTGTATCCCATAAATGACATTTCATATGAAAGCATGCCCAAACATGATTTGCCATTGGGTTTGTATTTTCTTTTGTTGTTTCATAAAAAATGAATGTACATCTTGTACAAGTAAACTATCAATAAAATTATAAATATTTGTAATAAGGTTTATAATGTGTTATGCATCTTTAAAATGACAAAATAAACACAGAATTTTCATGAAAAAATGTACAATTAAAAAAAAGCAACTTCTGAAGCAGCGCTCCATCCGTAAAGCTAAAAGCTGATATGTATCGAGTTTATACATAACCACAAGCATGCATTCATTTAATGCATAGCATGTGACATGGCTTTGAAAAGGATTTTTTCCTTATTCCTCACACTTGAGGAGCAATGCACCAGCGATACAGATGATAAAAGAATGTTTACAACAGGATCAATCAGATCTCCCACTAGGCAATGGTTGGATTTAGATTTAATTCACATTTGCACTCTTTAAATTGCAGGGTGATCTAATAATTTTGGGATTTACTTCTTAGTACCATTCTCCACTTTGTTACTTGTGTTTGTTATTAGTAAGTCTGTGTGCTAACACTACAGCTGTTACCCGTGAATGGCATGGATTTAGTAAAGAGCAGAAGACAAAGGCAGAAGGAGTCTAGCTGTCACTGCACTAATTCTGTATACAATTTGAAATGAGCAGGCTTTTGTTTGATAGTTGCACTTGGGAACTCAAATCCAGATGTCTGTACACAGAGTAATTACAGCGTGCTGCATAGTGCTCTTATTGTCTTAATCACAAGGAGAAATTAGTCCAAATGGCGTCCTGTTGAGCAAAGACCCTCTAAGAGGTTGTATCATGTTTAATTTGTACGCTTGCACTCATACATCAAGATAGACTGATAGAGGCCTCACATTTAGGCACTGCCTTCTAACCAAGGCCTGCTGGACTGAGCAGAATAGAGCAGCTTTCTTTTTTGGGGGCTGTAATAATTAGCAGCATTTTAAAGCCATCAATCCAAGCATAGTGTGCCACAGTTACATTATGTGTTTAAGCACACTGTTGTATTTTTCTTGACCACATATCGCAATACAAAATGAAACAAAGAGCACAACCAGATGATTTATTTAAACATAGTGTAATTGTTTACACAATTTATATCATGACTTGCCTTACATTTCTCAAGACAAGGGCTGGTCTGCATTGTCTTTGCTAAGATTCTTTGTACAATTTTATATATATGAACATCCAGATTTTATTATACACAAAATAAAACACTA
Source organism: Tachysurus vachellii (assembly GCF_030014155.1). Taxonomy (NCBI): domain Eukaryota; kingdom Metazoa; phylum Chordata; class Actinopteri; order Siluriformes; family Bagridae; genus Tachysurus; species Tachysurus vachellii. Next base: position 13,178,315 of record NC_083467.1, on the reverse strand, counting down.
AATTCATATGTGTAATGCTTTTAGAAATGTTTTTACAAAATTAAACAACAAAATAACATATCAAGATACAGTTAAAAAATATTAAAAATTTTCTTTGGTGATATCACCATTTGATTACAAACCTCGCAAAAGTGGAATAATATATAGCCGTTCCCTGTTTTAGCTGAGTTCCCTTTTAGCTGCTGTTGAACTGTGCTCTAGTCTTTGTAGTAAACTACGCTGCATGTTCATGCATATCTAAATTTGATTTGCTTGGAAATGTGCAGCTAGACATGAAACTCTGTCAGAATTAGTCCTATGATGTAATTTAACTATGCATACCCATGTGCTCAAACTGTTAGTGAGCAATTTCCTCTTGTGTTACACCACCATGGTGCTATAGGCTACAGTCTGATGTGACAGATTTTTGACTCGCACTAAAAAGAACATTGTAAATTAGGTCTCGGAAGAGCTGCAGTAAGAGCTGTGATGGCTGGTGAAAACCCAAGAATGATGTCCCACCTTACTCTGTAGAAAGCAGTGTAGGTTTTGATAAGTGTAATAATTTGCCATTGTACTATTAACTTATCAGAATAACAGCAGGTCTCTTTCTTAGTACTAACAGTGGTAAAGAAAAGCTAAATGTCAATACTTTTGTGAGTAAAAACTTTTGTTAATTGTCAATACAATTAACACTTGTGCTATGTTCTGTAACGATGTTACAGAACAAAGTGATAACAACATTATAGTAATTCTTTAGCACATTTAACGCATTTTCTATTCATTTTTCATGTCACACCTGCAAGTTTTAAATTTCCATGATATTTAAACACTAACAAGAAGATCCACGCTCATCACCATCACTCATCACTCATCTTTACCAGCTAGAACTATATATCCTGATGAGTTGCTGAAGTTTAAACACTACATTTTTATACACTAAATGTATACACACTACAAACACTACACACTACATACTGTGCTGCATTTATTTATTTTGCATAGATTTTGTACTTATACTTAAGAAAAAAATATTGTGAACAGTTCTTTCGAACATCAGAAATGACTTGATCTGATTTACCTGATTTATATGTTCAATTAATCTATACTTTATTTAAACTGTCTTTGACATCAGACACAAAATGAAGAAATCAGAAGGAATTCTGAATTTTTTTTAGAAAAGGTCAGTTTGTCTATGAAATTCATTTTGTCATTTACTCAAGTATATTTTTTTCCCTAGAAATATTTTGTCAAATATTTTAAACCTATTCAGGCCTTTTAAAACTATTCAAGTTATAAATTTCATGGGGATTTAGTTGATTTAACAGTTAATAAATAAAAAGAAATAGATGTTATTATTAATATTGTGCAGAAGTATAAAACATGCAGAGCCAGTTTCTGATCCTGTGCTGTTTTCACTAGGAATAAAATCTTCACAAGTCTAACACCAACTCTTTTACTCACTGAGGACAATCCACCTGAATCTATCGCTATCATAAAAGTTTAGTATTCATACTATACAGGGTACGACTAACTTTCCTGCAGTGTCTGCATCTAATTTCTGATGATTTTCTGGAACTCTAAGAGGAGGGGGACGCATGTGTAATTACAATAACTCTGAACAGGAGCTCTTCTGTCAGATTTCCTCAAGCTTCTTTTTCATGAATTCACGCAGTCTAGCCAGGATGTTTATGCGTTAAACATCCTTTATTGAAAACACCTTCACTTAATATGTAATAAACTTAAAAAGTAATAATAATTTAAAAAGGGCAGCTGAAAGGTTAGTGTATTTAATGTGCATTGTAAATAAGAAATTTATCTTCTGGACTAATTTAATCTGTATATACATAAATCTGTTTATTTTGCATAGAGCCTGACTTAATGTTACCATGTAAAGGTGCCATGCGAGTTTGCCTCCTTGAAATGTCGATCTATTTGTCACAATCAGAAAGTTTACACAAAGCATGGAATTGGGTGAAGTTAAGTGTATAAGTTTATGCATAATATTTTGTGGTGCTGAAACGAGTTAATGTACAGTTCATGTAACAGTATGTAAAACTTTCATCATTCAACACTGAAAACAGCAAATGTTCAACAAACTGTCAGAAGTGTTCCTAAGTAACTTTCCTTTTTCCCAGCAGAGGCAGTTATCTCTGAGCTGCATAAAACTCATAAGAATGAAATTTTGTATAAAGAAGAGTTTCACTCTGGATATCAACCAAAATGGTTTTCTCTGTGGTTAGCCATTGAAACTATTTTCAAGCAGTTTTGTTTCACAGTTATGGAATAGTCATAGAAAGATACTCTCTGATTATTTGTGTTTACCACATGAATCGTGTTAGCCTGAAGGATCAGATTTAGGAGTTGAGGCCTTTGGAAGCAACCTGCTTTTGTTTATGTAGTCAAGGCCAATCTGTCTATATAATGTATTTTTTATAGTCTTGTAGGATTTTCAGTATGTAGTCAAAATGTAGTGTACTGTAACTAGACTGCTGGCTTTGGTTGCTAATAATCTGGAATCAAGTTCAATAATAACATTCCCTTTGTTAAAAACACATTATGCCACAATATTACTATCATATATAAAAGTGAGGGTATTATCCAGCGTAATGTTCCCAATAATGATGAATTTTAGTGAAAAATAAAAGGTTATTATATTAAATACGTGTCTGATTCACAAGTGTTTCCTAAAAGCCTTTGCTATCAGAAAATTATTAAACAGCTCCTAGATGAATACTTGTTGACTTCAACCAGCCCAAGTCTGAAGAAAAGCCGCACAAGTTGATAGTCAAACAACTGAATTACAAATTAAAGGTAAGTTTTACATAAAGAAATCAGAGAGATAGTATGTACAAATAACAAATGATAGATCCATGCACAATCAGCATAAATTATGATTGGATGGAAGAGTTACCTGGAAGAAATGGGACTATGACACTGATTAGTATTAATTAACTTGATTAATTCACATGTGGTGCAGTAGTGTAGTGAATGAGTGTAGCGAACCTTGCTGTTTAACACTGTTTAATTAAAGAGGTTGTAATGATTGAGATAATGAACTTATTATTAGGAACATTTTGAGAAAATCAACACAGATAAAGTATGAGTATTTGAGGCATTAAAAACAAACAAACAAACAAACAAACAAACAAACAAACAAACAAACAAACAAACAAATAAATAAATAAATAAATAAATAAAATAATAATATTTCAGCCTTAGAGACTGAGAAATTAAGGAACAATGAAACTGAATCAAACTATTTTCAATTGTGTATTTGGGATTTTCATTTTTTTTGGTTAATATAAATCCAACATTTCTCAAAAATATTATCATGAAAAAGGTTTTTATTTTCACCAGGAAAAAAAAATCACATTTTTGTAATTTAAATAGTACTATTCTACAAATAATGACTGCTTTAATTTAGTTGTATCCATAAATACTGATAGTGATTGTATTATTTAAAAAGAAAAATATTTTAATTTTTGCCATATACCATAGAGATATAAACTTCCATATGAAATGGGAATCTTGTAGAGGTCATATCTGATGCACCAGCAAATCAAATGTTCCATGCTATTTTTAAACAATTTACCATTATACACAACAAATATTGGGTATATGCAGCATAGGATCTGTAACATCAATTATAAACATAGAAGATTGTATCAGGGAGTTCAGTTTTAATTTATTTATTCATTTATTCAGTTAGTTCATTAGTTATTTATTTTCCCTAATTTATTCTTACAAAATTCAGACCCACCATTTAGGTCTTCTCTCTCATACAACAGCTACCAGACATGGAAGGTTAAGGCTATTGCATGCTTCTGTCAAGAGAGGTGAATCCAGACAACCACATGTTTTCAAGCTCATGCTCTGTCACAAAGCACAGTTAACACACTGAAGTGCTATCCAGTCATTTCTGCCCACATGAACTCAAAGACGCCCACAACAGGCCACTATGACTAAAAGAGAAGAGAAAGTAATGTCACCCCTCCCACCCAGAGGTCAGATTTGCTCTCATGAACTCCTGGTCACAGACAGCTGTGATGGGATTTGAAATCAAGCTCTCTGGATAATAGAATTAATGCTTTTCTGTTATACTTGAGTGAAATGTTTTATAGTTGAAACAGTTTATTAGTTCTTTATTAACTCTATGGATGAGAAAAAAAAATTCTCAGGTTGCAGTTATTGTTTTAGAAACTGCTGATCTGGGATTTTAACAGGCATCTGTCTCTGGAGTTTACACAAAATGACATAAAAAAACATCATGCGAGTAGTGATTCTCTGCACAGAAATGCCCTGATGATGAGTGAGGTCAAGGTAGAATGGGCAGATTGCTTAAAGCTGACAGAAAGGCTACTCAAATAACTTATATTTATAACTGTGGTGTGTAGAAAAGCACCTCAGGAAGCATTGAGACAGATGAATCAGTGGCTATAGTGGACACAGGCTCCCTGAAAACGCTGTAATTTGCAAATGGTAGCATCAGAACTTGGCATCAACAGTATGAATACCTGGACCTGGTTTACCTTTGGTCAACCACTGCTGCTGTTGCTGGTGTAATGGTGAGAGGAATGACTTCTTGCAAAATACTGACCATCCATCTTTTAAATGTTATAGCCTATCAGAGGATTATTCCAGACCATGTGAATTGCTGTATGGCTACAATTTGACCATCTTATAATGGCTACCAGTATGATAATACACTTAATTCTTGAAGTTCACATCATCTCAAACTGGTTCTATAACTGTGACAATAAGTTCAGTCTACTGTACTTTAATGGCCTCATCAGACATAAGCTCTGAACACATTTAAAATATTGTAGAATTGAGATTTGGAGCATGAATGTGCAGCAATAACACTATGTAGTCTTGCCAACATGAACCAGAATCTCAAGCAAAGTCTTTACAACACCTTTTCAAACCCATGCCATGAAGAATTTAGACTGTTGTGAGAGCAAAGCGAATTCCTAACCAGTACTGGTATGGTGTTCCTAATAAAGTTTATATAATTATTAATTTAATTTATAATAATTTATTATAATACAGTCTAACCGTACATCAGCTATAGGTCATATCTAGAATTCAGCAGAAGGAGCTATATATACAGAGCAGAATAAGTGTGACTATATATGTAAAAGGAAGCAGCCTGGTGCTGTAATTTACATAGAGCAACATTGCTGGAAGCCATGCTAACATAATCGTTTTGCTCCAACAAACAAGGAGCATTTCTGGGGAAAATAACTGTCTGCAATTTCCTGACTGAGGTCAAATATATTTCAGTGTAAATAAAAACTTTGCTGTGTCTATGTTGAAATATTGACAATATTTCTTTTCAATAGAACCAAACTGTATGTTTAAAAAAATCTAACTAATAACAGTTAAAGCTACAGCTGCTGTGTGTACAAATGAAATTTGCCAGATGTCACATGTATAAAGTAAATTTGATTGTTTATTTACACAAATAAAAACATTATTGGATTTCTAAGGGGCTTACCACAGGGCATTTCCACAGGAGCTCTGGTCTACTGCTTACGATTTTAATGTGAAAAATATTCTATCCACACCTTTACAGTTCCAGTTTTATACACTGTATAGTGTATACAGAGTTACTTTTGCATAAAACATGGTTATGCCATAACGATTACAGTAACATAAAACTTGTCAGGACAGATTTCACTATAATCATTCGAAAAACTTTACTTCTGTTTACTGAATTGATGTGTGTAGTCTATTAATGTCTCTTATATTAATACTATATTAGTCTATTAATATTCTCTTATCAGAAGCTGGGTTTCAGTGTTTCGTAAAATGAAATATCTTGCACATAATATCTTTACTCTTTTAAATTATTCATTGGTTTTCCCTGTCAGGGATTCAGAAAATGTTATTTATTTATTTATTTATTTTCCAAAAAATGCAGATTTTGAGAAACTATCCTTACAACCTGTGACCTTTTCCAAAATCAGAATATCACTGCTTGGTGTCTTAGCAGAGTACTGAACCTCTGCTTAAAAATTAATTCAGAGGTCAAAATGGAATAACATAAAATGTGTTTAGAAAAAAAAGCATAAGTAAAAAATTTTAATAACCGTTTATGTCAACCTGGACTTTCTATAGAAAATACATGGGCCAATAATGTCACTGCATTATTGATAAGGGTCATAAGAGAATAATGCAATAAACCAAACCAATACACACACAATTAATCACAGTTAGCTAGGGGCACCATCGAGAAAAATGATTTCATTTGAAGGAACGCTTTCACATAATCTCTAATGAGATCAACTGCTCTAGCTGTTTATTTTGCTCTAAGTTGGCCCTTTTCACCAAACACCAAATTTTGTTTGTACACATGAGAAAACATCAAACAAACACCGTTAGCGTTTTAAATATTTTGACTTTCGTCATAGATAATATTATTACTGAAAAGATTCATTTACATCATTAATGTTCCTTGTGTGTATTCGTGTAATAGCAAATTTTGGAATAATATAGGTAACAATGCTGGGATAAAGTGGCCCCTAGAACATGAGCACGAGTGTACTGGAAGTCAAGGGAAATCCTGACCTTTAGCTTGTGAGTGAATAATAGAAGCAGAGCTCTGGAAAATCTAGTGGAACCATTGATAGTGTCTTTACTATAGCTGACACAAACACTCCTGCAGCAACCTTTCTGACGGCAAAGGACACAAGAGTCTATAAATAGCCAGAGGGAATGTTACCTTTTCTGATTACAGCCCATTTCTCTATTTCCCAAATGTTTTACAATTGCTGACCGTTAATCAATATCCGCAAAAATATCCTGCTGGTTTGGCCTCAGCTCACTTAGGTGTAGTTCTTGCAATTGCAAATAGTTCAAGGCCTAACAGTGGCAAACTCAACAATACAGAATAAATATTTCTACAAAACCTTTTTGCAATATGTGTGTGTAATATTAATGATTCCATTCAGCTATGTGATCTGTTCTACATACCTCACTGAAAACATGATTTTACACTGTAATTAAGATCTGTTTTTTTTTTAGAGTGATAGTGTAAATGCAGCTTCCACCCTGCATATTTTATCACCTTTTTTTGACTGGTAATAAAACAAACAATAGCAGAACTTTTAATGTTTGAAGAATGAAGTCTATTACGTCGTGAGTGAGTTGGTGAAGTTGGAGGATATCGATGTCTCGAGACCCACTGGGATGAGATAAAGAGCCTTCCCAGTGCATAATAAATTTTAGCTCTGAGCATTTTGCTCAACCCTATCATGTGCAGATACAGAAAATGAGCTTTAGTGCTTGTGTGTGTGTGTGTGTGTGTGTGTGTGTATGTGTGTGTGATAACAGACTTCCTGGCTTTTACAGGCTCCTTGTAAAGCTAATAAATGTCATAGGTACATAATCTGCTACAAGTTTATGAAAACAGATCTCTCCTGTTAGCTTATTTTACGCTCCATCCCCTGAGGGCTTGAAATATTATATTGATGAACCCATTAAGAGAGGATGATTTGACTAAAGAAACGCCTATATTAGATGAAGCTATGAAAGATGAATTCAATTGTAATTTGAATAGCGCAGCCTGGACCAGATTACTCAGAATGGGTTGCTGGGAATTGTCTGGTGCAAAATTGAGTTGTGCTTGTTAAGTCAAGCAGTCATCACTGGTAACAGTATTTGGCATCGCATCCAGCGTTAATACAAGAGCTCATTGATAAAACCCTTAGAAGGAAATATCCGTTTTGCATGTCTAACATCTTTAAAAACCCTTCAATGCATCCTGTAATTTATCATTGGTTACCTAATAAATATCATGCTCGGCCAAAATAACATTGCATATCTGATGTAGTACTGACAATAAAATAGCCGAGATTATTTGTTAAAAATATTATATTCTCCATTTTTCTTACTCTATATAAGATGCAATTTCCTACAATATTTTAGAGCCTTGAACAGGCAGATGGATTATTTAACATATCCTGGACCTGACACTGGAAAGTTAAAATGTCAAAATGACTGAAGAGCTTAGTAATTACACAGTATTGACAGACACAAATAACTGACAAAATCTTTAGTACAAAGTGAAAAGTAATACATGTCGGAACATAAGACGAATGTTTAATGGTGATCTGCCTTCTTTTAATGTAAGCAATGACCTTATGAACAGTATAAGTGCTTAGCAGGACAGTAAGAGGATCCATTGTTTTAAATGAAATACATGCAATGTTGACGCTTTTCTGCATTAAACTGTGGTCATGTCGGATTTTCCCCAGTGGCGTGTACGTTTTTTTAGCTGTCATTAAACAATTTCTATTTACATTTACATACAAAGTTGGCTACTTTATTACTAAAGTAAATTTAGAGATGAAATAACGTTGTATTGAGATTTTTAAAGTACGTCAGTTGAAGTTAGTGTGCATTATGGACAAAAATATACTAAATTATAACTTGGAATGACAGATTTTTTTAACTTGAGCTTTCTTGTCAGCACAGCATTTTTCATAACTTGATTTTTTATTTTTTATTACCGGATTGCATTCCATGCTAAACTCAAAGGTGAAAAGGTCTCCCTCTTTCTGTAGGAGAAATACACTGCCGGTAGCCTCAAGATATCACAGTGCACTTTAGGCCATAGACTAAGTAAGCTTGTAACACGTATGTCTCCTCAGATGTACCTAAGATCAGTGCAAAGATTGTTATGTCTTTTATTCATCCTGTGTGAAATAAACCATTCCCTCAAAGAATGCTTGAGTGGGGGAGTAGGGGTTCGGAAAAGCACTGGCTACTGTTCTGCACTGCTTGCTACAAGACACAAATATTTTGAAATGACTTATTTGAGAATAGATCCCTATGGCCAGCTAATCAGTTGATTTTTGAGATCCCTGTGGAGGCCAGAGCTTGTGAAATATCTCTTGTTTGCAGAAGGCTCTATGATACTGCCTGAGATCTGTAGTGTAATTTTCTGGACAGATGGTGTCATGAAGTCAGACAATTATCAGCCAGTAAGTAAGTGTTATGTAAAAGCCTTTCTTATTGTATCATATGGACAGTGCATACAGTGTTGTTTCCTTTGGCAACAACTACACTGTTTTCCGTCTGGAAAGTGGGAGAATTAGTAGTGTGGATAACAGCGGATCTTGCCATGCTGCCAGTGCAAAAAGAAAAAACGAGCATGCTTTCACAAAATCCACTCAGTATTGCATTATGTTCTTTCTGGAGCATTTGATTTTAAGTTAAATGATGTAGAAGTTTATCTCTCCTTCTCTGCATTTTGCAGGAACGCTTTTTTGATCGTTGTGTGCTGTTGGATGTTTATCCACTGGACAAGTGCACTGTTTTTAAAGCTATTGGTGTGCTAGAAAAGGGGTGTTACATAAGTCATGTTGAAAGAGTCAGAGTAACGTTTTCTCAGCAAATTGCTCCAAAGAAGAGAGAGGAAATAAGAGAGAAAAAAGCTAACAAATCTCTATCTATCCTAATCAGCGAACAACATGGAAAAGCATGAAGCGCTGACTTGGAAAGCACTGCTGGTCACTGCTGATCAATGAAGAAACTAAACAACAAGAGCTGATTCAAGAAAACATAAGGACTTACAGACAAAATCAAACACATTAACAGCTTTTTCCCCAAAAAAACAATTACAATAACATTAAATCTAAGTACATTAAGCTCATATACAATACAATGGTTTAAGTTCAAGGCAAAAGTTATGAGATTTTAATTTTTTTATAGAGGATATCAATTGCTTTGCTTTCTGTAATGATGTTAGGAAAAAAATGCGTGCTCTACTACATGGACGCTCAAAGACTTGTACAAAATTTGGACCACATGGAACACAAACTCTAGAATTCAGAAAATGTTTGTAGTGGAAATTAAGCCAGCTGTTGGGGTTTACTGTGGATCACAGAACAGTTACTCATTATGAACAACATTTATATTCTTTAAACCACAATATACAATATTTTGATATTTTATATACCTTAAATTGGGTCTGACATTGGATGAGTTTACTTATTTTTGCTAAGGAACAGTAGAATTTTCCACGTGTATGAAGAAAACTCAATTCACACGATTATATTCAAATTGAGGTTCTGTGAAACTTTTACAGACGTGTCTTTGTATGTGTGGATTAATTAAATACAAGGAGCTGATTCCAGTTAAGCCTAAGCAATAATATCATTTCCTGTGCAATCAGCAAGCACTTGGAGTCTCCTGCAATTACAGCGTCATTCTGTTGTCACCATTTCCACATCTATAGGATAAGACTAAGTAATGTGTTCTTTTAAAAATAAGGAATTTAGAAGAAGGATAGAGGCAGTTTATTTTAAGTCTACTGAATGGCAATCAGCATAATCATCATTTCATAATCAACAAATTACTGTGCTCTGGTTATGCCTATGTGATCCTCACTCACTGGTTCACATCAGAGCAATTGCTCAGTAATGTAATACAAGAGCAGTCGTGTAAATCTATATTATTGATCTTGTTTAATTTAATAGAAAGGATGTGTTTATATTTGGACTTTTGAATACATGTGGCAGGATTTGGAATGTTAGTAAATTCGTTTGATTCAAAATTGAGATCCTCTGTCACCGATCTACATAAATTCTTATAATTCATGCTGAAGTTCATCTGAAGCTCATCATGGCAGTAAATAATTAGAATCACATGGTATAATATAGACCTCATCCTAATCAAAATTCAACAGCTTCAGGCAACATAATCATGTCTTGGTTCTAAAACAGAGTTTTTGGAAGTCGTGATTGCCAATTTAAATGTACAATCACTCTTTCCTAACAAAGCCTTAAGCGTAATGAAAGATCATACTAGATTAACAAAAGGGCAGATTCATAGATAAATCACAGTCCCAGCTCTAATACAGAAATATTCCTCATAGTCTATTACATGTCATACAATTTCCAGCTTTCCTTTGGAAAGCTAAATCTCTATGTTCTAATGCTTTAAAATGAGAGGTTACTACAAACAAATACAACTGATATAAAACACAAGATGAATCGTGTCAGAACTTTTTCCACCCTCAGTATGAAATTACAACGTATATAAAAATTAAGTGAAAAACAATCAATAACATTTTAATTGATGCAACACCCTGGATAAATCCTGTGCACATCCATTTATAACTGATGTGGCTCTGTTCCAAATGAACCATTCACATTCAACAACATTTCGAAAAGTATTTATCATACAGCTATCACCAAGGATGTTATTCTGATTACTCCAAATAAATATCAGCTGTTTCTGTAGAATTTACTTAATGGTTTCATCCAACTGCTGATCGACAAAGAGGTTATTAAGCATGCATGGTATCTCACTTAGCGAACCGATTCAGTCAGGAGAGGAGTAGAAATGATTTGCAAACAGAGAAAATGAAGCAGCTCAGTGACATCATCAACAGCAACATAACACATATACACACAATGCATCACAGTGGTGGTAGCATCATGCTGTAGTGTTGTGTTTCTTCTGGGGCTTTTATTAAAGTCGAGGGAATCATGAACAGCATTGTGGATGACCCAACACACCCCTCACACACACTCATCAGCCTCCTGCCATCTGGGAAAAGGTACCATAGCGTTCGGGCCTTCACAACCAGACAGCAACTGTGCAACAGTTTCTTTCCTCAAGCCATTAGGCTTCTCAACACCCAATACTGAACTGCTACCAAACGAACACACACACAAACACACACACACACACACACACACATACACACTCTTGCACTTTCACAGAAGTGTATATACCTGTGTTTACAAGCCAATGTTTTGTACCACGTACAGAATGCACGCTGGTCACGCTCCCTTGTGTTTTTTTCCTGTAGTGTTTCGTTTTTTCTGTCTGCAATGTCTCTCGTCTTGCACTGTTTGCCCTAGGTTGCACATGTTGCACTTTGTGTGGCTAGGACAACTTACTGTACTTTCATTCTTTAGCTCTGTGTTGTTCTATGTAGCTCTGTCTTGTTTTATGTAGCTCTGGGTTGTTTTATGTAGCCCTTTGGTCCATTGTTTCACTTCACTATGTACTGCGTCTGCTATGTTTGGTTGAAATATCAATAAAAGATTCTTGACTTGATTTGACTTGAATAGCTACAAATACCAGTTAATTTTTGTGTGTAACCTTCAGGCGGTTGCCAAATGCTAAAGAAAAAAAGAAATTTTACCTTTCAGCATGACAAAGCATACTGTACATACTGTACTTAACCAAAAGAAGATCAACGTTTCTGAATGACAGAGTCAGAGCAAGGACCTGAATACAAATGAAAATCTGTGGGGTGACCTGAAGTGTGCTGTGCACAGGAGATGCCCTTACAATTTGTTGGATCTAGAGTGGGAAAATATTATTAAGTCAAGATGCCATGCTGATAGACTCTTACCCAAATCACTGAGTAGTGTAAGAAAAATCAAAAAGGTGCTTAAACAATGTGTTAATTTAGGGGTGTGCACTCAATCACTAACTAGCTTATTGTAAGATCATTTATTTTCCTCTAAAAGGTTTCTGATAGTGTTTCACTTAATTCTTATATATTGTGGTTTCACACTGAGGGTGGAAAAAGCTCTGGTATTATTTATGTTACTTTCAGTTTTTTACATCACAGGAAACTGCCATTTTTACAGGGGTGTGTAAATTTTTTTACATCAACAACCAGGATGATGGATGGCATGTGTTATCTTTGAATTAGTACAGCATGGTGATACAAATGTATCGAGGTTGGCTAGGTGTAATGCAATAATGAGGGTAATGGCAGTAGCGGCTGTGTGGGAGTTCACTCCCTGTCTACAACCGGCTTCATATGAATTCCACCAAACTGTTCAGCAGGAAGAAAAGAGCCCTAACGCAGTTATATCAGCATAGAAATCATTTGTACACCCTTCTAGGCTTACACACAAAGAAATAGTCTGCTGGATAATTGTCGCAAGGATTGTGAGTGCAAAAAAATAAATGTCCAGCCTTTCCAGACTCTTGAATGAGAACATGCACATTGCATACAGCCTAGTAAACACTTTGACAAAACATTACTGGCGAAATTAATAAGCAAGTCATTTTCCTGGAAAGATAGTAAAAATAACAAGACACTAAGGGAGAGAAAAAAATAAAAAGAATGAGAGGGGAGAAAGCATCAGGCTTGCCTAGTGTGTGATGGACATTTTGTACAAAACAACCCAATAGTCTTCCCAGTGTTTTCTAGCATACTTTGTTCTTACCACTGATCGTGTCCCTGGAAATACATAATTACAGTCTGTTAATACTGGCTGCCAGTTTCTAAATGATAACATAGAATTCATGCTTGTTTCTGGGCATCACAGGACATCAGCATGCTAAAGAACAGAGCAAGGGGAAGAGCACGCCGGAAGATGCTAATTATGCTGCCATATCAGAGATGTCCGTCAAACCCCCAAGCCTAATGAATAAAACCCAGCAAGCCAACTGCTAACACAGCCCCTAAAAAAACCACACACACACACACACACACACACACACATTCAAGTGTTATGTGAAAGCCTTTCTTATTGTATCATATGGACAGTCCATACGGTGTTGTTTTGTTTGGCTATGGTGTGTTCAGTCAGGAGGAGGGAAAATTAGTAAAGTGCTATGGATAACAGTGAACAGTGCCAATACAAAATGAAAAAAATGCTTTTACAAAATCCACTCACTGTCCTCAACACACATATGCATTTATAAGTGTACGGATGAAATCACACTGAAAAGAAGGAGCAACATATTCCAGTGAATATTTAATTGATGACAAAGGTCAGATGCTTGAAAAAGATCTGAAAGAAAATGTCAGGAAAAGAATATTGAAGGCTTCAGATATCTTTGATAGTCTAGTTATGGTAATGATAGGAGGAAATGTAAAATTCATGAGGTGTACCTAGCAGATGAAGATTGTTAATAATTGTTCTGCTGGCCCACAAGGAAGGAAGGAAAAAAAAGGTTTCAGAAGTTGTACATAATGACATCTTTACATTTTGCCCTAATTGTTTGTAGACACTTAAGTGCAGCTAAATTACTTTCATATGTTGGAATATACACAATGAAAGGCTGAAGTCCTACCTTTCCAAAACAGCTGTTTGGCAAGAGTGTGCAGAAAGCTTGTCATTAGTCTCTAATTACAAAGACCCTTTTTTCTTGTAATTACCTTACCGATTAAAGCTTTTCATTTAATCTGTAACAAAAAATATCCAAGTAAACCAGCAACCACAAAGTCTCCTGATATTTCTCCAGAACATGTTAAACCCGTTAGATATATCAGTGACTGTTGGTCTGTAGACCATGCTTGCTCAGCGATGTCTCATCAGAGGATAGTTTTAAAAGTATGCCTGACAGTTATGTGTGGACCTATGTGGAGTCTGTCTGAAACAAATTATTGGTAACACTCATCAGAATGCAGATGAGCTGCCTTGAAATTGGGGGAGGCTTTTATGCCAAACCAGCCCTGTCAGGAAATCAGGATGTTTTGATTTTCTCTGAAAACCACACTCAATTCAGATTAACCTATACAGGAATGTGGATACTTAGAGCTTTTGTGGAGCCCCTTTGGGCAATCTGGAGGACAATTACCCTACATAGTAGAGTGGAGAACGCACCCGAGTCTAAGCATTTGATTTTAAATGGCAAGACTGTGAAGCAATGAACAATTTTCTTCAATTACCTTTCAGTCTACATGGAAGAAATGTGCTGTCAGGGGTGCATCAAAATTGTTGGACAGTTAGCAAAACAAAGCTGAGGTCTCCACTGGATGACATGAACAGCATGGTAAAGATTTTACAGAGGCTGACCTCTCTTAATTCATCCCGTGTTCCTTGGGAACTGCTGTTGACAGGCTGATGTCCATCTGCTGTGAGAAACGTCTATGGTCTTGCATCACACCTGCATGCCATTTCACCACTCTGATCACAGAGTCAACGAACAGCTGCAATTCAAAGCTGTTTTCTCACAGGCTTTTTTGCATATATATATATATATATATATACACACACACACATATATATATGTATGTATGTATATATATATATATACACACACACACACACATATATATATATATACACACACACATATATGCACACATATATGTGCACATGCACGCCTGTGAGTACTTCCTCATTTACTGTATTTATATTTAAATGATTTTAAGTTCTTTGCAAGATCTGGCATTCTTAAGACTGTAGTTTTGAGTTATTTGCATTTTTGAGTTTTCTGATTTTGTTTAATCTGGACTGTGTTCAGTATGCAATTTTTAGCCTGTTTCTCCATCAATGATACTGATATTATATATATATATATATATATATATATATATATATATATATATATATATATATATATATATATATATATATATATATGCAGCATCAGTATGAACATTTGCTCACCAAATGCGCTTCACAACATTTTCTAAAAGTGACCCATGCCTGCTGATGTGTAATGCAAAATTAGACCTATTCTGTTTGGGTTGTGTCAAGTGTGGTGACTGGCATAAACTGTTAATAATTGCCTAAGTGCCCCTGAATGTCAGAACTGTCCATCACTCCCCTCTCATCTTCGTTTTTGAGTTCTCATAATATTTTCACTGAACTGCGGAAGACAAACTACTTTCTCTGACAGACTTGTCACTTTAACACTTCAACTTGTAAAAATATTTTACTTTTTACTCAATAGCTCCTCCAGATGACATAAGTCACTGTTTGTGGGCAATATAACTTAACTGGTCTCAGAAAAGAGGCTTATTAAATCACAGCTTTGTGTTACTATTTGAAAAGTGTGTGTGTGTGTGTGTGTGTGTGTGTGTGTGTGTGTGTGTGTGTGTTTTGGAAATATTTGGTATTAGACTAATGTTTTATAGATGATTTTCTATATAACTCAGATAATCTGTTTTCCTCAGAACAATCTTTATCAACTGTTTACTCTCTTAATTTTAGAGAATATGCTTTACCAAGTGTTTACACAGCTCATTTAAAGGATTCTGTTGCATTTATTAAATTAAGTCAATTGCATCCATTGAGGCTCCATATAATATTCATAGGGGTAGTGAGTAACCATAAGTCATTGTATCCTCATGTTTTGCAGAGTAATTTGTTATGTCATTCTAGTTTTAGGTTGAGCTGCTTGAGGGCCCCTACTGGGTTGCCATAAAAGAGCAACATGGGGTATTAATGGCTCTACCTCTTCCAAGTAGTTTCTTTTAGTTCCTTTGGAAGGGGACCAACTCATTCCTTATTTTAATGGGTGTCAAATTTGTTTTCTAAATCTACTAAAAGGTTATCGTTGTTACATGTGGACAAGCACTTCTATCTAAATGAATGTTAACTTTGTTACAAGGGTAATTTACTGCTCTCTTCTGACCGCAGTGCATAAACTTAATCACCATATTTTTACAAAACACCAGGTGAAGGAAATTTATACCCTCAACATGACAAGCCACAATTTGGCCACACCGGTCAAAAAAATGAATAAAGCAATGGGTAAAATTTATTTTTGCAAACCTCTACATAGTTTCACACTTATATTACTGCAAAAAAAGTTATTTCTATATAATTTGGAGGCTTCAGAGATGAAGCCTGGATGACTGGATAAGATGGTTGGCTTCCTTCATTCATCCACCACATTTTCCAATTGTTTGTTATGGTCATGACTTTCCTGCAGCTCATTTGGACTGCTCTTAATGGAGCTAGATTTAAAACTTTACATCTGACTTGTCTGTATATCTGTATAGGGGGAATAAAGTGCAATGAGGACATGTTCATTAGTTCTGTCATCCTCTGCCATAAGTTGAGCTCCACTGTGACATAGCACCTAGGGCAGTCTGACAGAAACAGGAAACGTCACAGGATAAACAGAGAAGGAGCGAGGGCAAGAGAGGGTGAGAGAGTTAAGAGATCTCATTTTTCTCCACCAAGTTATCTTTATTGAATAAAATGTCTTCTATTAAGATGGATACCGCAAACAGTCTTTTGTTTACACAATAACTGTAAAGGGAGGAAGAATTCTCACATTCTGCACAGACAATTTATTATTAATAAGTACATCAGTGCTAGCGTGCTGTCCCTGGGACCGCATGCAGTCACAGATGGAACATTTATCAAACATACACACTAATAACCCACTACACAAGATACACTACTTCCAATATTAGGTAACAAAAGATAAATGTGTCAAGTGTAGGATGAGTTATTTTGATAGCTATAACTTTACCCCAAGACCCTTGCATGCCACAGTTTCTTGCAAATTATTTATCAAAGGCGACAGTATACAGTATTCGATCAATATGATCAACTGATGGATATGTTCATTGAGACCTCATGCCACAACTCTCATGTAATAACTGCTGCGTAATTACAGTCAGTATTACATTGACTCAGTGCTTGCTGAATATAAAGATAAATGTTATTCATTACTCTGTGTGACCGCTTCAGCGACAGAATATCAAACGACTCTGACCCTGCTGTTCTCGAGTCTATATTCACCTGAGGGCATCTTCATCTACAGCTCTCTATTTTAAGACTGAAACCCAATCCCAAATCATTGCCTTTCTAATTAATGATAATGGAGCGAGGTGTTGTTGTATGCGGGGTTACAATTGTAGTCTCAGATACATTTTTTTTCCCTCAATGTAGAAGAGGCTTCTTTCAGGAAACAGATGGGATCGACAGCCTTAACACCCACCAATGCACCCGCTTCCATTTTAGACCCTACTATTGGATTTCTTGCCACCCATATCAGTGCTGACACATGTAGATATGGTAGTTGTATCTAAGAGCAGAAATGAAATCAATACCGCTGACTCCTGAACAAGTCTTACAGCATTACAGAAGCTCAAGCAAGGCCATCTGCCCCTGTCTCAAGAGCTGCCCTGCTCCATGCAGCTTGCCGTCAGTAATGTCTTGCTTATTTGGTTAACACTAATCAACTGCAGCAAAACAGGGCAAATCCTCTAGCAGAAAGCTTTAACTCGATTTTTTTTATTTTGGGGTAGTGGGAACATCTGTCCCCCCAAAAAGACTGAGTGGTGTAAGGGCTCAGAGCATCTACAGGGTAGCATGGTGCTGACTCTGTGAGGCTTATTGCTTAAGGCAGATGGTTCCTAATGTGAGATGGAAAGTTATTAGATTTGGAGTCATACCCAAAATTATATGGGTGAAAGCCACAGAGGAGGCTATAGAATCTCATACGCAGTTCTCTCAGCTGTACCACAACATAGTTACTTGTCTTTTATGGACACCAAGTACTAATGAGCATTAAATATGTGGCTGCTGCCATGTGTTTATATAAAGGTTTCAATGATAAAGAAGAGAACTTTGGCTCAGTCAAAATTATTCCCCATCCTTAAAACAATTCAGTACTGAGGCAGTTATTTATATATCTGGTCTTTAAATGGTACAAATTCATTTTCATCTGGATGGTATTAATACTCATAACCAGGAACCACAGCAATGTAGGACATCTACTGCTCCTTGATTGCCTCACATGAAGAATAAAAAGACAAAATGAAAAAATGAAAAAAACAAAAAACAAAACTGTGTTTAATCAGGGGCTGTGAAATGTGTTGCCAACAAGAAAATGATTGTCTCACATACAGAATGTCAAAAGAACAGGTCAATTATTGGTGATTTCAGTAATGCATATACTGTATATGAACAGATCATTTAAAGGCTCCCTTTTAGATGCCCAACAAAGCAATAACTGCTGACAAAGCAAGGAGGTTTTTGCATGTTCTCTCTTTATTTCATTGGCTGGCACAGTGTTTTTGCACAGGGGGGTGTCTATTATATTGGACTTTGATTAAAGCATGATAGCTTATGTCCAATCTGTTTTCCACACGGGAAACATGACAGCACACAGCTCTCTCTACCTGCTGCCACTACACTGCTTTGGGTGATTTACAACCAACGTATGCACCACAGTATTTTCATGTTGTTCCCGTTGAGTGCCAGGATGAAGAAATATTATGCTTTGCTGACAAAATACAGTGACAGCCATCTCCTGCTAAAAAAAGCATGCCACAGTGTTAAACCATATGAAAGCAGCGAGACAAGTTGGGGTTGAAGGCATCTGTAGCAGCCCACTGCTATTTGATCTATACCAGCACTGATTGAACGGAATGATGTTTATAGCCGAGTTAAAAAATTGACTGTCAATTAAAAAATGACACAGGGAAAGCAGAGGTCCCTAAAACAGACGATGAAATTTACCCAGCAGCTTTAATGATGGGCCTAGCTGGAGAAATGTGGCATATGAATATATTTTATTTCAGTGGGTTTGCCTGCACAAGAGCATGTAAAAAAGTGTGTAAGACTTTTTGTTAATGCTCAAGTGAAAGCACATAGTTGTATGAGGGCGATGCAGTCAGGTGGCAACTTGATAAATTGAGACACAAATGTCAGTATGCAGCATGTCTCTCTGTGCTCCATTCTCAGTTGTTTGGTGCCTGATAAAAAAAAAAAACGAACATCTAGGATATCACTGCCTGTGTTTTTCATGTCCCGAACATAGCCATATTGATTTTATTCAAACAGGTATGGAACACATTAGTGCTGCTGATATACACAGACCAGCCATTTTATCAGGAACATCATATTAATGATGGGTAGGATACCTATTTGCTCCCTGAGCATCAGCAATTCTTTATGGCATGGATTTTGCAATCTATTGGAAATGTTCCCTTGTGATTGTGGTCTATATTGACACGATTATATCATAATAATATGTCATAATATTAAATTTGTCAACTGTGCATTCATACTGCGAGTCTCCCATTCTAACACATCCCAAAGATAAGTGGGGACTTATATATAGGTAGTGATATGTACGTTAAGATGACTTGGGCTTGTGCCAGAATTAGCCATTATAAGTTGGGTAAATTGTGGCCCAAAATGGATGCACATGATGAGCAACAGTAATACTCAGGCAAGACTGCAGTATTCAAACGAGGCCCAACATGCACCAAGAAAAAACACTGAGAAAACAAACCCAACACCAATACGCCACAAGCAGCGGACAAAAGTGTCAATACAAAGCAGATTGGTCATTGAATCCATGCTGCTAATGCAAATTCTGTACTGAAGCAGAATCTGAGATTTACTGAGTTTATAACATTTTATAACTGTCCAGTTTGGGTGCACTGGGCCCACTCTAGCACTCAGATTACTGTTTTTGGCTGACAGATGTGGTACTTTGATGATATTAAACATTTACCCCAATGTTTATTGTACTATTTGGATCATGGCTCAACACAAATAACATTTGATTTCAACACAAACACATCTAAACACATCTAAACCATCATTTTACAAGCACTATAAATAAAAATGTATTTGTAACCTCAGAGTGTCAATTTTTGAGTATTTTTGTTTCATGAATTCCCTTGAGGTACTCATCTCCTTCAGGAGCTTTTATCTTAGTTTATTTCTTGGCTTATACAGGAAATTTGATCATAAATGTTGTGTATGTTATTTAAATGTGCACAGAGAGACAAAACCTAAAAAATCTTTTTGTTTAGAACAATGTAGAATATGAGAGCCATACAAAGAAAAAGGGAAATTAAGTCAGTAATAATTCTGTGCGATGGTGGTTCACAAGAAAATGAGATTTCACCAGTTGTTATCAACCTGATGACATAAGTGATCTAACTGATTGGGTTAGATGTGAAGCTGAGGTGACATGGTAACTCATACAGAGTAATTTAAAAAATGAATAAAGTAAGATATCACTGAGGCTTCATATCCAGGATATTCAGGTTTTCATCAGTGATAAGTCTTCATGCATCAGTGCAAGCTGTCATACATCCTCCAGTCCTAACCAATAATCCTTAAATATTCACCGTCACAGTCCATAAAGCTTCAATAAATGGTTGAACTCCCAGACTACCCAGTTATATTTATTAATGTCAAATGCTTTTTTATCCAGTCTGGTCCAACAGCAAAGTAGCATATTATGTAGAATAACTGTCAGTGATAATGTCCTGTACAACATTTTGCAAACTAGAAAGTTCAACATAAAGTAACCAAGCAATATTCAGTGACTTCATAGTATTTGCAGAAAAAATAGAAGTGTCAAAGTGCCAATACAGCACTTGTTCATTGACCCTCATATCATAATACATTCTTGGTATATCTGATTATATCCACAATGACCTATACACCAATGACCACTCACATAAAACAGCTCTGAGTCATCAGTGAGAGTCCCACAGTAAAACATATAGATCTTCTGAGTCTAAACATCTCTCAAGCCAGCAGCCTAACTAAGCTCTCCTGTGTAGCAATCAGGAAACACCTCTCAGCAATGGTCCTGTGCACCACTCCACTCTGTCAGGGATTTTCCATCGGCCTTGCGGGGCCATTTTATTTATTGTTTGCCTGATGTAGTGATTGATGTTCTGCACTCTTAATCTGTGTGAATGATAACTGCTGGAGTGTGTATTGTGTGCAAGTGTGACACTGGCCGTGTGGTCAGGGCCACTGCTGACTGCTCACTCCCTCTGCCTCATTTGCATTTCAATCTCAGCCTCATGAATGTGAAGACTCTAGTTCAAAATTAATAACACTGTGAGTGGGAGGTGGGCAGGAAAAAGAGGAGGGAGCAAGCATGCAGAGCAGGTCTTTCTTCCTCCTTTTGTTCTTCACCAAAAGTGCTCTACCTTTATTTCCCCTCTCCAGCCTTTCTGCAAGTCCCCAATGAATGGCATTAAAGGCAGTGGCATATCTGGAGTGACACAAATTTATTTCAGTTGCACCACCATAGTATATTTTCATAGAACCAGGGGCGATTTGTCTGGGGACAATTTAGTTTCCAAAAAGGATTTAAATGGTTTCTGTGGAGATAGTAGGGAGAAATTTAATTTGTTTCTCATTTACTACAGCAGGTATGAAAAGGAGAAAAATTGGATGGCTGATGGGCTAAAAATTGGTGCTGTCCCTCTGCTGTATCCCCTAAAGGACTGGGATTCTTGAATAATATAGATTGAGTTCGACCCCCACCCACCATAGCTGCCACGCATCCCACTCCCCGATTCAACCCCCCTCCAAAGCTGCTTCCATCCCTCTGAGACTGGTAACCTTAATCCAACTTAAAGAGTAACCTTTGGGGAGACTGCCAATCACTCCAAAAACAATGTTTCAATCGATCTGGCTGTCCCTGTGATTTATGGCTTCATTTTACAGTAATTGAGAATTAGAGGGAAGATTAGCAAGGCTCAACACTTCAGCTTGATATGCACTCTGAGCACTGTAATTTGTCACATCGGGATGTTAGACACTTTCTTACTCACAAAAAGGAGGTGGGAGACAGGGTTCCCTTCTAATTGAATTTCCAAATAACACTGGAATTAATTTGACACTGTCGAAATTTGAATACAGCCCTCATGCCTTCTTATTGTGAGACATAGAGGCCCTCTAGAACACTGCTGGGCTGGCAGACAATATTGATCCAAATCACTCTGAGTTGAGGCCAACTGAAGTATGGAATCACTAAATCTTATTTACACTCATATTGGAGCAGTTCATCTGAAGCTATCCAGTGCAGATAAAGAATATTACCTTTCATTTTGTTTGACTGCGCCCAGATGAAGTTTGGAGTATTTCCGACTGGGGACAAACATAGCGAATGCCTGGAGTCAACAGTAGCGATTGAATTAGCTGCCAACTTTAGAGGTCCATTGTCTGGGTAATTTGTCGTCTAAGTGGCACAATGAAAGCACTCCCCACCACTTTCTGAGCTCCCACTGTTGTGCTATCCATAGCTAAAAGACAATTCACCCCTATTCAATGCGATGCATATAACAAAGGTTTGTGGATTAGACTGCTTCTTCTTCAATCTGTCAATTCATTCAAGAGAATGTTATACATGTTCAAAATGAAAATTAATCTGATTTACCGGTTTACAGTTTCACTTAATCTCATATGCATGTTTGCACATACAGTAGGTATGATAAAGTATGAGTGTTTTTCTATAATATACATCATTTTATGTGGAGATTCAACAAGGTAACTCTTATTCATTATACTGCAACTGTGAAACATAATAGTTTACATTTCCACAGAGTATTAAACTCAGCATTGGTTTCTTTCCCAGTTGTGCCCCATTGAGGTTAAGTGCTATTTTCAGTGGGTTGAGTTAGTGCAGAAGCTCTTTAGCAGGCTAAGAGATGCATTTATCTGCTTAATGAACTTTGGGCTCTAACTTAATCCAGCTAATGCCTGTGTGAGTCAATTAGCAGCAGCGGATGTGCTGCGCTATTTATGAGCCTAAGCGCAGTCTCGCACTTCTCAGCATACTGCTACTTGTGCAGTAGTCCTTTCTTTTTGCAATTGCTCTCATCTCTGTTTCTATAAAATTTGGTGAATGGGTGAATAGCTGAATTTAACAAAATATCGCCTGCTCCTATTTTAAAGTTTGACTTGATGAACTGACAGCCCTTGGTTAATTGTCAATGCAAGAAAATACCAAATAAGCTTTGCTTTCTTTATATAATAACATTAACATATGCAAAAACCACTAATGTAATCCAAAGCACGGGCACCGCTGAATGTAGTAACGACTTTTCCCTAGTGGCTCTCTGGAGACTCTGGCACTGGGTAATTGAGCATGACACAGTCTTGTAACACACCGCAAATGAGACATGTGTCTGAACATCCAACAGGTTCTAGAGGTGCATGTATGTGTCTAACCCCTCATTTTCTATTCAGAGCAAGGTGTTCAGACTAGACTGCCTGGGTCCAGAAGAGAAGGAATGGAAAGCTGAGAGAGAGAGAGAGAGAGAGAGAGAGAGAGAGAGAGAGAGAGAGAGAGAGAGAGATGTAACAGCAGGGAGAGAAAGGGGAGGGAGGTAACTGAGAGGCTGACATAGATGAGTAGGCAGGGCTGAATGGCCCATCAATAGATCCATCATGCTGCTAATTTGAGGCACATTTTGCATACATCAGTTAAGAGGGTGCTGTATGTGTGCTGTTTTTAACTGTGGGAGTAAATAAAAGCCACAATGGTGGCACCATTGACCTGTGTGACCCTTGAAGCAGATGTGGATAGTGTAGCTTCCTGCACGGATGGGAAAAGATCAAACACACCCCAGCACATTTGAACTTTTTATTCATTTTTTAACTTTTATATTTAATAGTTATAAAACATATAACTAAGAATGTACTTTACATACATAAGGTATATTTAGAAGTTTAAAAAAGATATAATATAAGGTAAAACAGAGGTGTCTTCGTGGACAAAATTCAGACTCAAACGTGGGGAGAGCTAAAAAACATATTTCACAAAAACACAAAACAAACAAAACTGGGAAACACTGGGAAAAAGAAAACCGAAGAAACACAAAGACGAAACAAAGACAATGAAATAAAAAGGGAGACAATTACACATATGAGGAACAGGTGTTCTGAGGCGGGAAAGAATTAGACATGGGCATAGCAGACACGTTAACACGAGACGTAAACAAAAAACACATGGCACCGGCAAAAAGTCTGAGATAAATCCTGACATCACTTTCTTTAAATGTTTTTTATTGTTGTTATTGCCATGCAGGTGTTGAGCTGTTAGAGATGGACTACACAGCAAATCAGAGCAACACTAAAATGTTCATCATATATTTCTTCCAGAATCAAACATTTTCATATCTTCCATTCAGCAAGCAACAAAAAAGTCAAATGCATTTTAAAAACTTAAAATAAGCACTAATATATGATGCCAGGTTTATAGCTTCATGTCATGGTATTCTGGAATGATTTCCTACATTGCAAGGTATGTAAAACTCATGCAAATGTGTTCATTTATTGGAGAACCTCTATAAGAAATTTTAGTCTCTTGGGTATAAAATATTGTGCTCTGAACATTTTATATGTCCTGACAGAACATAACCTGGATTATATTAATATTTCAACACTCTTACCAATTTACAGCTCAGTGACATGAGTTAATATAATCATTCAAGTCAAAGCAGATAAATGCAAAAGAATCTTGTAGACTGTACTGGACTGTAAGTATTTTCACACTTCCTTAGTGACATATTAGGCAGACAGTCACTTTCCTTCCATGTCATTTTGGCAGAAAACAAATGATGAGTGCACTTTGAGAACACAGTACAGCACCACGGGGCAAGTCGTTAACCATGCCTTATAGGCTAGACACACTAGGTACCTGTATGAAGCACATCACCTGAGGCTAACCAGTTACTATGCCACTCACTCACCTCAACAAAGCAATCTGGCACACCAGACTCAAACTCTTGTGTCATGTCATATTTGGAGTAGATGAAGACGGTTAAGACTACATGATTGAGGCTTGAAACAGGTTGCAGTGAACTCAAAAGACAATCCAGTTGGGTTTATTTTGTTTAGATGCATGAAAGCTCAATTCCAGCTGACTTTTTTTTCCCCATGTGACTTTCGTTTCACACATTTTTGACATTTTCTGTGAAGTAAGACTGTACCAAGAAAGGAGTAGACTGGAGAAAAATTCTGTTATAGGATATTTATCTAGTGTTGTCTAAAGCTATATGAATACGTAGCAACAAGTCGACAATTTATTTTATTTGTCTTCAGTCACCACTTTGCCCTGGTAATTTAGCATAGTCAGTTGAGACAAGTTAACATTGACTCATTGAGACAAGTTAACCATTGTTAAAAGTGCTATACATATAAAATTGAATTGAACTGACTTGGATTGAACCAGGGTTCCAGGATCAGTGAGGTGAGGTGACACTCTGTCTTCTGCAGCACTACCACCAGGTCTAAAGCAATACAGTTAAAATGCTGTACACACAATATACGGAGTGTTTGCTGTAATTATTTGATATGATTTGATATAAATGACCAGGGTACCTTTTTACGTGTACTGTCCCATTCACAACATTTTGACTTCTGACTTTCTGATCTTTTCCTTTTTCACCATTAAACTTCGCTGGAATCATCTTGCCCCAACATAATTACTACAAATGAGGAACACGAAAATTCTGCATACTCTAACTTTATTACACTGATATAATTTATCTTTGGTTTCTTGTTTTAAGTCCATGTGGCTCCTTAATAAATATTGTCAGTTAAATTGAAAATGCAGCTGGTGTAATTAAATTTAATTGGATCTTGTCACCTTGAGTCTGTGTCGTTTTTTGATCCTGTGTGTGGCTGCTCCAAAGCTGCATCTGGTTCGTTCACTACTTTATCGAAAGCTGTACTGTATCTTCAACTCAGGCACACCCAAATGTATCTAGACCTTGTTTTCTATGGGTTAGCAAACCCTTTGAACCAGCATTGCTAATTTACCAAATGTTTTTGAGAAACTCTGAACAACATTTTTTTTTTTTGCTTCCCCTGCTCCAAGAGGTTCATTAGGTCTTTTCTCACAGACTGGCCTCTGTAATGCTCCACCCTGTCCATCAAAATAATATGACATGAGATTCAGTTTGGTTTCAGAGATTCAATCAAGAATTTATGGTAGTGACTGTTGAACTGTAAACTGTTAATAATTTAAAAGTAAATGTTTCACCATCTGTTTTAGGATCATTTACCACCAATAAATAACAAACATCAAGATGCGGTAATTAAATAATTCAGTCTACAATAAACAGAAGTAAAATATATTAGCATGACTAAAAATAAGTATGGTTGAATTATCTTTTTAAAAATCCTTTTTATACAATATATAAATCATTTTATATTGAACCAATTACTTCCTGGATTAGATGTAGTATCAGATGCCTTTGCTGAGGCTTTTGTGTGGATTAATAAAAGTGCTAAATCGTGTGGTCTGGAAAAGCTTGGCAGCATACAAATGGCACCTGTGTCACAGCCTAGCTAAGCAAGGAATTGAACATGCAGCTCAATACCTTTGGAGCTGGAAAATCTTTTTTTCTCAATAAGCAGGACTGCTAAAGCACATTCCCTTTCAATCCATTAAAGTGTCCCATCTCCAGCTCCTCATCACACCGGCCTCCTAATTTGACAATGACAAAGAGCTACTTGCCGATTTTAAATTTCATAATTTTAATCTGTCAAGCCTGACATTTAATTAGTGGCTTCCTAACCTGTGTCTGCCTTGCTTGTGAAGGGCACCGTTGTTCGGCATGCAACACAATCTTGCCAGCGAGAGTGGATTAATATATATGTACATTACCAGCTGCTACAAAGACAATACACAGAAAGGGGGCTATTAGTTCTTAATCTAGACAGATGAGGTTAATAATACTTTTAAAGAGCGGCTCTATTAAGAACTGACTGATTAAGACCTGCGCTGGCTCCTTCATGAGCTGCTGATTGGAACCTGAATGGGAGCTTTTTGTTCTGCTCCTCGCTATCACGGGCAAAACCGACATTTTTTCTCTTAGTGGTGACAATGAGGACCAGCCTAATGAGAATCTCAACAGATCCCTGTGGGTTTAGAAAAGAATGGCTTCTTCTGAACAGACCATTAACAATCTCGCAGTCAAACAAATGTGGCTTCCTTATGGTATAGATACATTTTAATAGAAAGAACGGTGTGGTGAGGAAATTCAATCAATTGTCAAGTATGAGACAAATGGCAGTATGTGTCCCAGTGTCTTCTCTTAACCGTGAAATGTATCCTGTTTCATAACATCAGTTAAACAGTAACTAAAAGGTCTTTGCTCACTTTTAACCTCTGTAGCCTCTGTCTTTCTCTCTCTTTTTATCTGATTTCAAGCAACTGGCTCTCTGAAAGTTGTTATTGATTTGTAAATCAATAAGTAATGAAGCAAGATGGGGAGGACATGACTGAGAGGCAGACAAGTTTGTGGACTGTCAGGTGTGCTGCTGCGGCAGGCAGTTAAGTCCGTGGGTTGCCTGCCAATTAATACAGTACCTCTGTGGTAGCTTGTATCATAGCTGGTATGTGACTATGCCATGTGAACAGTGACATCAGCAAATCTCTCCATAGATTTTTTTTTGTTTTTACAGAAAGTTACTAATCAATATCTTCAACATGCATTTCCATTTCCTTTTTCATAAAGACATTGATTTGGTGTTCCTGTCACTTCAAGACTGCTATATTTCTTCCGTCTTTTTAGTGACCATTATGCTTAAGTTGGAAGAATGGGATCTAACATATTCCAACTGCCAAAATTTTCCCAAATAAACTACTGCAATTAATGGTTGGGTTTGACTTAAAATGTCAGATATGATATATGGAGTATATACTTTTTATAACCTTGTCAGAAATCACATCTGGAAAGCAAAATTCATTTGAAACACGAACTCATTGAACTTTTTTTAGAGCCAACTCAATTCACATCAGACAGAACAGGGTTTCTGTGTCAGTATAGGTTAGTGGCTCACTATTGGTTGAGTGTGGCTCTGAAGCATTGTAACACACATAAAATATACTCGTAAAAATTACATGTTGTATAAAACAAGGAGCCTGATTTTTTTAAAGACCTTAATATATAGACATAACAGAAACACAACTTTTACAGTTCATGGCTATGATGGATGTAATAAAATGTAAAAGGATCGACATATTATTACTTCTGGAATGTATTGCTACTACTAGTATTACTATAAGTCCATAAAAATTAGCCACTTTATTATAAATAGGCTTCAACTACATTTCATCTGCCCTGAGTCAAATACAGGTCTACTCATGAGGCCATTTGAACCCTTTATGAGACTGTTATCTTAAGCCTGCAGAGAGAGGATTGTTTCTTTCTTTCCAAGTGTATGCTATGATAATCACCACAGGGTTTCTTTCCACTGCTGCAATATGCAATCCCTTGTAGTAGATCAGAAAAGTGGAGGGGAGAGAAATATTTTGTAGAACTGGAACAAGTAAGAGGAGATTCCACATGGCCCACATGTACTGGCAGAACCTTTCCAACTAATGAAAAAAATACCACCTGCTTAATACATCATGGTGCAGTCTAACTGATAATTGATAACGGGCTAATATCCTGCAGAGGTGGAACTGTAACTCATTCAGGCTCCCTGCAGCCATAATGGACTTCCCAGTACCGTGTGAGCATTGGGCTCACTCTGCATCCCACTGCCATGATAAGCTCCAAAACTGAACTCTGGCCTGAATATAAGAATAAAGCTCTGAAATTTGCTTTTGGCCTTTTTATGTGTAGCATGCCTGATGCCATGGGGCTCCAGTGCTTAGATAATCTGTAGCTAATCATATGAAACCGACGTGTCCCCTACTGCTCATTACTGAGCCCATTATCTGATAATTAGCATGATTAAAACGTGTTTTAAAGATGAACCCCCATCCCGTCTGCCCTGCCTGGTTCTGACTGTATCACTGTTCTTGAAGTCACAAAGACATGAAAAGCTAAAGCACATCAAAGCTGGAATGCTTGAACTGGTGAGTGAGTGAGTGAGTGAGTGAGTGAGGAAGTGGGGGGATTAGTAAGTGTGCATAGATCACCTTTTCCTGAGATTTTTCATGCTACAAACCCTCATTAGAGGTGCAGGACTGGACCTGGAGGCCCCTCATTAGAACGCCATTTAAAACTTTGGCCAAAACACCATACTAGTGTATTAAACAGTATGTCAAACTACATTTAACCAAAGGAAGAGAATGTGTTACATCTGAAACTCTTTACTTCAATGTCACCAGTGAAAAAGCCCTGTCTTGTAATTTGACTCAAACAGTAAAATGACCCAGTTTCGTTAATTTCTCAAGGTTATTTCCACATGTCATTTTGAGAAAAGTTGTAAGGTAGCTGTAATGTAATGATCTATTTTGAGGCAGTTTACAAATTAAGTGCGTTACTATAGTTTCAGTGGAGCACATTTTTTGCCCCATCAGAAAAAAGCCAGCCAGTGTTTCAGCTAACAGATATTATTTGAGTAAGGCTAGCATTTTCAGTTTCTGCAAGTTAGCTGTTTTTCTGTCTGTAGATCTGGATGTTTGAGTTTTTGATTCAGAAAAGATCATCTGTTTTCAACCAGATCGAGACTAGTGTTGATAGCACTAGTGTAGTGCAGAAGCACATGGTATAGTTACATTTTTGAGGCATGTCACATCATCGCATTAACTTTACAACTTTAGCTTTGTCTGTGTGTTGTTTTTTTTTCCAAGTCAGTAAGAAGTAGGGGACCTTCTTTTGGTTGTTGAACCTACTACTGCAAGTAGGAATAAAAAAAAATCCAGACACAAAGTGTGCTTGTCACGAATACCTGGGCTTCTGATTTTGTAAGCCCTGAAAATCCGGATCTATATAAATATGCGGTGTTCAGTATACTGTAGGTATTGTCTCTGACAGACTTTAACAAACTTTGCTGTTGTTATTTAAATGCAGACAAGTGTGACTTCCATTTAAAAGGCTCATAAACTTGCACCATGATGCTTAAAATGATCACAGAATGTTCTGTGTAGGTATATACTCTATTTTATTAATTTTTCATTTATTTCTCTTTTATTGAACTCTTAACTGCACATTATTTATGCTGGTGCAGCTGCAGTCACGTGACATCTGTTTTATTGTTTGTTGCTTTACTGATGAAGATTTTCAATTTACCCACCAACTGGCTACCCACTGGAGGTAAACAAAGTTTTTATTCAGTTTAATTGAATGAAATTTGGTTAATTTCTATGTCTAACTTTTTTGTGACTCATTCTGACAGTCAACAGTATCCATGCCACAAATCAGGAGGCTAATATATAAAATTCTCCAACTACTGCATGTGTTACAAAAATAGGACTTCTGATTAACTGTAATTACATATTTACACAATTAGGTGTGTGTAAATAACCTAATTACTAAGACCGAAAAAGTGGTTGATTGTATCATTTGGGTCAAACTTGGATAAAAATGAGAGCACAGGAAGTTTTTAATCGCGTTTTTGGTTGGAAAAAAACATATTAAAAATGTGAAACAGATTTGCTTGCAGTTGCTGCCATAATGTAATATTTATCATGCATATTCAGATGTCCACATAATGCACCTTGCTTAGACATTCATATTCTAATTTGTATACAATTTCCTTAATGTGTCCGGGAATAGTGCAAACCCTCATTTATATTCATTATTTTCAAATAAAGAGGAAAGCTCTATAAAACTGAGGGGGGGAAACAAATCAGTGAATAAGAGAATTTGTAAACAATCATAAAGGATATTACTGAAGATAAAAATTTAACCATTTTCTTTTTATAGTGCAATTATATTCTCCATGCAGCAAACGCTGCTTTCTTCTAAGAGAATATTGACTTTATCACTGAAGTCCTTTATCATTTTGATATGGGCCACTGCCTTTATGAGAAATGGGTCAATAAATGCCTTTGCTACAGCATTACCAAGTGCAATACTAATGCTCTTACACATTAAAATGTCCAGGCTTAATACTGAGACACTTCTCTGCAAGTAGTTTGTATAAATTTAAAATATTTTCCTGAAGGTCCTTGGAATAAAACAAAACCGTGACTAATATGACTATTACCTCAGGTCCATAGAACAATAATGTCTTTTCTGCCTTTTAAAGAGAATGTCTGTGATTAATAAGCATAATTTCAAACAAACACGCACGCACACACATACACACACATGCACACACACACACACACACACCTGTCGCCCATTTCAAAGCAAGCTTGTGTGTGCGTGTTTTGGGGCGTGGGTTCACACCCTCTCTCCCTCCCTCTGATTTAATCTCCGACTCCCCGTAGGATTATTAGGATTCTAATTCAATCTGAATTTCAGGAACTTGTTTGCTTGGTTACCTGTCATGTGGCATCAGCTTGTCATATTAGTGCTGATCGTTCCCTGCACCTAATCTGCTTTAAACAATTTCATTGGGCGGTGGTCTATAAATCATTTCATAATGGGCCTGACATATCCAGGGCCTAGGTAAGTAAACAAATCAGGTTTGTTTTGCGTTAGGCAGCAATGAACTTGGCTTTATTAACTTCGTATTGATTCATGCACACCACAAGGTCAAAATTTCTCCAGCTCCTCATTAATGTAAGTAGGGGTCAGCACTTAGCAATTAAAATATTTCCAAATGCAAGAAAACCAATGTGATCACATGACCTGTCATCTTCGTCTTCTCTGCAGGCCTTGGCCTGTAAACAGAGAAATGTCATCTAAGATTATGGGCTGCATAAAATGAGGAAACTATTCCCTGAAATAAAATGGGAGCGTGCCAAGTCAAACAACTTGTGTGCCTTTGGCTTTGAAAAACCTACAGCTCAAAACAAATTTTAATGTGCTAATTAAACAATAATAATGTTTTGTTCTTGGTTCCTCTCAATAAAACTTTTTAATCTTCCTGTGGCAGTCTGTATGTGTTGGTATGCCATTTTAATTTAAAATTGAAACCCTTGTATTTTGAATTATACCAATGCCAAACCAGATGAAAATTTGTTTTGTTAAGCTGTGACAACAGATGCAGAACACATGCCGGTGAGAGAAGCCAGTATACACTTAGAAATGAAAAAATATCTTGACATATGAACGAATAATACCTGAATAATAACATAGCATAAATTAAATACTTCCATATTGTCACTTTACTTACTTTCACATACTTCCATATATTTCCATGTTTCCTTATAAATTTTTATATTATTTCATTATGTTTTATCTTATTTTAATGCAATTTCATTTTTTGACTATTTTTACAACTATATGATTTATTTATAAGGACAGACGTGTAAAAAAGTATTTCACTGCATGTTACACTTTGCATGATTGTGCCTGTGACAAAAAAAAATAGAATTTAAATATGAATCCGTTCAGACTCTATGCAGCATTTAATGAAACAAATTTTGTATATCAATTAAACGTGGCAAAGCATCTCACAAGGGTGGTGAGAGTGAAGCATGGTGCTTTACTTATTCCGATGTTAGTTAGCTGTGTAGCCACACAAGTCTCTGTAGCCCGAGATGTGTTTTTGAGTCCTGCATTCTCCACTATCAAATATAAACTGCCTAATTGCTGCAGTGATTTCTTTAACCTAGACTGAATCAGAGGAAAAAGTCTACTTGATTGCACAGACTTTGCTGTGTATGTGTGTGCACTGTATTAGCTGTATGATTGTGGGATTAGTGACACAATCCTTGTAGTCTCTTCTGATCCAAGATAAAGAGGAAGCTATTTTTTTTTGGGTATGAACTTTAAGTTTTTAATTTCACATCATTTAAAATAATTATTTTATAATTATAAATATTTTATAATCATTTATATTTTACAATGAATAATAAAAATTAAACATTTTTGGCAGCTTGTCGAATGTATTGTACTGTATATGCAGTCATGTGAAATAACGAACCTTGCCTTGTATAAATTTAACTATATGAGTACATAGTTAAACACTGAAACTTAATTCAACACTTAGCAGTTTTAAAAGTACTATAACATTACTATAGTTCAGTGTTGATTCAGTTGATGTTCAGTTGATTACAGTTTATTAAAATTGAAATGAATTATTAATTATCAATAAATTATTTCATCATCCTTCGACAGCTTTCTCAATGCCTTGTTATATTTACCTGCTTAACTACCAAATGCAAAGGAACAAAGAAAATGTGAACGAGATCAATAACGGCTCAATGTAGTGCCACAAGAGCTTTTCACACCAATATCTCCCTAATGCAAGCAATTTCCTGCAGCTTTGTACCACGGAGAGGGATTTAGGCCCACTGGCTACCATTCTTTGAATAAATCCCAATGCTTATCACTAAGAAGGAGATTAAACACTTTTTAGGCAGCAGGTAAGCCATGTGTTAGAATGGTGCCCTGATCCATTCAGGAGCATTTAACCCCCAGTGTCTACCACGACAACACACAGACACACACACAGACACACACTGATGCTGACAGACATGTAGAACACACATATGCAATTATTTCATACTTGCTGCTCTTGGTTGCATACAAAATGTGAATGAGCTGGCAAGAACTCACAAGCTCATTTTAGAAGTCACTTAGAGCTATGTGGATTGTGCAAAGATGACTTGCAGCTACAAACTCCAAGAAATAAATCTACATAAATGATGGTGTCACATTTCTTACAAATGTGCCAAGCAGGTGCCACAGAAAAAAAAGACAAAACCATCAAAGTTCATCTTTCTCTTAATGGTTATTTTTTTTGTTTTGTTTTTCATGGGGGAAAATAATGCATCCGGTTCCAGCTTACTTTTTGCAAATATTATTTCTATTGGATGTTGAGCTCAAACCCAAATTATTGCTGGCATTCCGCAGATAATCTTCTCAATTATAGTGGCTGCTGTGCTGTGTCTGATAGGCCTCTTTGGCATTTAATTCTTGCCCGAACATGTTTACTGTTGACAATGAGAGGTAAACAAGGCAAAAAAGGGACGAGGAGAGTCTCAGGAGGC
Organism: Tachysurus vachellii; assembly: GCF_030014155.1. NCBI lineage: Eukaryota > Metazoa > Chordata > Actinopteri > Siluriformes > Bagridae > Tachysurus > Tachysurus vachellii. The sequence continues at coordinate 13,144,037 of NC_083467.1, read as the reverse complement.
ATAGAAAAACCATATCCAAGAAGAGCCACAGAAACACTACAAGTGAGCAGCCACAAACTGCTGCCTTTATGCCTCTGACTGACAGCAATTACTGAAATGCTGTGATAGTGCTCGACAAGCCTGTGCTAGGGCAATACTTCTCCAAGAAATGATAAAAAATACAACTGTTTACTTTTTATCTCTTATTCCAAGCCACATCAATCAATCATTCAAGCTTTAAGTAAATCTTTTACCAACTGACATACCACAAAACCACATCAGAATTTTGTTTTCTGAAAAAAACAAAAACCAAAATGGAGTGATGGTGGTACCGGAGTGAGGGGTACACAAACTGTGAGAAAGAACTGCATAGCAGGAGTTTAGTCCTGACGCCTGTTTAGTTTTTTCTCCAGAACCTGATGCAATAGTAAAAAATGGACACTACACTACATTAAAAAATGTTACATATAATCTGAGTTCATTTGACATTTGCAGTATTCAGGACAATCCCCTGCTGTTTAATTGGGCACTATAGATTTATCACTGACACAGGCATGCCCCCGACTTGTTGTGGAGAGATATATACCAAAGACACTTAATAAGACATGCTAAGCAAAGCAATTTTCACTGGAGCAATCTGGTTTCATATGCTTACATAACTAGTGGTTATTATGGAACTTTTTAGCAGTAAATGGATACTGACTATGAACAGAGAGAATATTTGAGTGGACGATGAGAAAGAAAGAAAGAAAGAAAGAAAGAAAGAAAGAGAAAAAGAGAGTGAGAGAGAGAGAGAGAGAGATGCCTGGCTTAGTGACAGGTCCATTCCAGAAACTGGAAAGCAATGTATAGCCCAAAGACCCCCCACCCCTACAGCATCGAAATGTCTATCTCCTGTCTCACATTTGGAGTGGTCAATGAGTAGATCATGAGGGGGCAATGCAATCGGAACGGGAGCCAGATTAGTCTCTGTCTGAGGACATATTCTTCTCCCAGGGGCTGACAGAGGACATCTGACCTAACTTATGTGGAAAGTGACTCTAATTGTCATTTCAGTAGACAAGAATCTGCAACCATTCCAGAGAATGCTCTTGAAATTTAGCAAGCTACTTTATCATATGGACAGTGCCAGGCTGAGGGGTCTTATTGGAGGAGACTTTTATGCTAAGATGGACTCCTTAAATTGGCAGGGCACGTCACGCTAAGCTTAACATGCATACAGAATGGGGAAAGCTTTTTAGTGCTGGGCAAAAACAACATTATCTGACAGGTAGACTTTAGAAGTACTTCAGTGAGATCTATTATCCATGCCTCATCTTCTCAGCATATACATGGATGATAATGCTAAAACAAGGGGGAATATGTTGTAAATGCTCCATAACATTTCTATCATATGGTTAGTGTGTCATTTTAGTTGTGGATTAATCCATGCCACAGTAATGGATGCTATCAGTGCTGCCAGTTCACTTGTATTATGTCAAACCTGGAACAGGGAGTGGAGCCATTTCAGACCAATTTATTAAATAGTCTCTACAACAATTCCTTCATTCAGACAATATTAACATAATCTTGTTAATATTCTAACAATATTGATAAGATTACTATAAAAAAAAGGACAATATTAATAAAATGACATGTACGGTATATTAAAACAGCATGGCCAGCTGTTTTAAGTGTCAAGGAAAACAGGCATTGTATAGAGTTCAGTAATGCATCAGCAATGCAAGTTGGACAGAAAACCGTGGAACAGCTGCCCCCTCACACATGTACGCTGCGTAAAAGAGGAGGATTTCAGTCATGTTTTTATTTTGCACTTGGAATACAGCTGCCCCTAAAGTGCAGTCTGTGAATTCATACTATAAGTGCCTGGGGGTTCTTTTAACGGTTTTGGTTTGACAAAAAATGCAAGAAAGAAAAGAAAGTTAAGATGTCCTTTTGAATTCATTTAGCATTCATGAAAGCAAGCCTTTTCTTCTCTTGCAGTGGAAATGAGTTCCAGACATCTCCAAAGCAATGCAGGTTTAAAAGACATGAACATTCGTACCACACCTTGTCAGGTACTATGTTTTACCCACAGGCTTATCTGAGCTATTTACTGTATACCCTTAAGGATGACAGCAAAGCATTTATCTTACAGAGGAAATCAGCATGTTATATAATATTATATATTCATGCACATTCCATTATAGTTTATATATATTTTTCAACATTTCAATTACTGCAATTAGCTTTTGGTTTTTATCATGACTATATTTTAGTACTGGAAAAGTACATTACCAAATGAAACCAAAAAGCACTCTGGGGTATCTTCAGTCTTTTCACAAAGATTTATATCTGAGGCTTTAAAATGACTTCTGTATTGCAGAACTACACTCAGATCCATTTTCTGAAGAAAAAAAAAGGGGGGCTTTAATATATCTTTTTTTTTTATATTTTATGTATTTCATCAAAGGGGGTCATTTCTTCACTGGAAATGTAATTTAATAATGAGAATGAATTTCTCCCCCAACATACCCAAGCCAGCCCCCATCCCACAACCCCGCCACCAACACAGACGCAGCCAGCAAAAGCTATTTTCTCCATAACACAGTCAAACAATTTGAAAACTGTACTGATCAAATTCCATTTAAAAGGATCTATAAACCTTGACATTCATGGTGCCTCAATAAAAAAGTGCTGCACTTTATTCTGTTCAAAAAAAAGAAAAAAAAAGATGAAATTAGTGTCAAAATAAATCAAAAGTTAAATATCAGACCTTTTGCTAAATTATCATTAAGAAGGATATTTAAAGCACAGCACTAAAAATAAACATGTTATATGTCCCAGGCTACAAACTTGTGTAGGGACAAACCATCCGCAGATTTTTTTTAAATCATTTGCAAATAGTTTTTTTTAATACCACCCACAATTAAAGTCTCTGTCTGCATAATTCATGACACCCTGGTGCTTGTGTCACAAATCAAATGCAACAAATTAAAAATAACAACTCTGAGATGCTGTGATTCAATTAAGAGCCATGGAAACACTGGGCCATGCATAATTGACGGCCAACATGGTAAGACACATGTCAAGCTTGTCAGCTCGGGTGGCACTATTGGATTTGGCCTGCCTCTGCCACTTAAATCAGTGCTGTAAAATTGTAGGTTACATTGATTTCTTGTTTTTATTTGTATGAGGTTTGCGCATACAATGAGAAAAAGAATAAAAATAATGTTGGTGTAAGTGTCAGCCACGGAGTTCAGATAACCGAGCCGCTGGAACTCCCAGAGGTCCATGTGTAAGCATATCACATAAATTAAAACAAATCTGACTTATATTGATGAGTTATATTGATTTAGAACTGTTACGTGTATTGCTATTTAAATGACCCTTTCCTCATGGCATACACAGGAGAAATGTCTCCGTTGTGGTCTGCTCTGCACTTCAGTAGACCTTGAGCTGCTTTGCCTTTCATGAAACGTGCTGGGAAATAGTCTCATGTATTAATGATGGAGTTGGGGAGTTCTGATTCCACAGCATGTCTGTAATGCACGATAGTAAAATAGACTGAATCGCTCTAATCTGAGCAGCAGAGCTTTTGTTCACGTTTCAGTCACACAAAGGTTCCAGCAGAGTTCATCAATTCTGAAACTGGCCTGCTTCTGCTGCCTGAGGAGGGAAAGTTCTGAAGCAATGCAGCTGTGAGCATGTGGTGGATATAAATTTGGAGGCAGGAGCCATCCAGGGGTGATAGCAATAGCCACATCTGGATTTTTCACTATGAGCCTGAAGAATGAAACATGGATTAAAGCTGATGTGAGCTGTTTGCCTGCATAATGGTTTGGATTTAAAACAGCCATTATGGTTATTATCATTATAAGTAATATTGTAATTCAATTATCAGCATCACTTTCCACAGGATCTGGTTTGTTTGACAAAGAAGAAATCTCGGCTCTATAGCTTCAAACAGTGTGTCTAAACACAGGCCGGCTTATACTGTACATGTGAGTGTCTACAGTGTGCAATTGCCAAAACGTTACATTAACTGGTAGACACGGTGTGTATTGTGATGCTTCAGTTATCATTTAACAATGATGATCTTTATGATGTGAGGAATTTGGTGACTTGTGCTCGGGTTTAATCAGCTCCATTCCTCAGACGTTTACAGATCATAAAACAACTAACAAACCATGTGTATCTAAAGGTGCACATAGTATAAAGCAGTTTTTTATGTGTCTCATTATTCTCTTTGATACAGTGGTTTTGAAATAGATTTCAGACAAATACACATGGTTTGACAAACTGGTCTATTGAAATCTGGCTGTAGACGCTGGGGTAAAATGACCCAGGAGGTGAGTGTTTGTCTTGGGATATATTCAAAGAACAATTTTCTTTCTTTTTCTTTCAAACTTGTTTTTTTTTTTTTTTTTTGGCTGCAACAGACATTCTTGTCAAAGTTCCCTTCCACAGGAATCAAACCAAATACAAGTACACAGACTGTCAGCATTAGAGAGCTTTCTTGAGTGTCTGCCATTTAATTAGCTAATTAGAATAAATAGTCCTATTTTAGTTGGGTAGAATACAATAGCTCAACATCCACTGGCAGGCAATATTGATTGCGTCTATACTTTCATATTCAGGTATTACATTTAAAAACTAAATGTAAACATAAAAAATGTTAGTCTTACTTGTAATATTTTTAGACTGACATTAAGGACAAACCATTTAAAACACCATGTTTCATTCTAATCCAACACCCAATCTTTTGCCATTTTATCTACAAAATGATTAAATATGCAATATATGAGAATACATTTATAAAAACACACCATAATAATAATTACTTGTGAGCTATAGATGGAAACTCTTACACTACATGAGGCAGTGAGTGCTGATTTGTGAAGGATAAATGGTCCAAAAAGCTTTAGACAGTCCTCAAAGATAAGATAAAGATCACTGGAGTTAAAATTGATTTTTTTAGCTTCTTCTTTTTTTTTTTAATGAGGTAAAGATTTGTTGTAAAATAAATAGAGACTTGATTACAGCAAAGAGGAAAAGAAAGTGAAGAAGAATATAATGAATGAAGGCAATTCTGAATCCTTTATCATCACTATGCTTTTTTTTTTTTTCTTTTCATTTCTACAGGGACATTGTAGAAGTAAACAATAGAAATAGATTCACAGGTTTGTTTTCACAGCATGTAATTTCTGCACATAGTAATTACCACTGACTGGGATGCAAAAGTTCCCTGAAGCATCCTACCAGTTTCTCCTGCAAGTTGTTAATTGTAGCCAGACACGGTAACCTTAGAGTGGCCTGTGTCCCTGCAGTAACCCTCAGTCCTCTCTCCCTCTCACCACGCCATATGGGAAAATTTTTCAAGCTGATTGCTCCAATCTGATTAAGGGAAGTTATGTAGCTGCCATTTATTGGTATTCTTGTGAACTAGCAAGCAGCTGCCTTGCAAAGGTTCCCATTTAAGACGCTTTCTGCCTGTTCTAATTCCAGCATGTCTATTAAAATCAGTTAGATAAGTCGACTGGGTAGCCTGTGCTTTGCCAGAGCCGATCTCCAAATCAAAAATGCCAGCACAGCAACTACACTTTCTTGGTTGGTTCAAAAACTGTCATGCCCACTTAACAACAGAGTGGCACTTAAAACACATCTGAACACACACAGAGAGCAGTGGTGTGCAGGAATTCACTCACAGAGGCAAACTTTCAGAAGATAAGCTCAGTGCCTTATTTATACCTTGTTATGCGCTAATACTGTTAGTATACTTCGGCAATAGCTAAGTTGGCCTGAGGAGCTCTCCACAAGTAGGGAATTAAAGCATTTAGCCATCTCTAGACACTTAGCGCCAAGCAGGATAAATGAGCCTTATGGCCCAAGCGTTATCTAATCTCCTTTGCATTTCCTTTTAAGATCATGAAAGAGGAATCTAATTGCGGCCTGATTGTGTTGGTTCGCTAAAATTCTCATTTAGCTTGCACGTTCTGGCAGTGACCTGGCTGGTCAGTGAGATTGCCCTCAGCATTTGGATAACAACAGGCGCTGGAGCTGAAAGCCATTTCTAACAATGAAGACGAATAAATAAAGGGCAAGAATAGATCAAGGGTAACAAACAATGGCTCAGATCAGGGGCACCCATTAGAGTGAGCCAAGAAATAAGCAATATGAAAGTATAAACAAATAATTACACGCTCAAGCCAGTGTTTCCTTTGGCTGCCAGAGGTCACACATCTTGTGCACAAAGCAAATTCATTTCCCTGCACTCTGTATTAAACTCCTCAAGAGCTAGATGAGATCTTGGAGCTTACAACTCATCTATGTTTTTGGCCACCATATCATCAAAGGAAAAAGCTTTCATTTGCAAATTATCATTAGAGAAAGTTGAAGCATAATTGGAAAAATATAAAAAAAAATATGTTATGACAGCTCAGGGCTTTCTCTGTGGAAGACTATTCTGAAACCCACTGACAGAACCTAAAATGTTTCCATGGCTGTGTCTTGAACAAATGCTCGTCAGTACAGACTGTGTAAGTGTAAGGTTAAATATAACTTGCCTTAAAAAGTTGCTGGCTACCTTCCCTTTATTTAATATACCGCTAAAGTGACACAAGCAGTAGCCTTGCCTACATGGCAGCCAACACAAAGCTTACAGTCACGAGAATAGAGGATTAGGTTGAGGAAAAAAATCTGCTTAGCCAGCTGCTTTTTTGTCTTCCACTTTCAGTTTTAGACAGATGGAAAATAGCATAGAGTTATTCTCCTTTATGTAAACCGAATACTTACTACTAATAAAAAATAAATAACATCACAATCATCATTATCTTCTTTGTCATCATTATTAAGAGTAATAACTATTCAGCTCATACAATCAAAGCCTATAATATTCTAATACGCACTTATTAAAGGATCTTTTAAGCATTTATATTATTAAGTGTAGTAATAGTATACATCAAAATACATATAGTAACTTTCTGCAGCTCTCACAGCAGCTACTGAGGAACTGTAGCAGTTTATTTTAACCAGACAACACGGTGTATGAACTGTTACACAACATTACTTACAGCTCCATCAATCCATCACATTCATGACGGAGAAGCAGGTGATCCCAGACTGTCTTACATGTCTAACGAAGTTGAAAGTACATGAGAGGAGCTTGGCAACCTGGACACAAATGGATGTGGCAAGACAGGTGTCAGTACAGCCGTAGTTCAAAACTATTGACGTTATACAGTGGGCACTGGAGAGCCCCTAAAATGTGCTTTTATTTGATGGCATGGCACAGTCAGGTGAAGGTCACTGTCTGCTGTCAGTTATCTGCCAAGGAATGTTTCATGAGGATCTTCCATTTGACAGGATAAAATCAATGATGGACAGATGACAGTTCTGTTTCTCCCCTATTCATGTTTGACAATCTACAAGTTCCCTAGTTCGCCGTGGTATCAGTGCATGTCAGAAGAGTAGATATTATCAAAACATAAAAAAAATGAATTTCTTATATTTTTCTAATAACTGTTCTTTTAATTCAATTTGGAATTTATTTCTTTTTTCAATATTTTTGGAATATTGAAATTTGGTGTCAGGAAATACACAACATGTATATTTGTTGACTTTTTAATACTTTATATCTTTATTATCAGCTGACCTCCAAAAATAAATCCTCAAGCAGTCTATCCATATAGGCCTAAATATGCATTAACAATTCAGTCATAAATCCAAAACAATAAATGAATGGTATAAATCTCTAACACACTCAAACAACATAAAAGAGACACTAATGTTCTGAAATAAGGGGAGTTGATCAAAGTTCGAAGACATCTGGTCAGTGGCCTAGCAAAGTGTTATTGACGCAACCAATAGATAAAGACATGAAACATCTGAAACTCCATATTCTTATCTGTTTTGTAACCATGGGAATTTAGGACAACAGCTATTACAGAATAACAGTTCCTAATTTCATGAGCTTAACTCCAAATAGGGATAAATGACTACACAAACATCTTAACTTGCCAGATTCCTCCACTGTGGCTTAACTGTAGTATAATCGCTAAGGTGTCTTCAGTTTTTCTACTGTTTACCATCTTTAGTCATTCCACTATACATTCACGGTTACAAGAGGATTTACAGCCACTAACAGTGTAGATAAAATTAGCTTCTATAACACCTTGTATTAGGCCAGTGCCTTTACTGTATTATTATTGCAGGTGTACTGGGTACTGGGTTAATTACAAGCAATATTATTTAAGCAATTTTAAATTTATGTTTATGTTTACTTGTTCTTTTATGTTATTTAGTTGGACAGTAGTTCCAGCTAAATAACATAAAATATTTAAAGGTCACAGTTTGCTACATTTAAAAATGTAATTGTTTGCAAATCACTGTGGTATAAAAAGAATAGAACGTTTGTTATCAGAAAATAAAACACTTCAGGGTGTTAAGGCCCCTCCATTCTGCGTATCACACTAGCCCAGGGCAGATTATATGCCAATAACAGCACATTACATTGTGTGTTATTCCTTACCTAGTTAACGGGAATGCCATCTGGTTATTGAAAAGTTTAGTATTTCTGAACTTTCAGCAATTTTGAACTGGTTAAGAAATATGTTATACCAAAATAAACTAGGATTTCCTTCTATAAAAAAATGAAGAAAAAAAGGGTATTTTTAAAATCCTGCACTTGTCAGATCTTTTCTTAGTAGTTAAGATAGGAATTTTCTATAATACAGCCCCAGGTTCTAGACTGAACTCCACAGTGACAAAGTGTCTTTGCCCCTGCCCTCTACCCCTGGCCCAGTCCTACGTCTGATGGTCAAATATGGGACAGCTTGTCCCCCCTGAAGGCTTTGGTCCTAAGGGATATAGAAAATTGAATCCACTCACCCTATGCAGACAGCCACACAAAGGCCAGGCCTCCATCAGCAGGTGGCTCTATGCACAAAGTCGTGTTTACTCTCCTCACTATGGCAGTCTAAGGCTCTCCTCAGGGGCTCAGAGTCACAGCAGGGCAAAATGAAGTGGCTTCAGGGTGCAAATAGCTGCTCCTTTAAGTGCTACAGTGAATTACAATGGATCTTCTCTGGGTTAAAAAAAACATCTAACACGACAACATGCTCATTAGAGGGCAGATATCTGTAGTGATGCTCAACTGTGCATATTATTTTCCACAATTCTTTTTCAGAAACAACATATGCAAGTGGGTACATTTGCACAGGACAGATGATCTCTTTGTGCTTTTTGTTTATAGGATGTGTAAAGACACAAATAATATTTTATTTTTCATTTTTAGATATAATTTATTCATAATTTTGGCCAAGTTTGTACCAATTATAACAATGGAAAGTAATTGAAAATAATAAGGAATTGGAAAATAAAACTTGCAAACAAACATTAACTTGGTCTGTTAAAGGCAACTAATGAGAAGGCAAATAGTTAGAAAGCCTGTAGCTATATGGCAAAGTAGAATGATGTAAGAAAGACATAACATATTACACAGAACTTTTATTTATAGTAGGGTCCTCAGTACAAAAAATAATAGCTTTAATTTACAAGCAATAATGTTTCATAAAAGTAATTTTCTCCTAGAGAACTTAATTACCAACATTATGACAAGGCAAAATCTCCTGTATTCTTATTTTGTGTAACCCATCGGTATTTAGTGCTCCTTAATTCTGCAGTGAAATTGTGCCTAATACCGATCACTGTAATGCTTGTGAAAGTAGAAAACTTCTTAAGTGTTTTTTTTGTTATCTAATATGTAAAGTTATTACACAATAGTATAATAAAAGTTCTTTAAACTTCATCCCAAGTTAAAGCCTTTTAAAAAAGTATGTATGCACCCAAATAGACAGAATTCATCAAAGCAGTGAAATCTAACTGCTCTCAGCAAAATGTAAATTCACCTGAGAAAGGATGAGAGTGTGGATATAAGAAATGGCTTTCATTTAAAGGTATAAGGAAAATTAATGGTTGCCTTGGGAAATGTACATGTAAGCTAACCATCTGAATATCTCAAGAAAAGCTGATTTTGATAGCTTTAAATAATATTGTAGAAAATTGTAGAAAAAGAAAGTGCTTAAAACATGACAGTATAATGAAAATAATACAATTAAGAAGATCAAGAAGTTGCTATGTTAAGCCAAGTTAATGATCGCTAATGAGGCCAATCATTTCCTTTCTCCTAACAAAAACGCCGCTGTCTAATTATCAAATTAAAGAATGTTTCTTTTTTTGTGCTAGTGAGAAATCTTCACCCTCATAAATGGAGCGAAATTTCTGAAAGGCAAACACTGGCCTGGTCTGGGAAGTCAGGCAGGCATTTAGAAAGTGATGGGGGTATTAATCATGTGTGAAGTTAGGCCCACTCCTGCTAGCTCCAGGCGGCTGGCTGTGTTCACAGAAGCACAGGACTGGGGCACAGCAGACGCAACTCACAGGAAGTGCAGCTGCAGATGGCCTGGTGGGCCTCTGCACAACTTCCTCTCACTGACCCAAAGAGCAAGAGTGCAAGTCGCACACATTACACCTGACACACAGCACAGAAAGCCATCTACTACTGCACAATCGAGTAATATAATCACACACATACGCCAAAGTGACTTTTCATACAAAAGTTCCCTTAAAGCAGTGTTACAGTTTTGTAAGGTATGTTTGGGTTTAATGGTGTGTCGACTCTAAACACTGCAACCCAACATTTTACATCGAATTGTATCAAATTAACTACTGTAAAAATACTATTATTGTTTTTTTTTTAGATTTTTGGTTAGTAAGTGTTATTGCACCTAAGACACAAAGAGGACAATATTTATTACTGTGTGGTATAAATTATGAATGGATATATAATTTCTATGATGTGGGTCCAGACCCACTGGACTGTACCCCTGCAAACCCAAAAACAATTCAACACTGCCTAGATTCCAGCCTTATTTTAGTTTTGGTCCCTAATAGATTCTCAGAAGACACAACAAACATTACCCAGACACATGTTAACTTCACCTTGGATACAGACACAAAACAAGTCCAAAACATCCAAACAGATCTCACATCCACATACTACATTGTGAACACTCCTCCTAAATAAAGCTGTGCAATTATTTAGTGCAACCTATTTATCTATGATTGGCTAATCAAGCACCGTTGGCATTGTGTGTGCCACATGTGTGTGGTTTTGATCATGTTCAAATGAGTCTGTGTTCAGGTTTATGAGGGAAGCAATTTATAATCAGACTAAATGCTGTATAGTCTGCCACTGCAGAGATTTAGTGAGCTCATATGTTGGTGATGGGGCCCATTTGCTTCCCTGCTCCTGTGTTGAACTACAGCTGCACCTACTGGTAGCGCACAGGCATTCTCAGATTATATATAACCCACACAGTTCATCTGGGAATAAGAAAGAGGTTTAGAGACTGACGACTAAAAAATCAATGGGGTATGAACTGTGTTTCATGTAATCTAATGATGAACACTTTCTGTGATTGGTCTATACAGAAGACATAGAAACTGGTTTGTTTGCCCACTGCCCACATTACTTTCAGTCAAATCTGTAGAGACATCCACATGACAACCATTTACCCTCACCCGTACTTCTATCTATTATCATAAATAGAGCTGTATCTTCCACTGCAGCCATTTTAAACACTCTGAAACTCTGCCAAGGTCAGAGGTTAAAGGCAGGAGTATTTTCACACTCCTGCACCACCCCTCCATAATTCAGAGAACTGCAGCAATTTTACAGGTGCAGAAGGTCTCTGAAATGGCTTAAGTGCCCAAGCCCAGGCCTGTAGGGCAGAGAAAATACGGAGCTTAATTGTCCTTGGGCTTCTTGAGAGACTACACAAATGATACAATAATAAAGTGTCTTTTTCTCCCTTCACGATTCCCCTTGCACCGTTTTCTTAGTTCTAATGGGTCTGGGTCCCACAGAGCACCAGTCTGTCCTATGACAGTAAACGTCTCTGTCACCGGCTTTCATTTGGCCCGGCAAGCCTGCTGGTTTGAAAAGCTGCCTGACACCTGTGACGTGGGCAGCGGTAATAGGAGCTGATGCCCACTTGTCAGCAGTGAGACATGCTAAGGGGTGTTGTCACAAATCAGGTGGGGAGTTTTATGCGAAATGATGCCTCCCATTTACTTGCCAATGACCTTCCAAAGTTCACTCTGTGCTATGGCCGACTAGATTAAATTTAATATCTCTTCGTGGGCTTTATTATCATGGAATTATGCACTTTTCCCCTCCTCGTTCACCTTAAAAAGTTCACTGCTAAGGTGTGCAGCAAGTTTTGCAAAAATTGCAAACATCCAATTACAAGTTCAACAGTGTTTTAAAAGCTCATCTGGTGAATGCAAAAACATGCAAAGGCATGGTGAGGTGTGGGTTGTGTTATGTCTATGGAAGTAAACAGGAATGCCCAGAGACTATTTGGTATGCAACTGTGGGAGCTGGGGAGGAAAGGAGTGACCTTGCAGAGGTAGGGGGAATTGAGGAAACACATAATTTTGCAAGTGAATATGAAGAAAGGCAGTAGTTTCTTCTTTTTTCCTTCCTTTTTTTTAATTTAAACCCTGTTGAATTTATAAATAACTTTAGATTTCCACTTTCTTTCAGCAGTGCATGTAAATCTTTCATGGCTTTCCCAAATGAGTAAACAAGAGTAACTTCAGCAATGTTGACACTTAAGTAACACATTTAGCAGAGCCATATATTCAGACAGGTTATAAAGAAACAAGGTATAAAGAAGTCAAATAGAATTAAGCCACTGTGTTTATGAGTTTAGTTTGCCTCATGGACTCCATATGTTTACCAAAGATGATCAACCACCACAAACAGCACTGATTTGTTGAACAGCAACATGATGTATTAGGTCTCATATTGATAGTGATTCCGCTATCCATCAAATGTGAATTTATGCTGATGTTTAATACCTGCCTAAGTGAGTTCCAACAATTCATTAGTCATTAACACTAAAATATTTAGAGAGGGGTGAACTGCCATTTAGTGCTGTAACATTACAGACATACAGTATTACTTATGAGTGAAATAAACTTCTTTTTAAATATAATCTAAATGCAGGAATTTGCAATAATGTGCTTTTGTGCAAGGAAATACATAAATTATGCACTGATTGTTAAGGCTTTCTCATTTTCTTTCCACCTGGAGGCATATTGAAAAGCTGATTCTTTGATGGTTACAATGAATCACACACCTTACCCAAACATATTCAATAGTAATGTAAACTTTTGCACAAATATAGCCTTAAAGCAACACATTTAAGGTCATACACAAACATTTGCACCGACATTAACTTACTATCTGAGACAAGTTGTGTAAACAAAGGGCCCAAAAGCCAACATGAGAGTCACATGAAATATAAGTACTGCCTTCAAAGACAGTTCCTGTCTCAAGTTTGAGCTTTTTAGTACAGAACTGATGGATTAAGAGTCAGTCGTCTTTCAATAGGTGTGTAAGTTATTTCACTTGAGCAAGGGGAATGGGAAAACAATTGTTCCTAACTGATTTTACTCTAACCCCCTAATGAACCCCATGTGGCTGGCTTGCCTTTCAGCACGCTGCAAATCTCCATGCTGGCCACTCCAGGCCTGATTAAAGCTGCAGTGCTCACCTGCTCTTCATTACCACAGGCAGGAAAACCCAAAGTGAAATAAGTTAGCACCTGTATGTTCCAATTCTGCATGGTTTCTACATGTATATAACCTTTGCGTGTGAGTATTAGGCTGACAGGTTTATAAATGATAGGCTTACATGCCGTTAGATCTGGTTTAAGGGCATTTTAGGGTTGAGCTCTGTGTTGCAACTCTGGTGAACTAGAAAAAGAGCAGACACTTCCTGTGTAGAAGGTCATCAGGATGAGTGATGCCTTTAGTAGGAAAGGGGTTAACGTCTCATTTGGATGCAGGTGAGAACTGATATTATAATTTAACGAGGATTACACTTAAGTTCACAATCCACTATATGGTGACCTGATTTGATTTACTTCTTCAAAGCAATGTGAAATAAAATCAAGTAACTTTATTAAAGAATCCCTGTGAGGTAAATTCTACAATCTAAGGACCATTTTGTCTCCTCTGTTAGCAAGTGACTTGGTTTAATGGAGGGCATTAATACACATGGAGCTTTGAACAACATTTAACCAATTTAGCAAATCATCTTCAGGGTTGTTTTATAAAGCATCCCCATTTTATTTTGTGCTGAGAACAGCTAACATGAGAGGGTTCCTGTGTCCATTTCCATATATTACAGCTATGCATTCCCACTTCTGAGTGGAGGAAGCACCTGTTTGGTTCCCCATGGCCTCTTTCCACCCAGCTGACTGCTTTCATCCCTCTCCTGTTTTACCGACAGGTGGTTTTCTTCAAACCCTGTGCTTTTACCCAGCTATAGTGAGAAAGGGGGTGAACTTGGTGGGCTGCTGGATGTAAGGATCCCCAACCAAGGCCCTGTGGTAAGATTGTTCGCCAGGTGTTTAATACGATCAAAACTTATTTACTGCACCTTGAGATGCACCTAGGCTCAACTCCAAACAAATTGGGGCAAGTGGAAGCTTTAAAAGGGATGTCTGTTCTGTCGACAGAGGGCTTAAAGTTAATTTGATCAGGCATGTGTACTCTGTGCGAAAAGGGGGAACATCTGCATTCAGTGGCATGGACCCATTTGTTGCAATTTTGGAACTCATTTCCATTTGCAAGAAAGATAACTGCTTGCATATGGAAGCAATAGATATAAGAGGTCGATGCAATTTCTCTCACTAGGGGAAAAGCTCCTTACACAGTCATCTTTAGTTGGTGGAAGAAGAAACAAAGACATGGGTTTGAGTAGGCATGCTTTTCTCTAGAATAATACCTCTGCTTTGTGCTTTTTCAGCTAAAAAAAATCACCTTTGTATATGGAACTTATGTGTTGTCTAGGAATAGTGGAGATCACATTGAAGATCATTACACACAAAAATTACAACAGACCTCAAGGACTAGAGGTACACAGTAATAGCTACATGCACTTGAAATCAAAAACTCTAAACAACTCTCAAAAAAATACTGTGTTGCAAGGGAGACTTATACATGAATAATGTATGGTTCCATTTTTACCAAAAATCAGTAAAAATACCATTATCTAAGAACATCACACATGCCCAAAATTAATCAGACACTTAGATCTATCAGAGGCAATAATAAAGGTTGCAGAAATTAATGCCATAAAGGGTTACACAGATTTCAGTCTCTCTGATTTCAATGTAAATTTAGCTCATCTGTACTCATACTCATAAAAGGCCCACTAATAAGAAGTGGGCTTCCAGCTTTAAACTTGTATCAAAGTCACTAGAGAGCAATTACACTATAGCCTGGCTAGTTAAAGAAAATCCAAAAAGGTTTTTTTCCTTCTACATAATGCCAGGACATTGGAGAGTAATCTAATTGCCTGTCTTTGTGTGGGATTATTTATGAGAAGATTAGAAAATCTGGAAGACATACTTTAGTTAGTGAAGTGTTTCATGCAGCTGCCACATGAATGATCTTTTTCAGATTACCTATAAGCAGGCAGCAAAACCGTTCCTGCACACGCGCTTCCTCTTATATGTGAATTAGGTCCTTAAAATGTCCTTTGAGCCAAAATATCATTCTAGAAAATGATTTATGATAACAAAGTAGGCCGGGGTATGAAGGCTCCTACACTGCACTTATATACTGTATAATAGCAATAAGAACATAGCGACAATCTTGTGCCATTTCCTTGCCTTTGCTGAGTGTTTAAGATTTATATTAAGACACAGAATATAAGGCTTTTGCCATAGAATTCAGCACTTAGAACATCTGGGAACATTCCAAGTTACTCTGGTACGGATTAAGATCAGAGCTTAAAACAAACTGCATATCCATATACTTCAAATGTCTGACAAAACAATTCCACTGGCTGCAAGAAAGATAAATGCTTTCCCACTGCCCAAAATGCTCAGATGGCCCTAATTCCTCTTGAAGTAGGGGTCAAGCTCTCATTTCCTGTGGCTGCTCAAAAGAAATGGCGCCAAGGGCTTCAGCGGTCTCCAGGGAGCCGAAGTAGCCTTCCAGGACAACACAGCAAGGAGCTGACACTGACGACACCCATAGGAGGCACGCAGACCCAACACAGAGCCTATAAAGAACACACTGTATACAGAGAGAGCTCATTAACCTGACCTGCATGTGTGTTTAACAGATACCTAGGGCTCTCTTTCTTCTCAAAACAAACTCATTAATTAAGATTTGTTTGTGCAGAGAAATTGTGGTAGCTGTAGTCATGAATCATGGAGGACATCAGTCTCGAGTTATTGATCTGATATTAAACATGAGACTGACATGGACAAACAAAATCTTTCTCTAAAACAGTGCTGCTCTGTCCAATGCTATACACTGAGGACTCAGTTAAAATCCAGTGGATGGACTTCATCCCATACTGGCACCGCAGAGTCTACAGATATTTTCCGTTTGCATTCATCAGGAATGAAATGGTAATGTTTATTGGGGCTGATGAGAGATATCCACATTTCAGTGGAGGAGACCTAAGACTGGTGGAGGTCTTCTAACCTCTCATGACCCAACCAATTTATGTGAGTTAAAGCATCTTTGGATGCTTTCCTCTTGTTACAACATATCTTTGTTTAATACACTCTTTACATATAACAGGTTTAAAAAAAGTTATGTACATCACAGTCTGAAAAACTAATTGAAAGCAGACCTAGTATATTTGGGCAGAAGCAAAACACATTTTGACTAAGAATTTTTTAACAGTCACTGAACACTACCAAAATCGCTGTGTGGGTTTCATACACATGAGTCATGGCAATTCTAATCTGACAATTTGAGACAACTAGAAGCATAGATTCCAAAAAAGAGCAAGTGTTGGCCCAGGTATAAGCAATTATGAAAATGCAATCAGGCGTCACTGCTATGATTCATGATTTACAGCCTGTTTGCACATTAAGCATGATATGTGTACAATTACTACAGGGCACCTTTTGCCAAAAGTGTTTGGTTACCATTAATCAGGCATCTACAAAAAGCATGTAGTTTGCTGTGGGAAAGAAAATGTAATTAAAGAATAATATTTTACTAAAAATGGAAAAAGGGAAAGAAACCCATCAAGTAATTGGCACACTAATGTATAGATGAAAATTATATATATAGATAAGTTTACACCAGAAATCTCCAGCTCATATGGCTTCCACTTCCTCTATATTATTACCTATCAAAAGGTTTATAGATTTTTATGAAGTTGTCTATAAAACATTTGACTAAGGCAAACTCATTTAATGGCTTACTAAGTTGAGTGATGGAAGCCCAAGATACACTTAATTAATTTAGAATGTGGTGAATGTGAAACACATGTGCTTTGATGACATTATTCATTTTATTGTTAGTTTGTGTTAAATTAAGCCTTTATTGCCTCAATCTGGAAACCTTTCAAAACTATCAAAATCTTGTGAAAGATTAAATATGCATTTTTAGTATGCTTACTTAAAAAAAAAAACATTTTCATGATATTGGCAAAATAATCACACTGCAATAAAAAAAAAAGCCAAAAAGTTCAAAATGTATTTTACAGTAAAACAGACAACAGTCTATTTTCAATACATTTTATATAATCTACATTACAAATAGTTTGTGTTTTAGTACATATTAATTTACCGTTAGTCAGACTTTTTTTTTTACTGTTTTAAAAGCATTAAATAAAAGAATAAGCCTAACAGGCATATATGACATCATTGCAAACAGAGATCATTTCACTTGGGCATGGGAGGACCTACTTAGACGTACCTGCCTAAAGCGTACCAAACTTATGGTTGGTTTTCAATTTGCTATTCCTTTGAGAACCCATTCATAGTGGCAGTCTGGTCATGTGCAATAAGGCAGTGACCATTAGCCTTCTTGGGTTGGATTTATTTTAATTCTCTAATCCTCTAATGCTGGCTTTTCACTGTAGCCTTTTGGCATATGAGTGACAAGGGAGACTCTGCAGCCTCCTCGATGGGGCAGCTGAAAAGTCCCAGAGCCACTAAGTGGCATTTGACTCTTTTAAGCTCCAAGGGTAGGGCCAGAGCGAGGCCTGGAGACCAAACAGTCAAAATATTCACTCCAAAAAGCGCAGCACTCAAGGATAACTCACCTAATGGGGAAATTATTTAAGAACTATTTGCAGTGCACCTGAAAATACCTCCAGTGGAATTATGTTTGGCAACCTGAACTGCTTTGAAGTCAATGGAGTGGCAATAAAAATTAGGCCTTCATTAAAGAACAGTGCCTTTCAAACAGAATTGGTTGCTGCTCACAGGGTCAGGAACAACTATGCACTGCTGGGCTCAGCAGCAGGGCACACATGGAAGCAATTTGCCTGATTCTCGGCTGTTTTTATGATTTTCTTCTCTAAATTTTCTCTCCCCTCCTCTCTGCAACATGCTCCTTTTATGTCGCATTTAGGAAATTAACACTAACCGACAAATTACTTTGTAAATAAGGGAGTATAACTTTAGAATGTTGAAACCAGGACTTGCCTAAGGCTGAGAGCTTGCAGAGCAACAAAGGGATCCTTGATAGTTGTTTAAATAAGACTGATCAGAACCAGGCTTTATTTTATCAACTGCACATAGTTTTTCTACTGAATTTTAATATACAGCATTTATTTCCCTTATATGCAGTGCCTGTGCAACATTTGAACTTTAACTGGGAAAGGTGGACTACTGGACTTTCCAAAAATATCACTAAATATCTATAATATGGTGCTTTAAATTTTGGCCAAAAAATTATTCTCATTCACAAAAAGGCACAAAAGGGGCCTTAACTGCTGTAATCTTTCAGAAACCAGACACTCTGAACTCTACGGATTGTGATCTGGTGAGATCTAAGCTAATTACCTAATCATGTGCATTTGTAAATCGCATGTAAAAGAAATTACTGTACAGATTAAATTACAGATATTTATCTCCTAATAACCCTGATTAACTAGTGATGACAATCTGTCATTCTGAAGGCTGATATTAATGGCATCAATCTCTCAGAAAAATAAAGATCTAATATGAAAGAAAACTTTTGTCTGTACTCTGGCCAGATGGTACACTTTAAAGAGTATGCTGTTCTTAACAGTGTCCACAACTCTGATGATCCGAACCAAAAATACTGACTTTTTTAATTGAGTTGTTTTGGCCCATTAACCCTTTGTCAGGGAACTATATCAAATTAAGCAAGAGAATAAACATCATTTTGTCTTGCACTGTGAACAATTTATATAGAATAACGATGTTATTATTTGCAAGTACCTGGTTTCATCTTTACATGAACAAGAAGCTGTTTGTAAGAATTAGTCAGAACATTTCTGATGAGTGAAAGTATTACCAGGAGTTTCAGCAACTAGCCTAATGGTGTAGCTGTAACAACCTTGAGTTTAACTACTCTTAACGCTCTTAAACCACAGAAATGCACACTGACTCTAAATGCACATCTTCCCCTCCCCACTCATCATTAATAACTCACCAGTGAGCGCTGTAACTTTGTTCAGGTTTATGGGAACTACAATAAGGCAGAATCTCAAATGGAAGACGTACACATAATCCATCAACAAGAAAATTCAACCATGAATGTATTTCCTACGGCAATTTTCCTATTTCCACAGTTCTATCTACCCCAGGCTAGACTGGTGCAATTCCATAACAGGAAGCATCCTTACTTTGGGCATCAGCATCTGATTTGTTGCTATCAAGGCTACCGGGAAAATCAATGCAGTCTGTCATCTCATGAAGACCTGCACATCATCAGGACAAAAAGGTTAGCAAAAAAAAAATTATTGATACCTGCCTCCTACCCTTCTAATTACCCCAGCCAAAAACTACTACCAAGAAAGTGATTGCTGATAACAAAAACAAAACAATTTCTTTGTATTTCATGTAAAGTGTTACGCTTTTGCTAAATACTGTCAGGATGAAAACATGAAGTTATCCAGTGATTGTACAAATGCCAGAGATTTTGTATGAATAATGCATGGCAATTATGAATATTCTGAAAAAGAGTATTTCCATATATTGTACATGCTCCAGAATCACTGAGGGTATCATCACATATTGCCTTGCTGACACTGTCATGCCTAACAAAAACACAGGCTCCATAACACTGGGGAAATATGTTAAAAAGAGAATAATAAAAACAATAATAATAAAAAACAACAACTTTATTTTGGATTTGGTTGCAGCCGATACTTCCATTTAATTTAGTACAAAGATATTTGTCAGATCTATAGAGGTGTCATTGCATGCTCCACATGTTCCACCATAGTGGTGATCTTTAGTCAAGATATTTCCATTAACAGTCTGCAGTTTGCCTCTTATCATCCCTTTGACATTCTATTGAGAATCAGTTGGTGTTAGGGGGAAAAAGACAAAGAATTCCCTGACAGTAGATGAGGCAACAGAGCCGACTTTTAGAGCCCCCAAAGAGCAAAAAAGCTCACAGCTGCCCCATAATCAACGACTGAATCGATCCAATGAGAGAAGTATAAATGCAGTTACCATTTTCAAATGTCATATCAATGTCTTTGTCGCAGTTCCTGACTGGGGCATTAATATGCTCGTAATGCACCATGCCCTGAACATAGACAGTTTTCAGTCTTTGGGTTCACACTCAGAATTAAGTGTAATATTTGGCTGAATACATAACACCTGTTAAGGGCAAAGACTTGCTGGCATGCCCTGTCAAAGCTCTCTTTTAAGCTATGGACATGTGGTGCATGTCTTTCTGAGGGGAAAAAACTTTGTTACACAGTGCTTCATATGGCGGAAATTTCCTTTTAATAATTGGCCATGCTATAGCACATTACTGACTATACTGACATTCAGTGCCTGCTTTACTTAAGGGTTAAATTGATAATATACACTAATCTGCAAGGGTAATGTAATAAGTATTTAAGTAACAGTATCTAAGAATAAGACATTTAGACCAGAGTGACCAGTGGCACCTCAACATTCCAGTAATTACAAAAATGTTCAGTGACACAAAGGTTGGCTGATTGAAGACTAAAACCACAAGCCTACATACAAGATCCCTAGTTTTTACTGATGAAAGATGAATGTTAAACATAGAGTTCTCTTAAGATGACAAAGGGAAAAACATAGGCAGCTGTGAAAGCTTTCTGTTTATTACTGTGATACCAGAGAGGGAAAATTGGCCATGAGTCAGAGGGCAACTGATAGACGAATAGCAACAAGGGGAGAGATCACCACAATGACCTAACAATGTGATGAGTGAGGCCAAATCTTTTGAAACAGCACTCATGCAAGGTCACTTGGCATCTGGCACCACAGTGAAAACCCATGCATTCACTGCAGGAGTAGTTTTAATCTGAGGGCAAATGGATTATGCATTGCAGGCCATAATTGAGCAAACAGCTGTAAAATGACATCAACCACAAGCTTTGTGTTTTCACTGGGCCGCAGTTTCACTCTTAAAAGGCTCCATCAGTACCTTGACAAACCATGGTAGAATGACACATCTCTTCTGTGCTGCAGGCAGCCAGCTGGTGAAGTTCAGACTTAAAGCGCTACAATGCAGGTCAGTGATGTGATGTTGTCACGATTGACACACAGTCCTGCCTCTTGTCAGTCTCCCTAGCATGTGAACTACACACTGACACCAAAGCACCTCACACTATAAAAATGCAGTGCATTTCAATTTAAAAAAGTCAGTTTCATAAATATGATGTAAAGATTTCTTAATCGATCACCAATCATCTTTATACTGTACAAGAAATCTTAAGGAAACTGACAGCCTTAAATGGTTTAAAATTTAATAGTTGCTAATAATGTAATATTTGATTGAACAACAGGACAGTGCAAAGAATCCTGCAAATAAAGGTCCTGGGCTTTAGTTAATGTTCACATCAAATATTAGAATAAAGACAAACAGTGATCCCAGTGTTTTTGGCATGGTTAATTGTGCCAGAAAGGCTGGTTAGAGAATTTTAAATACTACTGGGCTCCTGGGATTTTCACACAGAACTCTCAAGTGTTTACACAAAATGATGTAAAATAAAATACACTGACCTGCATCGGTTCTGTGGGTGGAAACACTTTCTTGATAAGAGAGGTCAAAGCAAAATGGCCAGATTTGTTTGGGCCACCAGGATGGATATAGCTAGTAACTTAAATAATCCCTTTATACAACTGTGGTGGGCAAAAAAAGCATCTTAACAATGTACAGAACATACACAACACTACATTTTGGGCTACAACAACAAAGAACCACACTGAGTTCCACTCCTATCAACAAGAATAGGAATCCAAGTCTGTGCTCCTGATTTCTGCTGTTTTAGTCCATCCATCTCAAGGTATGATGTGTTGTGCATTCTAAGATACTTTTTTTAAAAGTGATTATTTGAGTTGATATAGACTCCGTGTCACCTCAGAGCAGTCTGGTCATTCCTCTGATGTCCTTCAGCCCTCTGATGTCCTTCATCCACTTACAGGAGAGTTTTGAGTGTGAAAACTCTGAGGAGATCAGCAGTTTCTGACACTCAACTCAAACCAGCCCATCTCACCATCAACTACCATGCCACAAAGTCACAGTAATCACACATTTTCTTTATTCTGATATTTGACATGAACATTAACTAAAGCTCTTGATCTGTAACTGCATGATATTTTACAATGTGCTGCTGCCACATGATTGGCTAATTACATAACAGGTGTTCCTAATAATGTTGAAGGTGCATGACCTAATAAAGGTGCATTACACAATTCAGTATAAAAAGCAACTAACTCTTAAATTGATTATTAATGGCTTTAACAAACATATTCCTACAATCTTTTTGTAAGCTTGGTTTGCTTCTTGAAATGAAATCTCATGCTCGCATTTCCAAATACTACCCTTGAACACTCTGAAGTCCTTTGTGCAACAGCTGTGATTTAGCATAGTAGCAGAACCAACTGCTTTCAGTCTGAGTATCTTTCCACTGTGACACCGAGGGACCAATTGAGAAAGAAAAGTGTTTACACACTGAAGAAATTGCATACATTGCCTGAAGTGAGAAAATGTAAAAGCAGTATGGAAAGGGAAAAAAAGAAAAAACAGTGCTATAAAGACTATTAGCACACTTATCATGGTCTTATTACTTTGAGCACCACAGCTGCTGGTAAAATAATAAAATACATTATTTGAACCAACATTGACTGATTGTGGGTCTGGGGTAGGCCTGTGCTGATGAAACACAATGACACACACACAGAGACAAGCTGAAAACACTAGCTAGTCTGTTTGTCTGCCTAAACAGTCAATTCCTCAGAAGCATGCCAGCTTTCCCTATGTAACTTGCAGCCTTGTCATGTGTATTATAATAAGCCAAAGAAACACATTATCTGAACCAGTGTCAGCTAATGGTGGGGCTGGGGTAGGCCTGCAAATAAACCACAATGATATACGTACATAAGATAAAAATCGTTAAATGTTGTTGGTGGCGATAAAAAAAATCTAACCATTAATGAATGAATCATCAGGCTGTTATTCATCTAATCTCATTCATTCTTTTTATTTTAACAATGGTATACATTAATAAAATATAAAAAAATATATAGTAATTCACTCATCCATTCATTTTCTGTACTGCATATACTGTATGCACGGTTGTGAGGAACCTGGAGACTTTCCCAGGGGACTCATGCCACAAGGCAGGAGACGCCCTGCACTGGGTGCCAATCAATCACTCACACACTCTCACACCCATTCACACACTACGGACAATTTTTAAAATGCCAATTAGCCTACAGTGTACAGTGTCTTTCGCTTGGGGGAAGGAAACCAGAGTACACAGAGAGTGACAGGGAGAATATGCAAAATGCATGAATGCAGGGTGGACGCAGGAATCAAATCCCCCACCCCAAAGGTGAGGGGCAAACATGCTAAACACTAAGCTGTCATGTCCACCAATATTAATTAATTAATTACTTCATTATTCACTTATGTATTCATTCATCTTTCAGAAATACTTTATTCTGAGTTATCCTAGGTGGTGGTGGATCCAGAGCCTGGACACAAGGCAGAAAATTACTCTGGGAGGAATACAAATCTACGCACAAAAAACCCTTAGCTGTGGATCAAACCTGGTAGCAACACAAAAGCTGCACCACTGTGACATTGTATTTCTTTCTTTCTTTCTTTCTTTCTTTCTTTCTTTCTTTCTTTCCTTCGAAAAATATTATGCCTTTTTTACTTCTTTATTATCAATGCTTACTTGACTGAAGTTTTTCTCAGCGTTTTTCTACTGCAGTATTGACCTCTTCTGATCATACTGCAATGACTTGCAGGGGCTTCAGCTATGACTTCTGATTTCTCAGAAGAAAAAAGGTAACACAGTATGTTTAAATGTATTACAATATCTAGGCTATTTTCAAATGCAGTGATGATAAACATGTATTAACGGGGTGTACATTTCATTCCGACAATCTACTGTACATGACAGTCAGAATAACATGAACATTTTTAACTTGGTAAAGCTTTAGGATCGAGATTAAAGTAGTTTTTCTAGAACTGTAAAGCACTGCATGCCAAAACCATCAGAGGTCACTGTAGTGCAATAGGTAGTAAGTAATGATATCCATCATCGGCTTGACATAAAATAGAACAAAAGAACAAAATAAAACAGATACAAACAAAATAAATTTTTGTATATACATGTGTGTGCAATGTACACACTACATTTTTATTAAAATATTAGTGTCTTTGTATCATGTTGGGATTATGTAATGTAAAAAAAGACTCTCAGCATCGTTCATGATGCAAGGGAAGTGGTTTCTATGACAATTAGCATTTCAAATTAGCAATGGAATGCTACAGTGCAGTATATATTTCATTAGAAGTAAAAATACCTTACTTGGAAATGGCTTAAGTAAAATTTAAGATAACAACAAAAAATATTTTCTGTATGTTGGTTTGGTCATTACCTCAGGTTACGTCTTTAGTTTGGCAATGCATATATTTTACCTTTACTGAATTTCAGTCAACTTAACTCAAAAAAAAATAATTAAAAATTTGGAAAAAATCTGGCAAAAACAAACACTATTCTTACCTTTTTCTAACAACTTTCTCAACGAACACACTAATCTTTGTTTTTCTCTGACAGAATAGCTGGGAGTCAGACACACACACACAACCACACACACACTTTGATTCTTGTCATAGCTCTCCTCCAAAGTTTTGTAGTTTTGTTTGAGTTTGGCTTAATAGGGAATATGTATATGTATATGGGCTTAATAGGGAATGTTATTAGTGTCTTAAATTTTGTTTGTTTTGGTATTGTGATGATACCATTTTTATTATTTTATCAGAAATTTTATGGTAAAAACAAAGTCCACTCAAACATGCACAGCCATGAGCTTGCCTGATATTTATTACCCCACTGATTTCTTTCATTTTGCCTGGTTCTCCAATAATTATTTATTTTCTAATATTTTTAGCACTTATTTTAACATTTTATCTGCACTTGGGTTAGAGGCTATTCTTTCCCCAACTCCCCCCCCACCAAAGCTCTCATACAGCCTCAGATTTGAAGTAAGGTCTCCAGCGGATTTAATTTAAAGCTGACAATTTTCAAAATGGTCTGCCCTGCACCACTTTGATCTTGTGAAAGTTCTGGAAATCTCAGGCCTGAGCCAACTACTGGTCCATCATATTCCTGCTTCATTAGTGGACCTTTAGCTGTTTTGTAACGATTAAGCTGGTCAAGCAGCTGCACTCTGCCCAGGAATAAACCTGACTAATGATTTGCTAAAGCGACTTGACAGTGTGTTACAGTGAACAGTAATTGAATTTAAGTGCTAACAAGGCTTTGAACAAGTGAAAGAAATATTTTATAAGCTTGATGCAATTTGGTGGCACAGATAATGAATCATAATGAATATTCCCTTTTGATTTTTTTCTGTATAGTTGTCAGAGAAACAAGCAGAGAAACATATCCAGCCAACCAGCCATCCGATGTTTTTTGAATCTTCTTTGGTTTGTTGCTTGGCTATAGGCAGATGCTGTTTGCAGGCAATCATTTTATTATAGCTTCATATTCACTACCATTGTTTCGGAACCATTTTAACAAGCTTGATGTGTCACAAAAATGCATGCACAGTGCAATGTTTGTAGAAAAATACCCATGACATCTGCACTGTTAATAATATGCATACCCTGCAGCATTGCCACTTTTATTTATTTGTGAAACCACCAATACCATGCTTTTCTCTATTTCCTCTTAAGCCACGCTTGATTTAATGTACAATATGAATCACTTTTAGCATAAATGAAAACATTTTTGTGCACAGTCATAATTACATTTCTAGTAAACACATTAATGGGGCCCTCATAAAAAGTAAACACTATACCTATAACCACTTCAGGCATAAACTGTACTTCTAACATGACATTCAGTGCTGTTAGAAAATCAGATTTTGTATTATAAAGACTTGGAAACAGACAAAACTGGAGCAAAAGGTTTTTTCTTTTCTTTTTTGTCAAAAACAATTAGACATCAAAAGATTTTACCGCATAATTGAGATCACTTATACAAAAACTTAGATCATAAAATGTGTCACAAGCCTTGTAAATTAGAAGACAAAATGATGAATTGGATAAAATTGGATTGAAAAACAGTAATGAAATATTAAAAGAGGGTGCACTTTTCACTTCCACATCAAGGATACAGTAAGTAATCACCAAAGTGGAACCGCATCATTTGTTTCGTTTAGTGTAAAAGTAATAAAAGGCATGTCAGAGTCCCCTGTGTGATATAGGACCATGGCCATTCATTATGCTCTGGACCCAATGCGATAAACCAAGCTAATAGGGACAATCTGTAGACAAATAAGGTCATTATGATAATAAGAGTGGTGATAATAAGGCATATTTTGCTTACTTGTTTTGTTTTTACCTTATTTACTGTGATAAACAAAAGAGCACCATTAGATTATAGCGCTTCTTTGAATTAGATTTCAGCGCAGAGAGCCAGAACCATGTGCTTCGAATTTATAAAGCATGAATCAAAATGTGATTAAACTTTTGCAATTAGGTCCTTATCTGTGCCTGTAAGTTCATGGACGTGCTGTTCTCAGCTTTATAGCTTTAAGGACCTGAGAGAAAGAGACTTGTAACTTGATTAAGAGTAGCTTATTTTATCATATTGTATTACAAGAGCCTTCAGTTAGCTAACCTCTTATTGTATGTACAACACTAACTGCCAGAAGGCACAATGAGCTCTGTTAATTGTCCTTGATTGTGCTGCCTTAAATTGATCTTGTTTTCTTATGTCACTATCTTCATGTTAGTTTGAATACTAGTATTAGCAGGACTACTAAACCCAACTGGTTTGTTAATATGAAACTTATTTTTTAATTCCAACTAACTTATGGTCATTGTGCTGAAGAGTTGTCAAGTGAAAGCACTAAAATAATACAGACCTATAGGCCTATCTATAGGTCTGCCTTGGCTATTAACAACACCATTGGTTATACAGCAGATATTCCCATTTTAGTACAATCCATCACTGTCACCATACAAACGTCACGTCAATCATCCACTCAGTGGAGGAAGTTGTATTATCCTCTCTTACCTACCTGCCAAGGTAAATTGTTTTGACAGGAGGGATAATGCTATGTCCCTGTCACGCATATGTAGGAAAATGTGTGGCTGTCAGGCAGTTGGTAGAGATTGGTGGCCCTTTAAATGGTAAATCCCAAATATATATATATATATATATATATATATATATATATATATATATATATATATATATATATATATATACACACATACATATTTTATATATATATATATATATATATATATATATATATATATATATATATATATATATATATATATATATATATATATAATTTACATATATACATATATATATATATATATATATCTATACATCGATGTGCTTCTTGTGAGTCCCGGGTATAGCGCCACCAACAGGCCCCAGGAAGTGTGTCAGTCACAAAGGTGGATTTTTTGTCAGCTGCATGCGGTAAACTTTTAAATACTCCTCCTAGGGGATTCATGCAATTGAGACCAGACTTGGCCACCATGATGCAGAGATATTGCAGATGCGAAATTGCGAACGGATTTTTGATATCTCAAACACTGTTGCCATGGCATCGTGTCAAATTTTACTTTTATTTCAGGCATATTTAAGGCTTTTTGGCCAATTGGGGTCCCTTAACATGCTCGAAAACTCTTGAAATTTGGCACACACGTCAGAGTCGCGCGACACTAGGATTGGACAAAGGTTGGAATACGGGCGTGGCAGGGGGGCTCTGTAGCGCCCCCTGTAATGCAAAAACAAACATTGGTGCACAGATCGGGCAATTATGTACGCACATGTACAAGAGTTGGTACGCATATAGATCTCATCGACCCGAACAACTTTCGCGGTCTAAACTATGAGCTCTGCCCAACAGGAAGTCGGCCATTTTGGATTGTTTTATAAGTGCATGCGGTGAACTTTTAAATACTCCTCCTAGGGAATTCATGTGATTGACATCAAACGTTGTGAACATGATGCCGAGACATTGCACTTGCTAAATTGTGAAGGGATTTTTGATATCTCGAACAGTGCTGCCATGGCGAGGCGACAAAGTTATGGCGAATTCAGAGAAATAGAAAGTGTCTAGTATCTAAAGCAAAAAATGTCTTATTGTGATGACACGCGGTGTGTATATTCGGCCAAGGATTCCGATCGCATTGATGTGCTTATTGTGAGTCCCAGGTATAGCGCCACCAACAGGCCCCAGGAAGTGTGTCAGTCACAAAGGTGGATTTTTTGTCAGCTGCATGCGGTAAACTTTTAAATACTCCTCCTAGGGGATTCATGCAATTGAGACCAGACTTGGCCACCATGACGCAGAGATATTGCAGATGCAAAATTGCGAACGGATTTTTGATATCTCAAACACTGTTGCCATGGCATCGTGTCAAAGTTTACTTTTATTTCAGGCATATTTAAGGCTTTTGGCGTGCTTAGATGAACTTGAAATTTGACACATACATCACATTTGTCGGCTGTTAAGTGTGGACAAAAAGGTCAGACAAAGGTGTGTCTCTTAAGTGGCTCACTAGCAACCCCATTTGTCTAAAATGTGGGGTTTCATTTACCTACAGTCCCCAAATGGGTCAGTAACAACATAAAATAGTCCACTGATATTTACCCACTTGATGCACTTGCCCACCATGCATTGTTTTCTGGAAGGCACCGTATAGCGATAAAAAAACGTGCGAAGGCCCGTCATCGCTGCTTGCAGCTATATTTTTCATTATTATTCTATTTTTGTATATCTTATTTTATTTTAGATTCAAATCATTTTTTATTTATTTTTTAACCTTCTTATATTTTTTAATCTTGTCCCATCTTTGATTGACTTTATCTTGATTATACACAGAGAATCAAAGTCAAAAATCATTTTACGACTTACTACTGTGTATGATTGTGAATGTGTCCTATAAAATGTCACCCCTTTAAACAGTCCTATACCTATAATATTATTAAAACCTTAATCTATGTGATCATGCCTGTTAACAAGGCTACTCTGATCTTAAATGTGACACAGAGACCGCTAGATACAAAACATTTTATTTCAGTGACAATGCTAGTTACCTAGAGCCATCAAATTGGAATATACCCCTTAAAATATTACAGTACTGACATTTTATGTGTAATAGTGTACAGTAGCTTATTATTCAAATATGTAGCACAAAAGTAGCACGCACTTATGTTGTTCAAATTTTTTGAATTCATAATTTCATTGTAAACAATGTAATAGCAAATATCAGAACTGGAAACATTGAAAACAAGCTTTGCATTTTATTTTATGACAACAAATTTCAGCATAACATGTTTTTCTGGCTCTATTTTGCATTTTCATTTAAATAAAACATATAGAGCATCCTGTATACTTGTACTGTATGTCATGTTAAGTCTTACATATTACTTAATTTATAAAAATGACTTTTTCTTAAAAGTGAGTCCACATTTAGAGTCTCTTATGAAGTCAAATCAAGTGTTTCTTTGTTAATCGGATGTATTTGTACCAGAAATTCCTGCCTAATCAAGAAAATCTCTTTTACTGCCGAGTTCATTAAAAACACCGGATTGACAGTTGAGTTTGATTTTGTTGCAGGATCTCACATGAAATTCTGGGATTTGCAGTGGCATATTTCAGAGCAACAGGTCAGGTAATGATGAAACGACATTATGTCGTTTCTTCACTGAAGCTGTTTTACGTGCTTGCTTTTTTCTCTGACCTATTACCAGCGCCGTGGAGAGAGAGACAGGTGACATGGCGCACAAGGGCGCATGGATGGCAAGAGGGGGAAAAACTGAATTAATTTGACAGTGAATAAGTGACAGCCGTTTCTGCCTCTTTGTGCGGAGCTGCTTCGCTCTCTTTCTCTCCGTCTCTAATTGCACAACGGACAGCTTTACACACGCTGGGGAATTGGGCTGAAGCTCTGGCAGAGATGAACGGTGATTTGGTACTGCTTTATTTGCATGATAATTAGTTAACGACGGTATATATTTTAATTTATGTATTCTCCAGTGTTCAGAATAGCTTTAATAAATAAAATAAAAAAACCTAAGGGGAGCCACAGTGGGCATCTATGCATGAATTAGAGTGATTAAAGGGTTCAGTGAACTTTGCCTTGATGTGTTTATTAAATTAATAAGGAAACTGACAGATATGAGTTTGGGTCTGGTTGAGATTCCTACTTTCATGGAATACAAGCAAAATTTTCTTTCTGTGTAAGTTTGAATTTATTTCGTTTCTTAGATAGTTTAATTAATCCTGAAGATGTTGTTTTAATACACGCTTATAGCGCATCAAATGAAGCACATAAATATCTACAAATTTTTATAAACATATTTATGATCGTACATACTCGACAACGTTATTTGTGTAGTATGAAATGCATTTCAGATAAAATAAAAAATACTTCAGGAACACCAACAAACTAAAGGCAAAATAACTTTTGTACAGATTTAGGTTTTGCATCTTGCTGTTCACTCTTTACAGACAGGATGACTGTCAAGTTCATGGAAATCTGATATCCCAGTCTTCTCTGAGTGATTGGAGCTCAAGAGCCTTAACTCTGACCCGCTGCAGCAACCTTTAGTTGCAGCATATATTTGAGCCATTAAAATTAAAGAAACTCCTTACTGTTGAAACGACATGTCCATCCTGTACTCCAACATGCTGAGGGAACAAAGGGAACAATCTATTTTCCTGATAGAAGCCAACAGTTGGTAAGAGGTTTGAGATGAGTGTGAGGATACAATTTGCCTAGAGAGTGCCTGAGGATCAAGCCAGGCCTGACTCACTCTGGAATGAGGCTGTCAGCTGGCATTCAGCGGTAATTGCTTCCCATGGCAGGACCCCACCAGCCAGAGAAGAATGTGCGCGTCAGGATCGTCAACCCGGGAATCAATTTTCACAACAGCCCAATCATAATTGTTTTCTAAGGATGCGGAATTTGTTGCCAATGTGAGCGCTAGCCAAGGCCTGATTGACACTCATTGACTTGAGAGAGCATGGTAGCAGGATTAGGGCTGATCTCAGCTCAGAGGCTCTGCACAGTCTTTGTCACTCAGGCTGAGAGGAGTGCATAGAGAGAAGGTTTAGAGACCTAAACTTAAACTAGTGGAACTGTCAATTTAGCCCAAACTGAGAAGCTCTTCTTGGAATGTTTCAGACTGAATAAAGTTTAGCGAAAAATCCAATTTTACAGTGTTTGAAAATAATTTTATGTGAAACATGGGCTTACACTGCACATACGCAGTCAGTGAAATTGCTGAATCTGTATATAAAATGTAGATCACCAAGGTATCAGCATTGTGCCTTCAAGTTGAATCCTACCGAATGACTGCTAGATGGGTTCTTCTTCAGGCAACAACCACAGGACTGCTTTATACTTTTTGTAATAGAGGACCATTTGAACCACAAATCTATGCTATGCCTATTTCACCTGTATAAAGCTAATATCGGCTGGTTTAAAACACTGAGCTGAACTAAAGGGCCCTCGAATGCAAGCTGCCTGTGCTCACAGGTCCCCAGACCCTCTCAAATGTCACTTTAGCCAAGGACTAACATGTAGCACTTCAAGTCAGTGACACTGACACACTATTATCTGTCTGGAGAAGAGAGGACATGGTGTTGTCAGAAATGCATGTCTCTACACATGTATCCATCACACAGGACAGATGGCTAGGATCGAATTATTTTTGTTTAAAAGCCCTTGTGAAGTTCAAAACGATTACTGCCACAGATGCCTCCTGCAAGAGGCATAATAGAGAAGCATCTTGGGAGAGTAGCAGCCGTACAGATGATGCTGTGGCTTTCTTCTATGCTCAGCACAGCAGAATAACAAGGGGAAGCATTACAGTGCCATGGGGGCCCCTAGCAAATATGAGTTTGAACATCAATCAAACCATTGTACATTTTGTGAATGTCAGCTCTAATGCTTGACTACAGTCTTCTGAGCCAATTCCACTTTGATTGGTCTTAGATAGGTAGCAGCAGTATAAACTTGCTTAAAAATTGAAAGATAGCAAAGCATAGCCTGAACAAGTACACAAAAGGCAAAAAAAAAAAAAACACATGCTGTATGTTTGTTATTATGTAAATATTTCTGACATAAATACGTCAATTCATCATTAGAGGCTACTGAGAATTCACTGGGACTGGACGGCTTTGCTCGGTCACTGGCTTCATTAGCATTTACCTTTTCTAAGCTCTCTGTAGCAAAAATGTGTACATTTTATTAGCATGGACTTCAGCCATATATGCCCTCCACTCAGGATCTCTTACAGAAATGCACAAACAATAGAATTTCTTTTTAAGATTTTACATCATAAAACCCAGTAACTGAGTCTCTTCCTCATGTAGAGCTGAGCACTGCATGACTACCTGAGCATACCCAGCTCCTGTATACTGCATCTACAGCATGAGCAGAAAGAGCTCACAGCAGGGGGCAATGTGTGCATGTGTGTATGTAGTAGGCTTTAACTGTAGTCTCTTGTGATTGATTTTTATGTGTTTTCTTTAACCCATAGGAATTAATTAGCCCATCTTTTACCCAAACAGAGGTACTTATTGTATGTTTGAGCACCATGCTGAGCTGGATGATTTTAAACCATGAAGAGATTTCCACAAAAAACATTAGACATCATTCTAACCACAAGCTCTTATGCAGCATATTTTAACTTTTATATAATGCTGAATAACTTCTCTGTACAAGAAGAATTGTATTTTGTATTAAAACCAGGCATTTGGATATAATGTGAAATTGTGACCCTAGATTTGTAAGGTGCATTCTGGGTTTATACTGAGAGAGATAATGATACAAAGGCCATGAAATGTTATTATTCTCCGCCATCACTCACAACGTAAGATACGATTAGATCCGAGTCTTAGGCATGCATATGAATCTTATTTTGGTCACCCATTTGTTCCGTACTGTGTCATTAAGAAGTGACATGGGCATCTGTGGGTGTGACTCAAGGAAACAGTCAGCCATCCTTTAATCTTGTACAGCCACGTTTCTTATCTGTACAGAAAGGACGTGCGTAAGATGGAGTCATGACCTCCTGCACGTGCTCTATAGCATTCCCCAGGGGAAGACCATGTAGCGATGCGATTCCTCTAAGATCGTCTACAATGCTAGGACGTCCTGCTTTATAGCGGCTGGCCCAAGTCAGAGTGAAGCAGCTGTCACACAGAATTGCCTGATAATTGCCTTTAATTCAGCTGTTTAGGGAACACCAGAGTCAGAGGTGAGTTGTTTGTTTTTTTTTCTGGGAAAAAAAATGGAACATAAAATAGCTGAAACCTTATCATTCCAACTGACAGTGCTCGTTAGAATCTCCCCTGTCACCTCTCAGTCTGAAACCACCAACGTGTCCACCCTGGCCTTATCGTATCAGCACCCTGCCAGTCCCACCCCCATCGTCCCCATGAAGGAAAGGGTGAAAAGTAGCAGGGACGCGTGCTACCAGAAAGAGGAATGCGTTATTACAGTCTGACAGGTGTCTCCATGTAAAGGCAGCACCCCAGCACATGTAACACATCAGCAGACTGAGTCGGCTTCATTGTGATCCAAATTAGAGTGGGACTGTGCGCATCTCACAACGCTACCTCATCAGAATCTTAAGTATTTTTATGCAAACCATGAGCATGTTTGTTGGGAGCTCCGGCAGCGCCTGATGAGCATCTCATTATCTCCACACCAGCCGAACACACTGTGTGGAGCATAATCAAAGCCTGGGGGTACGTATTAATTATCCTTTTGAATAGTGATGAAATTTTAAAAAGATCTCCTTAAGGCTCCCAATCATCAGCAGATGAAACAAAGCTCGGCACAGCTTGCGTGCCAAGGCTCACATGTGTTTTTACATCTGTTCAGGATATTTCAATTTGATGCTCAACAAGCTAAACCTGAGATTAAAGGATCATACGTGTCAGCCGCACAAACATCACTTCCAGAGTGAGCAGGAGTGTTCCAGCACATCCAGGAGAGAGAGAGAGAGAGGCATCACCCGCCACAGACAATGGTGCATGTGTGTCTGTGTGTGTGTGAGTGTATCATTGGGATGTCTGCAAGTCAGGGCTGATGTGATGCCTCTCACATGTTTGAGATGTCAAGAAAGAAATCTGTCTTAGGATTTGCTCTTTGGAAATATTCATAACCTTTTTTTTTCTTTTTTTCTTTTTTAAAGGTTGCCTTTTTAATGAACACATTTGAGAAATTGTTTTTTTTTCCAACATTTATAATTAATGGAGTAAAACCTCGTGTATGAGCAGGGCTAGTTTGTAAATGTGAATACATAATAAAGTGCTTTACAATACAGCACAAGGCCATTAAATTTTGCTGTTCATTATGGTCGGATTTTTTGTGCATAAATGCCCTCTCACTAAACAACGTCCACTGATAAAGACAGATCAATTAACACTTTAGTTCTTTGGAAACCTTAAGAGTTCTTTATATCCTGAATGAGTTCTGCTAAGAACCCATCAGAACAGTAAACTATAGGAGTTTCAGCTAATAATTGTGTGCTTATTGTATTATAACTATATCACTGCTGTACTAAGATTTATTTACTAAGAGTTCTGTTTTTCTGACAGATCCTTTATTAATATTGTGTTACTAATATTTCTATTAAATACCATAATATAAATTTAAAAAAATAAATATCCTACATGCCTCCTATGTACAAACGCAGTGCAGCATGAGACTGACCTTTGGATATCAGTGGATCTAATATCCACCCTCAGCTAGCTCTCCCACTCCTGCCCTGCAGCTTCCTCTTCTCCACTGAGAGAACCGCATCTCATATATGCTAGTGGCAAAAACTAATAATCACTATAACAATCTCACATACACCAATTTTTTTTTGTCTTCAATGCCTAAGATAAAGCAGCAAGCTTCATGTCTCTTGCTTTAAAGCTGAAGACCACAGGTCATCAGATCATATTCGGGAGAGCCAGAGTCCTGCAAAATTTGTCTGCTCTAACACAACGACTACACCTGATAATTAACTGGAGAGTTAAATCAGGTCTTATCAAGATATATAAATGTCAAGATGTGCTGTACTCCTGCTGATCATGACTGGATTTGATGACCCCTGCCACAGACACATAAAAATATAGTTCAGTGTGCTAGACTGATGATAAAGCCTGAATCATTTGAAAGTTTCGACTTCATGGAATTTGTCTGACTGGTGTCTGCTTCCATGACCATGCAAAGGAGTCTGAGAGCTGCTTAAAATGGAGTAGCAAATATAATTGTGACAGGCCCAACGAGCAGGTGGGGTCACAAGCAATAATGGCAAATGAATACTGGATCAGCCATGGCATAATCAGGCATGAAGCAATTTGAACCCCATACTCCTCAAACAGAGTATTATTCTGCACCGAGAGGTGAGACTATTAACACAGGAGGGGATAAAACTCCAGCTGTCAAGCTCTCACCCTGTCTGCTCTCTTTCTGCCGCTGTACTTTATGTTCACACGTTGCATTTGCAAATGATTCTTCCATTTGTCAAGTTGTTGGCAAACCTGTCACCCTCACCTGGTGAAAAGCAAATAATTTATTTATTTGGCTTCAACACAATTAAAGGCATTACCACCGTGCTTGGCAGTGACACCTTTTTATGCAATCAAGTGCCAAAGTGCGAAGAGTTTAGACATGCCTGTAGGATGGGTGTAAGTTTTCTCTTTTTCAGGCTTAAAAAAATTAAATAGTGGCAGGATGAAGGAAGTTCTTACTGCTGCCTCCTCTGGAGGTAGGAGACAAGAGATGAATATGGAGAAAAATATTTTAATACAAAAGCCAGGAATACATTTGCCAAGAAAGCTTTTGAGTGTGAGTGTGAGTGTTTCTCTACAGTGTGCTGGATGATTTTCAGCTGGCTTTGCACTGAGAATGGCAAGAGCTGAGATTCTGGTTTATAATTTCCCTGTTTAGTGAAGTGACTGAATAAATGTTATATATTCATCCCAAACATTGTGTTTTGGGGAAAGATGTTG
This sequence comes from Tachysurus vachellii, assembly GCF_030014155.1. Classification (NCBI taxonomy): domain Eukaryota; kingdom Metazoa; phylum Chordata; class Actinopteri; order Siluriformes; family Bagridae; genus Tachysurus; species Tachysurus vachellii. Next base: position 13,107,489 of record NC_083467.1, on the reverse strand, counting down.
ATAGCAATGCCGTTTTTTATTTAAATAATTGAATAGAAAAGAAGGCCTCTGCAGAGTTTGGATTCATGCAACAATCCTACACCCCCGTCTTTTTTTTTCCAGAGCACTTGCACACCTTCACACCCAAGAGCAGATCTGATGTCAAACAAGAACGGATTTCCTCATTTCTTTGAACTGAAATGCTGTAAAGGAGTCTATCTTAGGTACAATCTGGTCAGCCTCCAGTGGGTATGCCAACAGTAGCGTTTGTCATCCACCATTTGCTGCCTGGGGCCTCTGACAGACTCGACCTAGCATATTAAAAAACAAGTTGAAGAAACTAAAAACAATGCTGGTGGAAAAGAGATTGTGCTGTTTTACATCTCCTATAAGTGTCTGCTTCAGGGACAGTTTATCTGCTAGATACAACGGCTCTTTGACACTGTCAACTTCTGTCATGCTGCCGCTGTTAGTCTTCGATCACGGCACAGCTCAAGTCACTGCTCCACCTGCATGTTCTTTAGGCAGCTGGTAGAGTCTGAGTCGGCTTGCTCTTTGTGTGGAATGTCTCCGGGCCTTTATGATAATGAATCTTCCCCCCACTAAAACATTACAATAAATAAAACATGCCATTCCAAAGAGTTTGATCTGCTCTGTATGTGTGTGTGTGTGTGTGTGTGTGTGTGTGTGTGTGTGTGTGTGTGTGTGTGTGTAAAACTGCTGGATTTTGCTCATTTTATAATACTTTACACATATAATACACACACACACACACACACACACACACACACCCACACACACACACACACACAAATGCGCAAATACACCAGGGACTGGGATTCTTCCCCATTTCTCAGGCAATAAAATACAATGTGTAATTATAATTTAATATATGATATATCTAATTGTGTACCTACAGAAACATGACTCCAAGCCATATTTAAAGTACTTAATTTAGTAATTAAGAAAAATATTTGCTGATCTCATGCAAACTACATTGCATATGAATATTTTAGCCAGCATTGGAAACAATATTTTAAGGAATCTATTCAATACAAAAGATGTTAATTAGTTGTCTGATGAAAGGTTATTTTTTATATATATATATATATGTGTGTGTGTGTGTGTGTGTGTCTTGAACATTAGTTCTAGGCCTAAATAGTTATTTTATCCAGACAAGACAAGATATAAGAAGCAGACAGTGGTTCTGATTATTCACTGCTATCCTAAATAAGCCTTTTTTTTCCTCTTGCCCTCATTTGTGCACAGCTGCTTTGTTCACTGCGCAATTCCCTAACTGCAAGATAATTTCTTTGTTTTCACAAGAATTTTGTGGTCACAGTTTGCATGCCCCCCTTGGTTAGTGCTCAGGTGCTTACAGTGGAACACTGCACAGCCTCTCCGGCTCAGCTCGGCTCAATCACATCCACCCCGAGGCTGTAGGTTTGTGCATCAAAGAGAGTTTACACCATGGAGCAGTTGGTTCGAAGAAAAAGATGAAACACTGATTTAAAAAAAGGTTTTTTTTTTCACTTGAAGTGCTGTAGTTTTGACGAGTTCAAAAGCTCAATTAGAGTTAGTTACAAGTTGGTCAGGATAAAAAATATTCAAGCTCTAACAAATATATGACAACTTATAAATTGTGGTTAACACTGTGGTTAACTGAACAGAATAACAAGATTAAGGAGCACATCCTGTATCACTGTATGGAGGTCTACTAAGCGTGTGTCATGTAGCTCGCTGCCAAACTACACTATTTATTTCTGTGGAATTCTGCAGTTGCAACACCTCTCATGCTAGTTGAGCTTTTATGGTGATATCAGTTATGGTGTAAAATAAAATATTGTAATATAAAATTACATGTGGTATAAGGCAGCTTTATAATGCTGTTGCTCTGAAACTTGAGCTTACAGTATTTCTCTGTACAGCTTCAAAAAATGTCTTCTCTTCTGCAGATGTCTTCACAAGGCTGCTCATTGTAGTCAGTAATATGATCCCTTTGGTCCTTGCTCAGTCTGAATGGCCTGACAGTAAAAGTGGCCACATTTACACCCAGAGTGCATGAAAATAAAGGAAGCTCCTGATGGCAAGATGCAAATTTCATGAAGATTCAGTCATATTGAAATGTAGAATTCGGAAAATTTAGAACAAAATGTATTAAAAGGCATAAACACTGCATAAACAATGATATATCTGTTATCGTAATCATATCTCAATTTAATAAATATAGATGCAAAGAGTAAAAGCAGTCATTAAAACAGGACTTGCCTAAACCGTGTCTGCTCTGTGTGCATGAAAGAGAAATATTAAACCGACAACATGTGGCGTAAACACTGATCAATCTGTAAAGTCTTAAATACAATCCAGAGTCATTAACTTTATATGTGCCTCTTAATGAGTGTTGGAATATCCTGTCCTGCTTGGGTTTATTTTCCAGCTCTTAACACTTCCTCATCAGTCATGGAAGTAAGGAGCAGACAGAAGAAGCAGATCCTTCCTGCCCTGGCTTTTTGATGCCATCACACATCTATTATGCAGGCAGCTACATTAATCTTTTAAATCGGCATTCAAATTAACCTATATCCTCCTTTTAGTGTGAGCTGTGATGATGATGAGTGTGTTCCTCTCTGCCTTTGATACACCTCAAATATCCTCAAAATCGTCAGAATAGTAAGAGTGCCCTCTTTTGTCCAACTGTAATGTTGCACACATGGTGCCTGAGAACTAGCTTAGGCTTCAGTAAATGTTTACTGGCAAAGAATAAAAAGTGTTTAGACAAAAGAAAAGTGTATGACAGGCTGTTAGATGAGTCAAGAAAAATGCAGGTTTAAATAAAAAAGTTTTTAAACATATCTAGTATTTAATAGGTAGACAAACTTAAGACAATTGCATAGTAATATAGCAGCAGAATTGTTCATTCATTCACTTTCTCTCCCTAAACCATGTTTAAATAAGCAAAGTCAGTATTTATATAATGATGTAGCCTGGTCTGGTAGTCAGACATTGTGTTCCAATGTTGTCCTCAGACGTATCAGAAGAGTGAATGGAATTCATGCTGTCATTTTTTGCAAGGTCAAAGCTATGCCTTCCAGGAACCATGTGATTAGGATGAGTATGAGGGAGTTGTTCATCAACATCAAGATCACACTTGATGAGAGTGATTTCAGTCTTCTCCTCCTCCCTGTCATTAACCTTTATTTCTGATACCTTGCAATCTTCACATGTTTGTGTAAAGTTGCTCCACCACTTTCAAGAGAAAGAGAAAAGCATTTTTAAAAAACTGTTATGTTATATGTTACATTACATTACGTTATGTTACGTTACGTTACGCTCTTAGGTTAGAGTAACTGTGCTTAACTGTCCTTACCTGAACCTGTTCAATGTTTAAAATTCTCTCTTGGATATGCTTTGGATCTGGAATTATAGGAAGGACAAGTCTTCTTACCCTTTGTGGAGAGAGATTAGCCATGACATACCTGTGCTTTTATGAGCTAATCTGTATAACTATTTTGAAGAAGTCAGTAAGACATACCGATCATGTGTAATTGCATAAACAAGCATGAAACCTGCCACTGGCGCCATCGATATCAACAAATAATCCTTTACTGTAAATAATGAGACCTCTGTAATGCAGGGTCCTTGAAGGAAGGGGGGATAAAAAAAAAAAATCATAGATACAGCATATAATATAATGTAATGTGTATAACACATCCGTGCAGAATTACAGGGCACAGCTGCCAAAACATAGAGACATCTGTACCTGTGTCATTCCTCCAGTATTTCACTGGACTCCATTCTCCCCAGGACTGGTCTATACAATCTAGCCTCATCCTTAGTCTGAAAGCATAATTCTTTTTCATATCTGGAGCCGGCAGCACAAAGGAGAACTTTGAAATGTTAGTGTTGTTCTGTAAAGAATATAAATAAACACAAATCTATAAGGCATGTGTAGAATAAACAAAATCTGACCAATTATATGAAAAAAATAGCAAATCATAATTGCATTCTTATATATTTATTTCATTTCTATTTATATTTGGTTAAAAATTTTAATTGTCACTATACTGACTACATTTTTCCCATTGTCCATTACCTTCCAGGAAGTCTCACAGTGGCTCCGGTACTGCACATGGGTCCTGTAGCACAGCTTGCTTTTCTGTTGATCTGGCATCTCCCAAGACATGTTTAAGCTATGTGATGTGTGGCTAATCTTCATATTAAAAGTGTTTAATCCTATTTACACAAAGAAAGAAAGAAAGAAAGAAAGAAAGAAAGAAAGAACGAAAGAAAGAAAGAACGAAAGAAAGAACGAAAGAAAAAGAAATGTTAAACTGTTAAAGATTTTAACATGTTCCATCATATTGTGGTAAATGTCTTTTTCTTCCTGCACAGGATTAACTTGGTACCGTGGGTGTCACATCACATCGTATTGACTTTTGATGTGGCTCCTCAGTCAGTGTCAGTCACTTGCCATGACGCACACACCACCATTAGACTTTTAGCTACATCACTGTGGTGATTTATGCCATATGAGTATGATACCTTATGCCTTATCCAAACCTCATACAAATCTGAGCCTATACTGTGAATGCCATTTAGAATGCAAAAAAAGAAATCAAATGAGTAGTTTGTTGAATTATAAAAGCTTAATGACACTGAATGAAATATTATTTAAAAGGACGTTTTAAAAGCTATTTTGAATTGGTTACCAGTATTAGTATTATTAATCCCACCCCTTAATTTATTCTTCTTATCTTAATATTATTATTACAACCTTTTCTCTATTACGATGAATATTTACTCTCTAATATAATATTCACCAAAAATCACATGTACACATCTTTCATCTACATTCTTTATCATGTCATTCTTTCAGTTATTTTTAATAGGACCAAAAAAAAATGATAATCTCAAACTCAAATCACAAAATTAAAAATAAATAACTAAAAACAACTATAAAGACACTTACCCACTGAAGCACATTTGACCCTGAATTGAGCAACACACAAGACTAGCAGTACACAGCAAGTACAGCACTTCATCACCGGTCCTCATCAATGGTTGTGCTCAATCTCTCATGAAGTAAGGAGCGCAGTGAGAATATAAAATTTCTTTTACCACATAACCACGCTCACTTCCTCTTACTCACTAACTGTACTAGGTTCTTCGCTGTTACTTAGTACACAGCTGTATAAAAATCTCTCTGTGATAAAGCAGCCTACACATTAAAAATGAGAGTTTTGACAGTATAATCCTCAATTTATTGAACTTATATCTGAACGTCTGACAATCAAAAGATTTTTCTCTGAAGTGTAAAGGATTACTGTAACAGACTAGTGGTCATATTTTTCTAAATCAGTGAATGGTGATTATTAGGAAGGTGTTTCCACTGTTAACAGAAAATCATACAGTAAAGAAAGCAAAAAAACAGTAATGTAGAGAAAAGGTCATGCCAGATCATGCAGCACTGCACTCATCACTGACAGATAAGGTTTCATTAGGGGAATTTCCTAAACATGAACTTACATTCTTAGAAAAAAAAATCGCCCATTACAATTTCTTGTAAAATTAAGAACATATTTACATAATGTGAATTGGGTATCTTTGGTAATATATAATCAGCTATATAATAAATATATAATATGCTGTGTTGGTGTGAAAGGTACATTCATTGCTAATTCTGTGTACTTATACTTGCTGGTGATTAGATGAGGAGCAGATACCAAGATATGTGGTGGCTCAGGTGCCTACATCATAGATATATATTCATACAGTTGCTGACCCATTTATAAAAAAGATAAGAATTAACAAGTTCCCAATATATGCGGAGACTTACAAATAGCTATCATAACTTTTCAAAACTAAACATGCTTACAGTAATGATATTTATAGATAATAGTTCATAAATATGCAAGTGAGGGGTTACATACAAACAGATATGTGTGTAACATGGTCCAGAATGTTGGTGAAGATTTTCTGGCTTGATTAATTGTGATGATGCTCTGAAGATGATGACAATTGGCTATATTAGCAGCAGAAAGCTAATTTTATAGTTATAATAACGGAAAATATAACAAATTCTTTTTTTTATATCCATACAATTTTAAAAGTGTCTTTGGTTTGTTGCTTCAAGCGTTTATGTAATAGTAATCATTTTCCTTCTCACCAGAATATGCTTATTGATAGACACAATTAGTTAGTTAGTTAGTTAGTTAGTTAAGTGCAAAAATAAAGTGTTTATTTGGTAGTTTAAAGCTACATCCTTTGTTTGGGGAGATACCTTTTTATTAACTTGACCTTTCTTCACTCTATTGGTGATCTCATCTTGGTTTATTATCTTGATTCCCAAGAACAACACTTATCAAAACAGCATGAGTTTTTTTTAATCAACTACAACTGATCTGCTGCAGAGTTAAATGTTTCAGTTGCATTTTCAGGCTTATATCATAGAAAAGTCATAGCTGTTCACCACAAGCAGGAAATGTGTTTGAGGTGATCTAAGAACCAAAGTTGTGTCTCAAATGACTACTGGGAAAATGATCAATAAAATATACTAGAAAGCCGAAAAGTGAGATTGCACATGGTTAATGTAAGTTTTAGATTTGTGTCATGAGTGTTCTTGTTTCTGGGTGTCATTTCCGATTGCCTTTTAAATATTCAAAATTGATTATGGGTGGAAAATAGAAAGGAATCCTGTCACTGAGGGGTTTTTTTTCACTAGAAGAAAGCTACTGAGTTTCACTGGAAGCATTTTCTTCGCCCCAAAAATAGAAAGGCTGATTTTTCTTTAGTGGTGCAGCATGTCTATGCAAGGGTACATCCTGCTAATCGAGGCTCATCAACTACAACTAAGCAGTTCCAGATCTGGAGCTGGAAGCCATTATTGTGCACCTCTCTCTATGTCTTCTATACTGCAAGGTCTGAGGTTTTCTATGACTAAAACTTTCACTAAAACTTTCAATGATCTTAGTGTAAGCTAGCACATGGGTTTAAGCAATACAAAGGTTCAGTTAACTCCTACCCTGTTAAACCTGTTTCCTGTGTTGTGCGGTTACGTGGATACACACACACAGACACACACACACACACACACACACACACACACATACAGACACACACACACACACACACACACACACACACACAAAAATTCTCAAATTCTTTTTCTGCATATATAATACTAAGTAATATAGCAGCCCTGTTTTGTGGGGGTATGAGTCATTACATCCACATGGAATTAAATGTCTCTGATACCAAATCATTTAGCCATTCACCAAAACCAGCAATACATTATGTGATTAGAAGGATTTTGGGTTGAAAGTTTGTCCACTTATGAATATTGGCAAGACAAATCATCCAAAAATGGTAATATATCATTTCATTTTAATTTGTCACACATCAATGCTTCATAATTTAACTAAACAGTATTATCATGTTACTATTTTATTGTAGTATTGAAGTAAAACGAAAAAAAAAGCGAAAAGTGAAAGTATACAATTATTAAACCTATGTTTTCTTACCTACACTTATACAAATAAATGTTCATGTCAGGCTTTATGGTTTTATGAAGAACTTTTAACATTTATGGAACCACAAATTCATTGGGAACCAACAAATTTACAGAAGTGCTTATTTTTAAATTTCTGGAGTTCAGATTTGCTCAAATATATATAAGAAAATGGTAGACACTATAACAACCCCAACTTTTTTTTATAATACAATGTCAAGCTTGTGTAGGGCATTCTATTTACCTGCTTTTTTTTTGTTTAGCATCTATCATAAGAAAAGTTTGAAACCGGGGTAATATGTTTAATTAGATGTTAATAACTCACTTTTATTTCATAAAAGTCAACGTTTTTCTTTATTACTTTACTCACTGCTATTTAAGAGGTTTGCTCATATAATTAACATTTACATTTATTCTTGTACATTTATAACTGATGCTTTTATTTAATGTGATTAATATTGTGTAGTTGATGGTTAACCTTTTGGCTCAGGGGTGAAGGTTGCCGAGGTTTAATTTTCCAATCAATAGCCCAGAGCCCTAACTACTAAGCCACATCATTAGTCAAGCAAATCATTAGTTAATTAAGTGACTGATCTATAATTATGGATAAACCAAATCCATTAACAGTGTACTCATTGACTGCTTATACTGTGAAATATTGAATCTATAACTTAAATGTAAATAAAGCTTAATAAAATAAAAGTTTGCATCATGAGTCTTAAAGTGAGTAATGAATAGTTGACCAAGGTATCAATCATTTATAATCAATTACTTTACATGCATTATAAATGTCAAGCAATACTGGCCTTCCATTTTGTCCAGTCAACATGTTATCACCTTAAAATATATTTTCTTTAATAGCTGAAATGCCTTGTCCAGTCAGGAAAAGGCAAGACAGAAAGTGAAAAGGAAAGGCATGCTCACAGAACCAGGAGAACTCTTTAAGAAATACTCGATTCCACACCAGCTATGTTATTCGATCCTCCTCTGGGAAGGGGTGTTTGTGTCGAGGAAAGACAAGGCCTGTCAGGACAAAGAGTAAAATTCCAATGATATGTTTAGCGAAAAGGGCGAGTGAAAAGTGAATCAAAGCGTCGCAGGATCAAAGAATATCTGCCGAAAAGTCAACATGGCTGCCATGGGAGCAGCAGGAGATGCATATAATTTTTAGTTGTTCTTCAGTGCCTTCTGATGTTGGGCAATTTATTGATATAGTTGGCAGAGAGAGAGAGAGAGAGAGAGAGAGAGAGAGAGAGATCTATGAAAGTGGAGGTAAAGTCCACCATCAGGAGGAGGAGGTCAGTTCGTTGCATTTGAAGTGAGGAGTTCGTTGACAATTGGAGCAATTGCAGTGTGATATACACTGATGGCAGATTGTACAACTAGGGCTAAAATGTAATATTCATACTATTAAGACTGAGCAATAACACAAGGTCTCACTAATGACAATATTAAAAAATAATGTGGATCTCTGCCACAATGTCTGTCACATTCATATCTCAGTGTATTCAATAACAACAAATAATTTGAATATAACATTATATTATATGATATTTTACGTTTGAAAAACAGAGAGAGCTTTTGTTTTTTGTCATGCAAGTAAATAAAAAAACATACTTTTTTATTTGCATAAAAATAACACAAACACAATTAGGGTGATGTAATTTTAAAAAATTCTATTAGGTCACAAAAATGTTTTCATGAACTATGCATTAATGTGGCTTTACCTCTTAAAGAAAAACTTATTAAATGTTCAACACACATTATTACTGAAGATGAAACTGCTACAGGATTAACATGCTCTGAATATCAAACTGACAATTAGTAATAAAGTTCAAATAATATTCCGGTATTGTGTATAATGTATAATGATAGCAGCATAATTTTTTTTTTAGCAGTTTACAATTGGTTAATCCCTCATTTAGGTCATCATTACAATCTCTCTGCTATCTGTATTTGTGGTCAGAGGCACAAGAGTACTAAGTGTACTTCCTCTTTCTGCCATGGGATTTTTTGAGTAAATTTTTTATCAGAGATTTTTATCATTTGCAGTGCAAATCTATCTGCTTCTGCAATGTTGAAATGTAAGTGGGAGATTTTTTTCTTTGGGCTAAAATGTACATTAAGTTCTTCAATTCAGATTTAACTACAGTGAGACAAAGAGATAAACAAAAGAAAGTGCAGAACTGACACTGTGAATTTTTGCTTGCCTGTTAAGGAGTGATTGATGGTTAACTGATATAAGATTAGTTTCCAAGTAGGCCTGCATAAAGATAAGCGGTTTAAGAACTATTAAGATGTTTCCAGATTATTCCACTCATTATTTTCACAATGAGTGTGTTGTGAATAAAATCAGAAACATCTCAAAGAATTGTGCATTTAATTTTTACACACTTTTATTTGTGCATTTTATTTTTACACACTTAAGTGTGGGTTTATGTGCGCATATGTACACGTACACACACACACACACACACACACACACACACACACACACACACACACACACACACACACACACACACACAGAACACAGTTGGACTGAGTGTGAATGATTTCACATGTTTAAGGTCAGTCAGTTTAGACATTACCTATGTAACCCAGATAAAGTTATGGGTGTTTGTTTTTGATTTATGTCTTTATGCTAAAGACATTGTTTGAATTCCATAAATAGTTTTACAAATTAATGTTAGGAGAGTTATTTCATTGGCCAGACATGAGGTGAGGTAACGAGGTCACGTGACATCTGTATAAGTTAACCGTAATTAAAAATAATCAATTATTTGTTAAATGCATTTTTGTTTAATTAATATAAATATGCTGGGAAAGATTATTTAAAAAGAACTTGTATTTTGTTTAAGTTTTATTAAGTATATGTGTGACATGAGGATGGATGCATGCTGGGTGCGCGCGGGGAGCAGGAGGAAGAGAAAAAAAAAGGAGGGAGAGTGAGACAACGGAGCTGTTGAACTAAAAAGTACGACCTGTTCTTTGAGTAGTGTAACGAAGCCAATTAGGTGTTCAACCCGAACCCTGTGTAGCGATAGTTTCTGTTTGGAGTGGTAAAAACATCGGAAAGACGTTTACATCGCCTCTGACGAATGGAAACTTAAGTTGTGGATTATCGCGCCATGTGCATGAACTTGGCTAATGGACTGGCGGATAGCTAGCTCAACTAGCAAGGACTACGTGTGGCGAAGGAGTATCCCGTGAAGCATCCAAGCTCTGTTTGTGTTATCCAGCGACCTTTTTCTTTCTGACGTGAGCCAGGTGTGTAACCAATCTTCATCAAGGTACCATTTTTCCGTTTGTTGCCCTCGTGGTGAAGTGGCCATTTTGTTTGGTTTCTACGAACCCCAGCTACGCACAGGCCTGCAACTGGTAGACTGAGTAAAGTTTTCATTTACTTTTGCCGGCTTTTATTATTTATTTGGCCAAGTTGGAGTAATAAGTTGTATATTTTACTGATATTTTTCATTTAAACTTGAACTTGATTTTGAAAGTGATCTGCACAATATTTTATTTGACCTCCCATTTAGTAAACTGTTCATATTGTTTAAATTGTGTTGTGTCTATATTTACAATACTGAAGTGTGTTTCATATTTCTTGGTACCTGGTAGTCTAATACATTTAATTATAAATAGAACCCATCTCAAAGTAAAGATAAGACAGATTGATTATGTTTAAGATTGTTAGAAATTAGTTAAAAGAGCTCAGGTTAGCCACCCCATTATAGCCGGTAACGCTAGGGGCGCTACATAAATTGGAGGCACCGCTGGGATATTGGAGTGGGTTTTTAATAACTAAAGTTGCGAGTAGTGATAAGTTACCACATGGCAAGCCGAGCAGAGCTAGCATTAGAGCTTAAAGGGTGGTGCCGTGGTGAAGCTTTAGATGAAACTCATGCACTTATGGTTATCATCCCAGATGACGTGGGTGTAAGTGATGTTGAAGATACTCTTCAGAAGGTGAAGAGTTGGGGCCGTGTTCGTGTCAGAGGCCGGACTTTTAGCCTGCAGCACAATACTTATATGGTCTTGTGTGAATGTAAAGAAACTGTAAGAGGAGAGAGTGTTCCTTCCGAAATCTTTTCTGATACTGGTGGTGAACCATGGCCTATCATTAGAGCAGATGAATGCCCACAAATGGAGGTGCCAGGGTTTAATCAAAAGTTAGCAGGACTACTGCAGGCTGAAGGTAAAACCTTGGAGGATCTTCGCAGTTTCTTTCCAGGAGATGAACCTGCCTCTAACCCAACTGAGGCAATACTGCGAGCTGTGTCAGATCTTTTGGATAAAACCTCTAAGCCTTCCAGTGAACATGTTAGCTATCGCCGCCTACGATTTTTCTCTGGAATGTTGCCCACTCCAGCAGGGGAAGAACAGTTTGATCACTGGCTGGAGCAGGCGCGTGTCATGGTGGAGGAATGTGACTGCTCCTTCCAAGAGAAAAAACGGAGACTGATGGAAAGTCTTAGAGGCCCAGCACTAGAACTTGTTAAAGCTGTGCGAGCTAGTAATCCAGAGGTGAGTCCTGAAGACTGTCTAGAGGCTCTTGAGCATGCTTTTGGTACAGCAGAGTCAGGAGATGACTTGTACTTTGCATTTCGTTCATTGCAGCAGCAAGCTGGTGAAAAGCTATCTGATTTCCTTAGACGGCTAGAACATTCACTAAATAAGGTGGTCCAGAAAGGTGGTCTTCCTTCTGATTGTGCTGATAAAGCAAGATTAGAACAGTTATTGCGAGGTGCTATAGCCTCTGATCTGATGTTGGTCAATCTCCGATTGAGAGAAAGGAAAGCAAAGCCGCCTACATTTCTCGAATTATTGAGGGAGATACGTGAAGAGGAAGAATATGAAGCATCAAGGAGAAAGATTAGTCCTGTTGTGCAAAGTGCCTGCATCAGACAGGAGATGGCAGTAAAGCAGACTGAACTTCAACACTTGAAGTCTGAGATAAAAGAGCTCAAGTCGTTAGTTGCTGCTGTGGTGTCAAAGCCAGCGCAAGTTCGATCAGACCATGTAGAGAAATCTCCCCTGACTACACCTAGCGAAAACAGTTCTGAGAGTGAAGTATTAGCATTGAAAAAACAGATGAAGCGCCTACAACAGAAATTTACACAGAATGTTGTTGAACCGCAAGCTGCAGTTTCAGCCATAAATTCTTCAAAACCAGTGGCCAGTTCTCCAAGAAAACCATTCAGGGGCTCAGATCAACACTTCTGTTATCGATGTGGCGAAAACGGTCATTTTGCTGCGAAGTGTCAAAACCCTGAAGATCAGTCAAAAGTCATTAAAAAGCTCATTCAAGCTTTGAAAATGTCAAAGAACAGCCACCAGCCAGGTGACACCACCTCTAGTGGTTTGAATTGCACAGTGAAGAACAACACTATTGAAAAGCCAGTGGGTACAGGAGTTCCTGATGGACTGGTTGGCCCACCTAGCATAGTGCCATTGAGAATAAATGGAAAGCCCTGCACTGCGTTGTTGGACAGTGGCTCACAGGTGACAATCATTTTCGAGCATTGGTATGAAAAATACTTGTCAGATACACCGATACAGCCTGTTTCTGGTTTGTCACTTTGGGGTTTGAGTGAATCTAGTACAAGCTACCCTTACCGTGGCTATGTAGTGGTAGACTTGGAATATCCAGCGGAGGTGCTTGGGACTCGCCAGGTCGTAACACTTCTTGCTCTCATATGTCCCAGTTCTAGAGCTGAAGACCAAACGCCAATTATCGTGGGTACAAATGCTAGTCACGTCAGACGGCTAGTGAAACAATGTAGGGAGAATGGTATTGATGTGGCCCAAACCCTTGGCATTACTGTTAATGTACAGGAAGATGAACCTGCACACAATGAGTTTAATGCTTCTGTCCAAGGAGATGAAGAGGTTGGTCAGGTCAGATGGCAAGGTGCAGGCCCGTTGATTTTACAGCCAGGAGATGCAACACATGCAGTGTGCAAGGTTGAGTTAAAGAATCATGTGGAGCATGAGATCCTGATGATTGACTCATCCCCAAAAGCTGATCTTCCTGCAGGTGTATTTCTTCACCCTATGGTTGTGCCCAGTGGAGCATTGGATATCAATAGTTTTAGAGTACTGGTCAAGAATGAATGTTTGAAAGAGACCACTATACCTGTCGGAGCAGTGATAGGATGTATTTATTATGCTGATGCAGTCACTACTATTCCTCCTCGAGAGACAGTTTCATCTGAGTTTGATGTAAATTTGTTGAACTTTGGCGACTCTCCAATCTCAGAACAATGGAAAAATAAACTGCGTAGAAAACTGGCCCAGAAGTCTCATGTCTTCTCTATGCATGAGTGGGATGTGGGATTAGCCAAAGGAGTGGAGCATAAAATTCGACTTTCGGATGCTCGTCCCTTTCGTCAGAGATCTCGTCGACTGGCTCCTGCTGACATTGAAGATGTGCGAAAGCATCTGCAGGAACTGTTGCAGGCAGGGATCATAGCTGAATCTAGAAGCCCCTATGCATCTCCGATTGTAGTGGTCCGGAAAAGGAATGGGACTGTCAGGATGTGCATAGATTACAGACTGCTAAATAGCCGAACCATACCTGACCAGTATACTACACCCTGCATTGAGGATGCACTGAATGCACTGTCAGGGAGTCAATGGTTCTCCGTACTTGATCTGCGTAGTGGCTACTACCAGATAGCAATGTCTGAAGAAGACAAAGAGAAAACCGCATTTATATGCCCATTAGGGTTTTTTCAATTTGAACGGATGCCACAGGGCATTACAGGGGCTCCAGCTACTTTCCAAAGGTTAATGGAGAAGGCAGTTGGGGACATGAACCTCTTACAAGTCCTGGTATATCTTGATGACTTAATTGTCTTTGGAAAAACCCTGGAAGAGCACGAAGAGAGGTTGCTCAAGGTCCTTGACCGTCTTGGAGAGGTTGGGCTGAAACTTTCTGTAGATAAGTGTCAGATCTGCTTGTCCAAGGTAAAATATCTTGGGCATATTGTGTCTGCAGAAGGGGTTGCTCCTGACCCAGAAAAAATTGATGCCGTTAGACAGTGGCCTATGCCAACAAACCTCAAGACACTGCAGTCTTTTCTTGGATTTTGCGGCTATTATCGCAGATTTATTGCAAATTATTCTGCAGTTGTTAGACCCCTTACTGAGCTCACCAAGGGCTATGCTCCCACTCAAAAGAGTAAGAAAAAAGCCTTGGATGTGACAAGAGTTTACTTGAGAGAGTCAGAACCGTTTAGAGAAAGATGGGATCAATCTTGTACAGACGCATTTCACCAGATTATTCACTGTTTGACGCATGCACCAGTACTGGCCTTTGCAAATCCTCAAAAGCCATACATCCTACATGTTGATGCCAGCTTAAAAGGACTGGGCGCTGTCTTATATCAAGAGTCTGCTGAGGGCTTACGACCTGTTGCGTTCGCTAGCCGAAAGCTGAGCATATCTGAAAGAAACTACCCTGTACATCAGTTAGAATTCTTGTCGCTCAAGTGGGCCGTAGTCGACAAGTTTCATGAGTACTTGTATGGAGCAGGATTTACAGTACGTACGGATAACAACCCCCTTACATACGTGCTGTCTACAGCAAAGCTCAGTGCAGTAGGGCATCGCTGGCTAGCTGCCCTCTCGACATACGAGTTTGACATTCAGTATCGACCGGGCCGACACAATATAGATGCCGACTTATTATCTAGAAACATGCCAGATGTGAAAGGAGCAGATGAATGGGTGACAATACCTCAGTCGGGTGTGAAGACACTCTGTCAGCCTGGGTCTCAGCCAGCATTTCCTACCAGTTCACCTGTCTATGTTACTCAGTTGGGGGCATCTCCCCATTGTGTCCCAAACCTGTATGCTTTCCCGACACACCTGGAGTTAAAGTCCCTTGAACTTCTGTCTAGGCAGAATCTCCGGAGAGCTCAGGAAGAGGATGATGCCATTGGCCCAGCCATTCAGGCTGTCAATCATGGGAATTGGCCAGATGACAAGAACATCAACCCAGAGCTCTTACGTCTGAAGAGAGAAACTGGAAAGTTGTCAATGAAAGATGGCTTGTTGTACCGTTTCAGCAAACGATCATCAGGCGATGAAGTCTGTCAACTTCTCTTGCCAAGAAAGTTCAGAGAAATGGTTATGCGGGCTATGCATGATGATTTAGGACACTTTGGGCAGGAAAGGACCATTGAACTACTCAGGAGTAGGTTCTTCTGGCCAAAGATGTCTGTAGATGTTGAGGAGTACATAAAAAATTGTGGAAAGTGCATTTCTTACAAGACCCCTCCACAGAAAGCTGCTCCATTACACCAGATTATAAGCCATGGGCCTATGGACCTAGTGTGCATGGATTTTCTTTCCATGGAGCCAGACTCCAAAGGGTTTAGTAACGTACTTGTAGTCACTGACCATTTTACACGGTATGCTCAGGCTTTCCCAACCAAAAGCCAAAAGGCCCAAGTCGTGGCTAAGATCCTTATGGAAGAGTACTTTGTACATTATGGACTCCCTACCAGGATCCATTCAGATCAAGGTAGAGACTTTGAGAGCCGATTGATACGGGAACTCCTGCAGTTGATGGGGATTCGTAAGTCTCGGACAACCCCTTATCATCCACAAGGAGACCCGCAGCCCGAAAGGTTCAATCGTACCTTATTGTCGATGCTTGGTACTCTGGGCCATGAGAAGAAGCGCACCTGGAGCCAACAAGTGAGTTACTTGGTCCATGCGTACAACAGTACAAAGTGTGATGCCACTGGGTATTCACCTTATTACTTGATGTTTGGGCGTGAGGCAAGACTTCCAGTGGACTTGTGTTTTGGAACGTCCCCTGATGGTATAGAGACCACCTGTCATTCTCGGTATGTTGCAAAGCTAAAAGAGAACTTGAAGCAAGCCTACAAGTTAGCCTCTGATGCTGCAGATAAAAGGCACCAGAGAAACAAACGATTGTATGATCAACGAGTCACTTTTCGAGCATTAGAAATTGGTGACAGAGTTTTTCTTCGGAACTTAGGTCTGAGAGGGAAACACAAGCTAGAAAGCAAGTGGAAGCAGGAACCCTATGTTGTTATGGGAAAACTGCCTAATCTACCTGTGTTTAAGGTTAAGCGGGAGGATGGTAGTCCTGGGACAAAGACCATACACAGAGATCATCTTCTTCCCATCGGACAGCTAGTGAGAATGCCCCCTGCTGATCCTGGTAAAAATCTGCCAGTCCGACCTCGAACCAGAGCAGTTACACAAAATAAGAGAGATGTAAGATCAGATACTCCAGAGTTATCAGAGTCTTCCGATTCATCTTCTGAGTTGGAATATTGTGTGACACAGAGAGAGTTTGCACCTACAGTTACCAGTGTCTCTAGACCTAGAAGTGATGATGATGATGATGCGGACTCCCACCTTACTCCCGAAGGAGATTGTACAGGTGATGAATACTCTGAGAGAGACTTGGACTCTGAGTCTGATGAGAACAGAGATGAGGAGTGCAAAGAAAGTCTAACTGCAGAAGAGACACCTGGTCTTGAATCAGAGTCTGAACCAGAAAAAGAACAGACTAATGTCCGTGAAGACATTGTTGTGTCCAGACCTGAGCCCAGACAAAAGAGGTCTGTGAAGCCAACCATTAGACTCACGTATGATGAGTTAGGTAGATCCAAAGATCAGCCTCTAACTATTGTGCACAGGGGTATTGTTATTAAGATTGGATCAGAGTAAGAAAACAATAAATACATATAATAGTTGTTGCACCCCTAAAGAGCCTTAGTTAACTTTCCTAGTGTCTTATGAGGACATACAGACATTTAGAAGGGGGAAGGTGTAACCCAGATAAAGTTATGGGTGTTTGTTTTTGATTTATGTCTTTATGCTAAAGACATTGTTTGAATTCCATAAATAGTTTTACAAATTAATGTTAGGAGAGTTATTTCATTGGCCAGACATGAGGTGAGGTAACGAGGTCACGTGACATCTGTATAAGTTAACCGTAATTAAAAATAATCAATTATTTGTTAAATGCATTTTTGTTTAATTAATATAAATATGCTGGGAAAGATTATTTAAAAAGAACTTGTATTTTGTTTAAGTTTTATTAAGTATATGTGTGACATGAGGATGGATGCATGCTGGGTGCGCGCGGGGAGCAGGAGGAAGAGAAAAAAAAAGGAGGGAGAGTGAGACAACGGAGCTGTTGAACTAAAAAGTACGACCTGTTCTTTGAGTAGTGTAACGAAGCCAATTAGGTGTTCAACCCGAACCCTGTGTAGCGATAGTTTCTGTTTGGAGTGGTAAAAACATCGGAAAGACGTTTACATCGCCTCTGACGAATGGAAACTTAAGTTGTGGATTATCGCGCCATGTGCATGAACTTGGCTAATGGACTGGCGGATAGCTAGCTCAACTAGCAAGGACTACGTGTGGCGAAGGAGTATCCCGTGAAGCATCCAAGCTCTGTTTGTGTTATCCAGCGACCTTTTTCTTTCTGACGTGAGCCAGGTGTGTAACCAATCTTCATCAAGGTACCATTTTTCCGTTTGTTGCCCTCGTGGTGAAGTGGCCATTTTGTTTGGTTTCTACGAACCCCAGCTACGCACAGGCCTGCAACTGGTAGACTGAGTAAAGTTTTCATTTACTTTTGCCGGCTTTTATTATTTATTTGGCCAAGTTGGAGTAATAAGTTGTATATTTTACTGATATTTTTCATTTAAACTTGAACTTGATTTTGAAAGTGATCTGCACAATATTTTATTTGACCTCCCATTTAGTAAACTGTTCATATTGTTTAAATTGTGTTGTGTCTATATTTACAATACTGAAGTGTGTTTCATATTTCTTGGTACCTGGTAGTCTAATACATTTAATTATAAATAGAACCCATCTCAAAGTAAAGATAAGACAGATTGATTATGTTTAAGATTGTTAGAAATTAGTTAAAAGAGCTCAGGTTAGCCACCCCATTATAGCCGGTAACGCTAGGGGCGCTACACCTATTACGCACTTTGAATTACCACTGTAATTCAATCATTGTGACAAAGCTACTGGAAGACTGAAGTGAGACTAAGGGAGGTTTCATGTCTGCATGGATGAGGTGTGAATATTTTCTATTTCTTTCAGTGCATAGTGTTAAAGAAAGTCCACGGATCTTGTTATAGCTATGTATTTCTAATCTAGCTAATGTAGAATAGGACTGTGCTGATATAGACCATTATATCAGCTATATAATGGCTTGCCATAAATTGAGATAATGTGCAGTCAGTTTGCATTTTTTTTAAATCTAAGATTTGATTGAACAGTCAATTCAATCCAGCAACGATTTCTTCTTGTCCATTACTGCTACAGGTGTGTGTTTGCTTTATGGCATCTCTTCCAGCTCTATAACCTTTTCTTTAGATGGACCAATTAAAATGATAGAATGAAAAAGATCTTTTATGAACATTTGCTTTTATGAACAATATTGTTGAATATTGAGTCATGAATGAAGAGCAATTGTTCTGCAAAATTCCAACTGATCATCAAGCTATTATTTCAGCAAATAACATCTTTACAGTAGCCTACTTCATCCACTGGTGAGGATTAAAAGATGTTACGAAAATTGTAGGTTTCCAATTCATTTAGGAAAAATTTGCACCATGAAGCGAACACAATTTGTGTAGGTGGTCATTCAACTACACACCAGTAAGGATCAGGGTGAATTAAGGTTATAAAAAATGTTTAGGAATGTTTAAGACATGTCTCTGAAAAGTGCAACTCCTTGTGAACTTTACTGATATGTTTGTAGGCCTGGTTTCTGTACCAAGAGGTCGTTAGTGTGTCAATTTCCTTTTCAACACTGCCTTCATGTGGACATTGTGTGAAACTGCACCGCCGTTCTCAGAAACCATTTTATGAACGTTACACATATTTATGTACAAAATATTATATATATATATATGTGATATACTGCCCAAACAATGTGTTTTCACAACAGTATTGTTTTTTTTTTATCACAAAAATGTTTTATGATTACTGTGTAGTAAAAGGTATCACATTCTGTCCATATACAGTTTTCCATACCATCAACATATGGAAGCAGTTGTAAATTTGCTGCTATCTGAGAACAGTTAATGGTTTTAAACCAGTCATTTTAATATCAAAGCACTTAACACTAGTACTATAATTACTTGCAGGTTGGAAATCCCAAGCCGTCGTTGGAGCTGTGCTGAAGGAAAATGACTTAATATTTATCTGACATGTACAGTATGATGGGAGTCAGACAAGGCAGCTCACATTACAGAAGATTGCTCAGTTTTGCAGTCATTTTAGTAATTGACACTGGCCTTTGATCGCTACATACGTTGCATGACTTGTGTGGTTTTCATTACACAGACTTGCAAAATCTTGCTGTTGATAAACAATTGGGAGACATTATGGACTGAGTGTGGCCAGCTGTGATTTCAGACCAGACTGATTACAGACTCTTTGTTCAAGGGAACCATTATGGTTCTGTTTCATTTTTTACCCAAAGATTCTTAAATTTGTCTGTCATGTTGAGAATAGTGGATCAATTTACAGTATCAGGTACACCACAGTATGTTATTTTCATTAATAACACCTACATAACAGTATACCAATATTCATATATTGATTATATATCACAACCGTGAAAGTATATTAATATTAGGAAAATTAGGACATAATAACACTTGGTTGAATAGGCATTAAAGGTGTGTTTAGTTGGATGTGGTGGCTCAGTGGTTATGGCATTGGACTACTGATTGGCAGGTCATGAGCTCAAACCCCAGGTAAACCATGCTGCCACTGCTGGGCCCCTGAGCAAGGCCCTTAACCCTCAATTGCTCAGTTGTAAGTCACTCTGGATAAGGGTGTCTGCTAAATGCCGTAAATGTTTATAGCATACAGTAGTCATCATTAGATTCTTTGTGGTGAAGAACCTAATGATGACTATGGATACTACTTTCATTTTAAAACATACACACAAACACACATTTTAGCATGAGGTATTTAATTTTATTGTGTTTGCAAGTATTCCTGCTGTTTAATCGAGAATAATGTTTGCCAATGTGGACTGTATCTGTTTACAGTATCTGATTACGACATATTTCACATGATGGGTGATGTCTCTTTGCAGTGTCCTTAGTGAAAACAAAGCGCTGTCCTTTTCACCTGTACATGACTTTCCTGAAAATGGGATCTAATTAATCAAGATCAGTCTGACATAACTTGACATACTGACAAAAAAACACCTTAAAAATATGACTTCCTTATTGCTTGATAAAGAAAATATTACTAGCTATATTCCACAAAAACAAAGTTGACTTGTCATGTCACTCAGGTTCTGAATATGAAGGCCATTATTTTGGCACTGTAGTAACAATGTCAGAGATATTTATTGTGCTGATCTTTCTCCAATTCACAAATAGGGCAATTAAACCATCATGTTGACTATATCTCTGACCCAGCCTAACATTTGGACATATCCAACTTTGGACAGAAAATTCAGTCAAATTTGATTCCTTTTATTTTTTGCTGATAGAGAACTTAAGCAGTAATATTGCAATTCTTCTCAATATTTTTTGAGTAAAGATAAACCATTGCTACATACTAGCCATTACATGTGAGTCTGATCCATTTGCAAATACTGTCCAAACCTACTAGATGATAACTGTAGCTATAGCTGTAACTCATGATCAAGTGTTTATACAAATAACATTCCCAAAATGACTTTGTTAAAGATGTGCAACAAAAATAAATTACAATTTATATTTGTACTATGTATTCACATTATTTAGACAGATGATACACAGGTTATATAATATAGAGGATTAATGCTTTCCTTTTACCTAGGTATCTAGCTACACACTGCAGAGAGAATGTTTTGGGAAGGTGTGACAAACTTTAGCAATTAAATCTATTATATGATTTTCTTACTACTTGCTTGACAGTAAGATTAAACAAATTTCTTAAATTCATCATACAGCACAAGCACAAAAGCACCTCCCATGCCTCTAAAAACATTAGACAAAGCTCCTTTGAAGAATGCTTTGCCACCCTCATCACGGGCAATCTTCCTCCAGCAGTCTATTGTCCCAGTGTACATAATGTCAGCTGTGGAGAACCAAAAAACAAAGACTTGAGCTTATATAAACACATATTACAAGGAGTAGTGGAGTCACTCAATTTTCTTAATTACATTTACTCTAGTTAGTTTGTTCTTAATATTACTACTGTGTGTGTGTGTGTGTGTGTGTGAGAGAGAGAGAGAGAGAGAGTGTGTAAATGGTATATTTGAGGACCTCCGTACCTGCTTTGCGTCCAGACTGCATCATCATGCGGCGCCTCACGGTGTCAAAAGGATAAGAGACCACACCAGCCACTGCTGTGACGCTCTGTGCAATCATCCAGCTAACCACAATGTGGGTGTTCTTCGGATCAGGAAGCATACCTGTTCATCACCACAAACAAGAAACAACACATGAAAAGCTAAATGTGGCCATTTTGTGCATTACACACAAAGTCCATGTGTCATGCTAATGGTGGAGAGGTTTTACCTTTGGCTGTGTCATAGATTCCAAAGTAAGCTGCCCTGTAGATGATGATGCCTTGCACAGACACATTAAAGCCCTGATACAGGCCTCGCAATCCATCAGACCTGAAGATCTTAGTCAGGCAGTCACCCAGGCCACTGAATTCTCTGGTGGAGGTGGCTTTTCCCACATCAGCTGCTAAACGGGTACGGGCAAAGTCGAGGGGATAGACGAAACAAAGTGATGTGGCTCCTGCTGCGCCACCAGATGCCAGGTTTCCAGCAAAATAACGCCAGAATTGAGTGTGCCTGTCAACACCACCCAAGAAGATCTGTTTATACTTGTCCTTAAAGGCAAAGTTGAGGGCTTGGGTGGGGAAATAACGGATGACATTCGCTAGATTGCCACGCCAGAAGGAGACAAAGCCTTGCTCTTTGGGAATCCTCACAATACAGTCGATAATTCCTTTATACTGTTTGTCAGCGCTGATTTGCTTGCTGGCATGTTGGACCTGCATTGAGAAATTAGTAAGTCAACAAGTCAAGATTTAGTTTTAGGTATGGTCTGAACTCCGGTTTATATATTCATTATATTTTATATTAGCTTCATTTCACCACAGTTGTTTGTTGTGCAAGTTGAGAGAAGGTTCTGTTTTGTCAGTTTAATTAGTGTGTAATACGTGACTGAGTTGTGCATGTGCGAGCAGGTGACCAATCACTGATCATCGTTGTTACATCCATACTGTCACTGTTTCTGTCCTGACGACTCACTACCATTTTATATGAATTCTTTATAAAAATTATGTCTTTTTTGTATCTATATAAATAGATACATAGAAATCATAAACAGAGGCTTCTTTCTGTCAAAAATAATGTTAATTATCTCTACAATGCTAAGAATTTTATTTATTAATGCTATAGAAAATAACTGCAATTATAATCATTTTATTTCTCTTTAGAAATTCTGTTCTATGCCTTGAGTTTTAATAATAATTTTATATTGACAAATACAATACAATTATTATTATAATTATTATTATTATTATTATATAATCATCATAGTTTCAAGTTTTTTAAGGATATAATCTCAGCTGTAGTTGCTAAACAGCATGGACAAATAGGCAAAGCTTATGCTTTAATTTAAAAAAAACCTAACTTATAGAGAAGGCAGAAAGCATGAGGAACCCCTAACAGTGTCAATGCAACACTTCTCTTTCATCTGCTCTGTTTCTTTACACCGCATATCTGAGCCATCGGAGTCGATTCATTTTGCTCGGTTCGGAGTCACCGTCACTAGCTCATAGAAACAAGCCGTGTACTTCATGGTCGGTTCACTATTCAGTATCAATGCGTCTTTTAGGCTTTTATCTACACAATCATATCTCAGGCGTATACTTTGTGTAGTAAATTACATAAAACGTGTCGTGTCACTACAACATGAGTGTATAATAATCTTAGTCAGATTTTAGTCCAACACGGATGTCCAGTGATGATGATGATGATGATGATGATGATGATGATGCTATGTATATGATCTGGGGAACAAAATGTTCTTCTCACCTGCAGAAGCAGTTTCACTCTCTCGATCGGAGCAACGGCTGTTTTAGAAATAGCAGCCGCAACTCCGCCCGCAAGGAAGTCTTTTACAAACGATATCGCAGCATCAGCCATCGCACTTTGTATATTTATACAGACGTTTGGAGAGGAGTTAGTTATCCGCAGAGGGCGTTCTACGCATGCTCCGACAATCCGCGCAGGTGATGAATCACTTATCGCGAGAGGAAGCGCGAGACCGGAACAGAAATATGATCCCCAAACAAATCCTACAAAGATGCCACTTAGCTCCATTTGCTAATATGACATTTAGGTCACTATGAACTCCATCTATCAGACCTGATCAAACTGCATATCTTTTTTTTTTTTTTTTTTTTGTCAGCCATTTTTTCATTTAAGTTTACAGCTAAGCCTGTGTTCCTTTAGCTGGCCACTTTGTTTAATTTTCACCAATAGGTACACAAGCACATTGCATCCCTCTGGCCTGAACCAGCATGTAGACCACACAGACCCATTGCTTCATTCATTCATTCATCATGGACCCTGAAGAAAACAGTGCAACCTGCAAATCAGTAACACAGTGGTTAGTTAATACCATGTCTCTGCTCAAGCAACTTCTGTGGACATGAGATATGGACTGAAGAAGCAAGACCTTTTTAAACAATTGACTTTTATTAAAATATTGGTTTAGATGAAATACATTTTCTTTTCAAAATTGATAAGAATTATTTACAGATGTAAAGGAGATAGCTTGATATATTTCACTGACAATTAATACATTCCTGGACAATCAAAAGTTGACCTATAGGGTTTTGAGCTTTTCAGGCAGCCACAGAGAAACAAACCGGCTAAGTTTAATCATCTTTCACAAAAAGCATGGCATCTAGTAGATTGTCTGTGTATCGGGTATGTACAGGGCTGAACCCATGCTTTCTTATTAGGTTACTGTACTCTGTGGCACTCCTCTGACTGCCTTCAGTCATGCTGAGTGCCTGCAGCAGGGCTCGACTTGGCCTGGTCCTCTCCTCATCCAACAGAATCTCTGAGAGCAACAAGCCACAGCCTGCATCAGAGACACACAAATGGTTCATTCTACTTGGCAAGTACTACAACTTTGGTGTGCTGCAAAACTCTACTGCCAAACAAACACAGTTGGACCCAATGAACTGAGTGTAAACAACTGGAAATGTTGATTTATGGCCAGTCATTTACAACTTTGTGAGATCTTGGGTCATTCTCTACAATCACTGCAGACATAGATTTGGGCAATTTTCTCTAATTCTTTTTGGCAGATCCTCTCAAGCATAATCAGATTGAATTTGGGAGCACCTGTGAACTGCTACCTTCAGATCCATCCACAGATTTTCTATGGGGTTCAAGTCTGGTCTTACATTTAGTGACTGGTCCCAATCCTGAAAGTTGAAACATCACCCTAGTCTGAGGTCATGTGCAATGCATTCATCCTTTCCTCCATTTAGATCAGTCACCCCATTCCTGCCATTGACAAGCACCCCATAGCGTGATGCTGCCAGCAACATGTTTCAGCATAAGAATGGATTTACCAGTTGAACAGTAGTTGGTTTTGTCAGACATATTGCGTGGAGCAACCAAAACAGATACATTTTTAAATTATTAGACCAACAAATTTTAAGTGTATGCATTTTCATTCTACCATAAATAGCTTATTATTGGAGTATTTCAGAAATTGTTGCCCTTCCTGCAGGTTCTAAAATGTCTATGGTGGACTAGAGTGGGGTCTTGGTCACCTCTGTTTATAGCCCTACTCTATCCCCCTACAATCTCATCCCAAAGATCTACAGAGAGTCTTTTAAGCATCATGGCTTATGCTTTAGTTTGAGATTCGCTGCGTTTATTCATGTAATTGATTTTAATTAAATTGATACACAACAGAATGTGCAAAAACATGCCAAAATGAACTCTATGTCCATGTATACTGAGTACTATTGATACTTATACTTAATAAGACAGCATTTTAAACATCATGGTCAGGTCTGCAGATAGAATGTTCTTACCCGGAGTGCATGTCTTGGACAATTTACTCAACAGCCCATGTACTTTATCATCTGACCAATCATGGAGAATTCGTGCAAGGATATAGAGGTCTGCTTTTGGTATGTCATCTTTGAAGAAATCACCTAATTGCACAAAAAGGTACAATTAAAGTATTTTAATATCAGGAACATAATATAATTTTGGTACTACTTCAAATAAGTCAACAATAAGAGGCAAAGTCTGGCCTGAATCTGAACCTGAGATGTCAGAAAGAATATGGGGAAATATTACTAAAGGTATATACAGGATGTAAAAGAAATTGGAGGCAGGTATAAAGCCTATATAAGACCATATTATTGGGCCATTTCTGCTACAAAGTGTTAAATATAACATTAAATGTATAACCGGTGTAAAATATTTGTATAAATGTTTGCACTGACCTGCAACAAATGAAACTCTGCTGTCCTGCTCTAAAGGCTGGAAGTGACTTCTCATTTCAATAACTGCTGGCAAGTCAAATACAATTACAGAGAGATCAGGATGGGCTTTAGTGAACTCATATGCCATGGCACCAGTACAGCCTGTGAAAAGAAAATACAGAAATACAATGACAACCCAGACCAAATCCTTAGTGTGACCTTAATATCTGAATGGCAGGAATGCAACAGCACATTTAATAACTATATATATTAACTATAACTATATTTAACTGTAAAATATATATATAATATATATGCAACACAGTAACCTCCAACATCGCAGGCTGTCCTAAAGCGTGACAAATCGAATGCTGTGGCCACATCTCTTCCAGACACTTTAGCGATGCTGTGCATGGCATTCATAAAGCGCATCACCATATCATCTTTTTTGAAGTAGATATCCTTTTAAGAAAAATGGAAATACAAAATTTTGTATTTTATACTAATGTACTCTAGTACTTACTATATTCTTTTATTATTATTATTATTGTGCACTGTATAATCAACCATAAAATCATCTACCTGAAACACATTTTCAGGCTTCTTCCCAAAAGCCCTCTCATGCTGATTTGTGCCTTCCCTGACCGCACTCTCAAGGTGGTTGAAGAGTGGCCAGATCATGTCGTTGCAGTGCAGGATGTACGCATGCAGAGACAGGGGGCTGTCTGATACCAGGAACTGTCTGGCCTGCTCTGTATTCCTATACACTAAAATAGATAATGTACACAATATAAGAAGCACAAACAGCATTTGTTGGTGCAACATGAAATACAGCACCTGTATGTAGCTTAACCAGTAATTACATGGCGATGCTAGCTCTAAACCTTACCCTAACACTAGCTGATAAGCTTATACATATGCCAGGAGCACAAAAATATTTTAACTTTGTTATTAACCTCTTTTTCTCCCCAGGACTCACCAAGCTTATCTTCACATTTGAGCTTATGTAGTAGTCCTATAGATACAGCAGCATCCAGTAACTTTTCAGTGCCCAACACTGAGGCATTAATTTGAATAGCTACTTCATCCACCGTAAGGCCAGAGTCACTCATAACGTCAAACACACCCAGTTTGGATGCTGTAAACAAAGTCTGCAAAGCAAAGAGCACATCGGGATTAAGAATTAGAACCAAAGGTACTGTTTCACAGAAATAAATCCCGAAAATGCAGAAATTTCAGCCAAAGGTGCAACTTGAAAAGGAAAGGAGAAGGGGTGGCAACCTGCTTGAAGTGTCAGTCTTATTTTGTTGAAAGGGTTTTTTGTAGTTTTCTAAAGTCTTAATTCTTAAAGTCTAAAACAAAATTATATTTTGCACAAAGAACAAAGAAACTGCCAATTTAAGCAGGTTGTCATCTGTTAAATTATACAAATAAATACAATTTTGAATACATTACAGAATTTTAAAGCATCATGTTCTTGATTGTCTAAATTAAAACGAAAATGAAATGTACATTCTATATAGGCAAGGCAATAAATGGGTAAATTCAGAAAAGAAGTTTTTTCCATTTAATTTGAATGAATAATATACAGATTTATTAGTCACTACTGGAATCGACTTTCAGACATGCTAACATTGGTATAATATAATGTCATTATACCTTTGGCCACTTATTTGATAATCAACATCAATACACTGCAAACCTTTGATGCTTTAAATCCATCCAGTAGTTCTACTAAGCTGTGAGGGAAGCCTTCATTGTTGCTCTTGGTAGCCTCAGGTTCCACAACATTGTGCACTGAGTCAGAGTTCGTGAAACTGCTGATGTCCGGTTGTACAGCTTCTTTAGACAGACGGCTGACAGAAGTGCATGGTCCATCAGACTCTGGTGACTTCTTGCACTTTATCTTATAAGCAGGGCTCTCAGGTGAACCGTTGTAAATCTTTCCCAGCTCTTTGCAGAAATGATTTAGTGGGAAGCCCACCACATTAAGAAAATCTCCTTGCACATATTCCACAAGCATTCCACCCAAAGCCTGGATTCCATAACCACCAGCTTTGTCCCTGTCAATGACACAGCACAGAAATGCAGAATTGTTTTTACAATAGATAGACAAAAAGTCTTGACCAGAAAGCACAGTCTTTACAATTCAACTAAACTTACGATTGTAGTTTAGCATAATGTCTTGGCAGCAAAATATTAAATCAGTGTAAATCATTATATTAACTTACAACACAGGCAGTAAGTGAAAGCTGGGCAAGTGTAAGCATTTTAGCAAATTTGACACAAGCAAATTATGATGGCTAGATGACTGGGTCTGAGCTTTTCTAAAACAGCAGGTCTTGTGGTGTGTTCCTACAATGCAGTGGTTAGTACCCACCAAAAGTGGTCCAATGAAGGACAACTAGTATACCAGAGAATGATGGGCAGTTATGGCTTAAGTATGTGCACGGGGAGTGAACGTTAGACTGTCTGGTCTGATCCAACAGAGCTACTTTAGCACAAACTGCTGTGCAAGTTAATGCTGGTTTAGAGCGTAAGGTGTCAGAGCGCACAAGGCATCACAGCTTGTACTGTATAAGCCTATGTAGGCCTATGCAGACCATGCTGACCACTGTTCACTGGTAAAAGTGTATATAATGGGCATGTGAGCATCAGAACTGAACCATGGAGCAATGGAAGAAGATAGCTGGGCTTATGAATCATGTTTTCTTTTACATCATTTGGGTGGATGGGTTTATGTGTGGCACATGCCTGAGGAAAACATGGCTTCCGGATGCATTATGGGAAGGAAGGGAGCCGGCAGAGGCAGTGTTGTGCACTGGGCAATACACCTTCATCATTGCAACAGAATTCTATAATGGCAGTGGCCTGTGTTGACTTGACCTCCAACTTCCCCAGCTCTCAAACAGGCAAAAAAGTCCAGATCATAGAGGTCCCAAATTACAACTTACAGTATAAGACTTAAATGTCTGCTGCTAATGTATTAAGAGTCGGATATCACAGCACACCTTTTTAGAGATCTTGATGTGTCAGAGCCATTTTGGTGGCACACAGAGGAGCTGCATTATTTACACAGGGGGTTTTATTATGGCTGTTTAATGCAAGATAGAACTGTACTAGAGGACAAAGGTTCAAAGTTTGTTTATCCTGTTATTACCAAACTAAATAAAAATTTAATCAATCAACAGCAAGTATTTCAGTCTAAAAATTAACTTACATGGGCTCTCCACTGTTAATGTATTCCCAAAGCATCTCCTCTGACAGCTCTGCAAACTTCACCTTTGTCTCTTCATAAAAGTCCACCACTTTGTACTCTGTTTCTCCACCTGGAAAAATAGAGATTGTCAAATAACCCTTGTCAAATACCATCTACTGTAGGTAAACATTCAGATAACACACAGCATACCCTCTCTTTCATGACAGAGGACTATGACCACTCCTGTGTATACACTGTGTTCTTTTCCACTCAATCTGCAATGAATGCATGGAATATAAAGAACAGCTGTTAATAAAGACCTACAATAAAACAGATATTACACATTCATAATATATTTTTACATAAGCTTGAATATTTTAGGACAAAACCACCTAGACAGCATACAGTAGGCATCTTGCTTATCTACAGGCTTCTCCAGAATTAAACCATCCACTGTCTGGAAACAGGAAAAAAAATAAACTGACATTTCTACAATGATTCATCATAATTTAAAAGACCACATCCATACTTACCACAACAGTGTCTGCTCCAATCACTATATCTGGGTTTTTAAGATGTTTCTATGCACAAGACACACACACAATAAACATTAACATCAAAATAACTGGAATCCGTAACCTGAAACTAAAAACTGAGGTCTATATTTGGAAACATAAAAAGCTCACAAGTGGCATTCTCTGAGCCACTTCCAGGGCCTTTTGCTTTGCTGTTTCGACTGCGTATTCATAGGGCGTTTTAAACAAGGCCTTGTCCAAAGTCTCTTTAAACCAAGAGGGCACCACTTCAAACCGCAAACCCTGCATAGAGAAAGAATTTCTAACTATATATGAACATTATTAAATTATTTACAGGGATACAGTTTTACACTTACCGTGTTGGTCAAAATCTCTCGTCTCCTCGGAGACGCACTGGCCAGAACTACAAGTTTTCCATGCAGCTTGGACATTACTGGGTGCAACACCATTTTGTCTTCAGAGGTCTAACATGAGAACCAGGACAGTCACTGAGAGACCTGAGCAATTAATTCTCAGACAATTCCTATTACTCTGGTTCATGAATCGTATAAAGACAGATCCAGTGCTCAAATTATAGGTTAATGAGCAGTTATAGAACATCTGATAGAATATATACAGCATATTGATTAGTAGAAGGTAAATAAAATTGACTCTGTTTACTTTAGTTATGGGATTAAGGGTGCTGTTTAAGTTCCGCAGATCTTTCTAAGCTTTTTTTTTTTTTTTTTTAACATGCAGGTATCTGCGATCGATGTTCAGGTGTGCAGAGTCATCTAATTGACTCACCAATCATTTAAATGAACTGAATCCTACTGACACAATCTATCTACAACATAACACTTTAATACATTTAGGATTTATAACGCATTCCAGTGACAAATTGACGACTCTACCACATGCAAAGTACTATAACTTGTTTAGAAATCGTCGTGTTCAAACCGTATTGAAAAGCAAGAAGCAGTTTTTCATAGTTTCCTTATTTACCTGCACCACTGCACCTATTCGCGTCCACCACGAGCTCAACCGGAACAATGGGGGCATATCCGACGCATGCGCATTAACAGCATGGTGCTAAATTTGTCATCCACCACAAGGGGGTGACAAAAGACATCCGTTTCAGCTAGCATACAGGGTAGAGCTTGTGGTCATGGAGTACCCACTGTCCTGCACATTTTAGTGCTTTCTTATCTCCCAGCTCACCTGATTGAACTGGCCAACTATATAATGGTTCTTAATTGAAGTGGGAGTTTTAGGACTGGGAAACACTAACATGTGTAGGACTGGGTCAGCGATTAGTCCTGGGCCATGTCTGAGTAGAAACCATATCAAAACATGGAGATCAGAGAACCAATGGTTTCAAATGAAGTTAATAAATGAGAGGTAACGCCATAAAAGTGCTGTTGTAGTCACAGATGCTGTTGTGGTCATGGTTGCTATGGGAATAAGGGATAAAACGTAGACCTAGCTAACAAGTTCTAGCAATCTTTAGATGATTTGGACCTCTTTGTAACTTCGCACAAATCCTCGATGTGCATGTACGAGGAACATTACCTGAACCACCCCATACAAATATACTGATACTGTTATTTTTACAGCCCTAATTAGTTTCCATATAATGCTCGATGCTATGAATCAAAAGAAAAAAAAACTATCATAATATTTTACAACACTGGTATTAAACGTTTGAGAGAATATATATTTGAATAAAGGGTCTAGACTAAATGGTTTGATGGAAACAGAATGATCTCTGTGACTTTAACCGTGTCTCGGTTGTTGATGGCGTGCGTTTGTCTTGCATCATTAAGTTTTTGTGCACCATTCTGTTAAGACTGTTGTGTGTGTAATCCCCAGGAGATCAACCGCTTCTGAAAAACTCAACCAGTCTGTCTGACTTCAAAGAACATGTCACAGTTAAAGTCAGAGCGATTACACTGAACAGACACTGAACCAAATGTATCAGCCTAAACAGCATATTGGATAGTGGCTTCAAATAGAGTTTTACTATGTTATGCTGTAATCTCACATATGCAAATAGCAGGAAGCATTTTACCCAGACAAGTTATTCAAATAAGATGAACATCATACTATGCATCATGTTTTTATTAATTTTATAAACATTACTGCTGCTGAAATGTTCATGTTTTTTATATTATATACCAACGCCAACCTTCGAGTGTTCAACCTACCAGCTGGAGATTTTCACACTCCTGTATGGGTGTGACCCTACTTTGTGGTTTGCACAGGAAGCATTGCATATCAGTGTACCATTTTTACTGTTAGTTTGAGCAATACTTAGAATGGAGCTGATGATTGTGAGCACATGACATTACTCTGACATAACTGAAGAAGAAACAATGTACATAATCCTAAAGGCAAATGGGGTTTTCTTGTATGTATAATTACAGTTGGTAGACTAATCTGATTAAATTTTTAAAATATTACAGGAAACAAAATGCTTTATTTCAATGAACAACATTTAATCTTACAGAAACATCTTTTATGATACTATGATGATGGGATAAAAAGTAAACAATATGCAATGTTATCCAAAAACACATTTGTTGACATAAAATACTGAAGCGAATAGACAAATTTAGCTAAGATGCTTTAGTACAAGCTACAATTTAAATCTCAGCAGTCCTTAAAAGTGCATGTCAATCAAATAATATTAATGGAATTGACATACTTAAAATGTAAGGATAATACTGGCAAATAAATGTAATATAATTAGTTCCATAACTTATATGAAAAACTTGAAAAATATGCAAATGCTACAAAAAGACATAAAACACACTGTTTAAATATTTACTGTAAAAGCATTGTAAAAAAAATAATAAATCCACCAACAATGAGGAAGGATGGCTCACTCTACAAATGTGGAATTTCATTAGAAATATCACATGAGTATGCTTGCTTCCTCTTCATACTTAAAGAAAGTGAATACTGAACAAAAACACAAGAAGTTAAACCACTTTCATATACAAACATATACAAACTATGAGTTCGAATTGACCCGACTAATAGATGGTTTATCATCTGCTTTACCAATAGAACCAGTACGAGCTGAATGGAAACTTTCTCTGCGGCATTCACTCATTTCACTCATATCCACCATGCTGAGGTTTTGCAGCTTCAACATCTGTCTCATCTTTCGACGGAAATCCTTCGAGGCTAGATAATAGATGAATGGATCCAGGCAGCTGTTGATGCAGCTAAGTGACAGGGACAGCTTATAGTACATGTAGAGAGATTTTTTATAGTACAGCTTTGTGATTGTGTGGGCTAAGAGTAGTATGTTGTTGGGTGCAAAACAGACAATAAACACAAACATGACAATAAAAGCAAGGCGAACAGCACGCTCTTTCTGGTTGCTATTGGAATTTTTGATAAGAACACAGATGATCCTTATATAGCTGTACACCGTTATGATGAAGGGACAGAGGAACAGAACAAAAAACATGGCAAACAGGAAGGCTGTCCAGTGTGCAAGTGATGGGAGCATGTCCTTCTTTAGGATGTCAAAGCAGGTGGTGATGTTGAGCTCAGGCACGTAGAATGTCAAATCCGTCTTCTCCAGTGGGCTGAGAACTGCTAGGACTATGGCCCACATAAAGATGCATGCAATAATTGCATACCTTGTCTTCACATTTGCCCGTTTGAAGCGCATCGGCTTCACAATACCCATGTAGCGTTCAACGCTTATAGCAGTCATTGTCAAAATAGAACAATACATGTTAACAAAGAAGGTGACTGTTAGTACGTTGCACATGCTTGAGCCCAGAGTCCAGTTGTAGCCTTGCAATTGGTACATGATTTGGAAAGGGAGTGCTAAGCCCATTGCCAGGTCAGTAATGGTGAGATTGATCATAAAGATGATAGAAGGGGTCTTTGGGTAGGTGCGGAACAACAGCAGCCACATGGAAAGGCCATTCCCACAGACGTTCACCAGGGTCACAATGACATAGATGGCTGACATAATGTCACTAACCCATTTGGTTTGAAGTATAGACAGGGTGTTATTATCTATCTTGCCACTTTGATTCATGTTTGATGTTTAGTTTTACCCCTGCACAGAGAGACAAAAGAGTGATGTGACTTTTTACCTCATTACAACCTACATGAGAACATCTTCCATATAGTCTCAGAAAATATATGTTTATGCTGCCAGGCATTGCCAATATATAACTAATGTAGTTCATCAGCTAGCTAAATAAGACACATCTCATGTCTGCATTTGTTTTATTGTATGAAGCCTTATACTGTAATGTGTAATCTTTTATCACAAAAAAAAAATCAGTGTTATACAGCTTCCTTCATGCACAGAGTTCACACTTACAGCAGCTGCAGCAAGTAGCAGTGCTGAGAAGTATAAATACAGGATGTAGTGCTGAAGTGCTTGGTTGAAATTCTCACGATATGAGGTTATGCTTAATTTCACAAAGCAACTTGCTCATGCATGCAGATAATGTGGAAAAAGGTATCTGGGTGCTTATCTGTCAGTCTGGGCATATTTATGATTATTATCTGATTATTATATTACTCATGTTTTTTATAGAATGAGAAATGTTCTTGAATTTCTTTCTGCACTGATTTATTGTTTTTTGCACTGATTTGTTTTTCACAGTATTGTCTGAGGTTTCATGTTTGTTGGTTGTCAAACTGCTGTATATGACTGGTGTATATTCTCTAGCATCTTACTGTGATATATGATATAATTATCATTTAATTATTTCAAATATTCATTTGACTTGGATGATTTAATTGATTGTTAGTTATTTCCAAATACAGACAAGAGATGATATGGGTTTCTATGGAGGTATGAGTCTACATACAATCCATACACTGTGACATAGAGTGGAGTCCAAACGTCTGAGACCACAGTGAAAAATCTGTGTCGTCTTGAAACAAACAGAAAGTTTTAGAATTTAGAAAATTCCAAAACAAACAAACAAACAAACAAAAAAGGAAAACAAAATCACTATTCAATATTCAAAATATTTCTAGGTCACTATTTAAATGTAAGTATATTTGTGACACTGAGCATGTTAATTCCTTTTTATAAAAGGTAAGATTATCCATGAGTCTCATCTCTTCCATTGGAGCATATGCTCGGACGACACTGCAGGATTTGATCCAACATACTTCATAAAGTTTACACAAACTTGTACAGTCCTCGCCAGCTCAAATCATCTAAACAAAAGCATTTTCAATAGTGTTCTGAGATCTTTGTACCCCATTGTATATATTTTGTTAAGTATTTGCACAGTTAAAAAAATGATAAGTAAAATGTATATATTATTAAAAAAATATAATTTAGATATAATATATAAATTCATATATATTTTTATATATTTTATATTATTTTTATATTTTTATGCTTACAGAAAACTTAAAAAAATGCTTCTTTATTAGATTTAAAATGATTATGTGATGATGAATGATGAAGTTCAATAAGAAGGTTTCAAGTTATACTACATATAAGAATACACTTCTTTTACTAAGAAGTCTGCCTGCTTTTTTTTTATATTTAATATTACCATAATAGTATTTAGACTTGCTTTTTGTGTTTACAGTGGTTCTGAGGGAAGACCAAAATGACTGTGTTTTGGTTAAAAAGATAAAGGCCTCCGCATCTCCGAGATCACATTTCTTTCAATTATGAAAGGAGAACCACAAAACAAAAAGAAGCTAGTTGCATGCAGTTGTTATGGTTTACAAAGCATGCTATCATCTCCAGCACAATTCGCATATCAAGCCCCCTTTTACTCACTCTATGCCTCAGTATAACAAGTTATCAAAAACAATCCAACCAAAAAATATCACAAAAGACATTACACACTTGACGCCATAGCAAATTCTCTTAAAGTTTTTTCATTAATCCTTGTCAAATAAAACATTTAAACTTTGCAAGGTGTCCATGTTTGTGGCTAAAAGTGGTAACCTGTGCACTTACCCAACTAAGCACATGTAGATTTCCACGTGTGTTATAAGCCGTTAGTGTGCTAAATGACTGTTACATTCAGGAAACAACTTGTTCTAAGATCTGTGTCTGTTAGAGTAGAGGGGAAGTGCGTCAATTCAGACTTCTCACATTCAAACTACAGACAAAAATTTCTGCATGAAATGAAAGAAGAACACTGTTCACTGCTCACCAGTACAGTAAAGCCCAAGCAGTTAATTTTACTGGAAGTTGAAATTTTATAATCCGTGCATCATATGGAGCAACGTAGATGGCACAGCCGAAGAAGAATCTTTTATTTCATTTTTGTATTTTAACAGGAAGACCTCAAGAAAATTAAATTCACTTTCATTTTATTGCAGCACTTGATGACAAATTATGATAGTTATGATGCTGATGTAAAGATTCTTTTAAAAATGTATAAAGGGTGAGTGAGGATGTGGGAAAGGAAGACATGCCACATGCACACACCATCAACACTTGGCTTTGAGACGTCATCTGCTCATCTTTTACTTCTACTTCTATCTCATTTCCTTTTCAAGTTTGACTTTGTAAAACTTGTTTCCTCATTGCATGTGTATTTTACAATGTGCTAGGAAATAGAGAAAAAAATGCATTTTTTACATGTACAGCATAAATTACTGCATGTGATTTATCTAATGTTAGTATTAAATCTTCAGTAGTGTGTTTGGTTTGTCTCCATGTCCTTGACCCACTGTATAACCATTGACTAGAAACTTTCATAGTGGCTGGATGTTTATTCTCACTGTAGAGGAACTTCCTTTGAAGTCTAGTCAGTGGGTCATGTCAGTTAGCACCAATCTGTCTATATATTTATCAGAAATGTTTGTTAGTTCAGTATGCACCAGCGGGTTTTGAAAATATTCCTGTGTCTCTAGCCCTGAAAGAATGTTATCAATAACGCTATTGATTGGAATTGAGTTAGATTGTTATTGAGGCAAGGTGGCTTAGTGGTTAGCACGTTTGCTTCACACCTCCAGGGTTGGGGGTTCGATTCCCAATAGCTGTTACATTTCTTTCTTGCAAACATCTTGAACATAATGAAACATCAAGACAATGTCTGTGATGAGCCTATAGTTCAACTCAATTAAATTCAAGTTTATTTGTATAGCGCTTTTTACAATTGACATTGTCTCAAAGCAGCTTTACAGAACATAAACATAGAACAAAAGGTTCATATAAAGAATAATATAAAGATTAATAGAATACAAAATTCAAGATTAATATTAGATAGATTTAGTTCACAAGGTGTATGTATTTATCCCCAATGAGCAAGTCTGAAGTGACACAGGCAGCAGTGGCAAGGAAAAACTCCCTAAGATGGTAAAGGACGAATATGCAAATAAACCTAACAAATTACTGGCCCACCAAATAAAAAAAACACAAAGTGAAAGAACAATTAAGTCAATGAAGTCCCCGGATGGCTCAACCACATACAATGCTACTTCGATTAACGATTTATTCAGGGATTTCTACAAAACGTTGTATAAATCGCAAGTCACGGCTAAGCAATTTGATATTACCAGATTTCTAGACGGAATCCCTCTTATGACTATTTCCGAAGATGATAGAGTATTTTTGGATTCACCCCTGTCACCGGAAGAAATCTTCAGTGCAATTCAATCTATGCCCGCCAACAAATCTCCAGGTCCTGACGGATTCCCCTGTGAGTTTTACAAAAAGTTTTGGCCTGAACTCTCTCCTATCTTAATGCCCGCTCTTCAAGATTTACTAGACCATGGAGTGACCCCCGAGTCGTGGAAAACGGCGTCAATTTGTTTAATTCCGAAAAAAGGAAAAGACCTTCAAGAATGCGCCTCTTACAGGCCAATAAGTCTCCTGAATACCGATTATAAAATACTTGCTAAGGTCCTTGCTCGCAGGCTCGAAACAGTATTGCCATATATCATTAAGCCGGACCAGACAGGATTCATAAAATCACGTTTTGGCACAGATAATATTCGCCGACTCTTGAACATCATGGATTCAATACAAGCACGTAAACTCCCTGCCCTTATTATTATCTCCCTGAATGCGGAAAAAGCCTTCGATAGAGTCGAATGGGTATTTCTTTTTGCCACTCTCAAGAAATTTAATTTTGGTCCTAAATTCACCGATTTGATACTAATCCACGAGCTACAGTCACTACGAATGGTTTGATCTCAAAACCCTTTGTCATAGAAAGAGGTACGAGGCAGGGGTGTCCTCTTTCACCCCTGCTTTTCGCCCTCGTAATCGAACCACTGGCTGAATCTATAAGGCAGTGCCAACATCTTTCTGGTATAACGGTGGGAGATGAGGAACATCGGATTTCTTTATATGCAGATGACGTACTGCTGTATATTTCTGAGCCAGAGAAGTCCGTTCCAGCAATATTAAAGTGTATTTCAGAATATAGTAGCTTATCTGGATATAAAATTAATTTGTCAAAATCCATGGCGCTTTCCCTTAAAATTTCTGCTCCAAATGATCTTTCATCCCTCTCACACTTCAAAATAACTACTGTTGGTTTTAAATATCTTGGCATATTCATCACACCACTATTTACAGATTTATTTAGAACGAATTATGCCCCCCTTCTGGATTCCATTAAAAAAGACCTTAACACCTGGCGGACACTCCCCATTTCTTTTCTGGGCAGGATTAACGTGATCAGAATGAATATTCTACCTAAGTTTCTATATTTGTTCCAATCCCTACCATGTCATTTACCAAATGTTTTCTTTAAAGACATCAATAAGCACTTTTCTAAATTCATCTGGAACCACAAGATGCCTCGAATTAGTTTTAACAAATTAATGAAACCAAAGGATAAGGGAGGAGTCGCCTTACCGAACTTTCGTCTGTACTACTGGTCAGCACAGGTGAAGCATATGGTTAGTTGGTACAATGAAAGGACCGACTCTAGATGGCTTAATCTGGAAGCAAGGGCTTGTGCTCCTCTCCCAATAAAATTTCTGCCTTTTATTGCAAATACCAAAAAGCTTAAATGTACCTCAACAAGTTTCACCATTTCGAACACCCTTCAGACATGGAGAGACATTAAACTGTATCTTAAGATTCCAGCTGAACTCACACTTTTCTCACCTATTGCTTTTAATCCTGACTTTCCTATATCTCTGCAAAATATCGGCCTTTCAGTCTGGTCTAACTTAGGGATCTCGCAAATTATCTTGTTTCTTCTCAGGCGAGGCATTAAAATCCTTCCAAGAAATATCGCACCAATATAGTATACCACAGTCTCATTTTTTCAAATACCTTCAGCTGCGTCATTTCATAAAACCTCTGTCTGACAATGGTAAGCTGAGACGTGATCTTACTGACATAGAACAGGTTATAAT
The DNA here is from genome assembly GCF_030014155.1 of Tachysurus vachellii. Lineage (NCBI taxonomy): Eukaryota > Metazoa > Chordata > Actinopteri > Siluriformes > Bagridae > Tachysurus > Tachysurus vachellii. The sequence continues at coordinate 13,068,440 of NC_083467.1, read as the reverse complement.
AAAAAACAATCTCTCTAAGGGGTTAATATCTAAAATATACAATGCTTTGGTTGATACGTGTACTTCCTCCTTAGAGAGCTTGAAAAAAGTGTGGGAAAAAGACCTGGGCCACGGAATTGCCGATATGGACTGGTCCACCATATGTAACAATTTGTTCCCTAAATGTACATCTTTGGGGATTCACGAACTCAACTACAGATTTTTTAACAGAGTTTACCTTACACCTTCTCGTCTAAGAAAGATTTACAAAGACTCCTCCGATCTCTGTTTTAATTGCAAGAAACACAAAGGTACATTCCTTCACTGCTTCTGGTATTGTGACAAAATCTTTTCTTTTTGGACTAAAGTACATCATTTTTTACAAAGGCTCCTTAAGTTGAAATTTTGTTTCTCACTGGAATTGTATCTGCTGTATAGTGGAATTGAGACTGTGTTTGACTTCCACACAAGACAACTGTTTTTAAATCTGGTGTAAATGGCAAAGAAATGTATATTGTTATTGTGGTCTTCTCCTCAGGTACCTTCTGTTAAAATGTGGTTGTCCCAAATGTCCATATTACTTCCACTTGAGAAGCTCACTTATGACATACACCAAAAGTCTAATGACCTTTGGCAGATATGGACACCTCTCTGGTGCCACATTAACAACCTCTCTTGATCCTCTGTGTTGCAGTGTGCATTTTGTTATTGGCCTGAATGTGCTCTCTTTTTCACCTGATTGTCCATTTTTAAGTGCTTTTTATTGTATACTTGAGACTGTATCGCTATGTTCATGTACATCTGAGTAACCGACCAATAATAAAAAATAAAAAAAAACAACAAAAAAAAAAAAAAGATGGTAAAGGACGCTATAGGAAAGCTATGCTAATGGATGTAACATTGTCTGTAACATTATCTGTTGATGTGTTGGGCAAAAGACTGATGAATATTCTTTGTTTATGATCAGAATACTATCTTTAAAATTAACAGAATTTCTTGACAAGTAGTCTTATCTGATAATCCTACTCCATGTATGTCCTCTCTATAAAGTTGAAAGAGTGCTATGTACTGTATCTATGTCAAATCAATAGGAGGTAAAATGTGACAGTCATGAAAGTACCTGCTCAAACAAAGTACACCGCATTGAAACCCTTGTTGGTAAAGCAGTGTGTAATAGGTGAACACTGAGGAAAACAGCTTCAGCGCTATGTTCCTCTGTATAGTTTTCATAAAAAATGTTCCTCTGTATAGTTTTCATTTATTTTTCCATTTTAAAATGTATGCATGATTTCACCGTGTTGGACTCTGTAAAGCAGCCCTTTAGAACAGCCACAAAAAGGACCAGATCAAATTTCTTTACTTCATCAAAACTAAAATATTTATGTGAAGCAGAAGTGACAGCAGATACTTGTTTATATCTACAGTATCATGAGAGTATATGCAGAATATGGTTCCTGTAATGAAAATTCAACCATCTGTTATCCCCAGGTCATCTGTTATGGCCTGTACTGACATAAATAGCAGCAGTATTTTGGTACTAAACTACTATACTCATGTTCAATAAATATGTTATACAAATAGCAAATCTATTAGATTACTCATTTTATTGTGATCAGTTATTGTGCAGCTGTGTATTGGCTGTTTGGGTTTAATGTGATTTAATGTAATATGGCGAATGAAGGGAATTTCCAATTAGTAACCAAAACTAGTTTCACACATTGTTAAGTGTTAACCGTTAAGCATGTGCTTTGGTAAATCAGTTAACGTTTTTCATTCATTCCCAACTGTGTTTCACAATAAGCAGTTGGTTGAGAGTTGACTCAGGCCTGATGCATGATCAGACAGGAAGTAATATGCACCACCACACACTATTGCAAATTCATTATGTGCTATTTTTCATAACTGGCATCTTTCTGACCTTAAATACTAATAAAATAGATGTATTATTATACCTCTATATAGAAAAAGGTTTAATGTTTGATGTTTGGGTGAGCTCTGTATTCCAAAAGCAAAAACATCTAACTGACAGTTGGTTTATTGTTGTATATGCTTCATGACTGTGCATGGATCGTCTGTGTCACGGTTCATGTTATTAGAAAACCGTTTTAAACAAATAGAGTTACTGTTCTCTATACAATGTGGCATTTTATTGTAGACAAGCAATATTAATTAAGCCACCAAAATGCATTGTAATATAAATATGTATTTGAAAAAGGCTCATTTTCTTGGTCCTTTTGAATGAGAGCAAAAGAAAGTTGTAATCCTTAACAAAGAAATAGCATGTCACAGAAGCTTGGATAACACAACTGCCATCAATTATACAACCACATTAAAAACTATGATTGATGTTTTGATGACATTTTACATAGATTTAAGTAAAATTTAAATTAGTCATTCTCCATAGCTTTTAATGAAAGCCAACATGTGTACATCGCGTCTGGCTAGCTAGGCTCAATTTTGCAGTACCACAAGAGGGCAAAAAGCCATATAAAAGATCAGGAATTATTATGTAGTATTATTATCTAAAATTGAGAGGTACATGCTGAATTATTAAATTTATTAAGTGCTTTATACATCCAGGATAAAAGAAGTAATGTGCATATGCACTCATATTTTTTATTGGTTTCTCTTATGAACCTACTCTGCAGTCGCACAACAGTAACATATATTTGATATATTAAAAATATGCATTTCACAACATATGCTTATGATTTTTACAGTAAAATCTGTACACTATCTGTACTACACTATCTATAAACTCTCTCGTGTAACAGAATCTATAGGATTCACTACAAAAGGCATATAGAAATCTGATCTCTGTAAATGAAGAGGCGTTTGATCATTAGAGTGGAGCTCAACAAACAACATCTGATAAGTGCCTGTGTTGTGAAAATGTAAAAAAATGTGAATCCAATGAGGCAGTGTTCAATGACATGAAACTCAAACATACAGAGGAATCTATAAACATTAAAATAACCTGTGATTTTAACATACTGCTGACCCAGTGCATGGAAATACGGACAGAGCACTTTGAGACTGAAGAGGTTTATTCTCAAGACATGCTACAGTGCCTCTTCCCTTGAGCTGAAGAATGCTGATTCTGTCACCCATCTGCACACTTCTCAGAGCCTGTTCCTATGGTCAGCTCATAGCAGGGTTCGGTGCTTGGCTCCGGAGAGAGCTGGCTGAAGTCAAAGCCTTTATTCCCAGATCCCATGTGCTTACGGTTTCGGGCTCCTGGCTGGTACAGCTGCATGGCTGGTCGGTCCTGTTCCCAAGACAATATTGAGACACAGAAAACAAGAGCAAGGGACTGACATTTTATTTCTCTGTGACTGCAGTAAGCCCTTCATAAAGCCCTAGTTTACCAGAATAGAAATACTCTCTGGCTCTGATCAGTGTCCTACAAATGTATTTAATCTTTAGAATAGCACACGATATATTTTTTGACAGCAAAAGCTCTATAATATTCTTAGCTTTATAATCAAATGAACTGAATCTGTAGAGATTAAAAATGGTCGGTTTTTGGTCTTGTGCTTGATTCAAAATTGGAATGCTAGTTGTCAAACACTTTATTACTAACATGTTGTGGCATTTGCTGTCAACAACGAGGCCTAGCATGGTATGGTGTGGGGCCTCCCAGCGTACATCAGAGTGGTATCCCCTCCCCTTGGGTAGAAAGGCTCAAAAGCTAGCTGTACCTTGGCTGGCAGAGCCCCTCCTATCTGGTCTGGCCCCTCAGACTGGGAGGTCCTTTTCTCCTGATGCACTAATACAGACTGAGAGACATGTTGCCTTCCATCAATCATCAACCCAAAATTGCCAAAAGCTAAATTCACAGCTAACTGCCTTCAACAGCACATCAGCATTCACAACACAAGCCTGAGCTGCAATACAAAGCCCAGGAGGGAGGAGGATTTGTATTGCAAACCCATTGACATAATGAATCTTCAAGACAATGACTGTGATGAGTCTATAGGAAAGCTATGCTAGTGGATGTAACATTGTCTGTACTACATAGCTGATGGGCAAATAGACTGATGAATATTCTTTGTTTACGATAATGTAAGGTGATGTCTTTAAAGAACTAATGAGGTTTCTTACATTTTTTGCTAAACTCTGAGTAGAGTCATTACACTTTTAGCAATAGAGCCTGTAGTTTGTACTGTGTACATAGAATATGGCTGAGTCACTGATGTCCTGTTAGCTCTTGCTCACCTTATTACGAATACGTTCTTTTCTGCTCCCCATGTCATCCCGGTCCTCCTTGCATGACTTATCCCCCATCTCAGGGCAGTACGAGTAGCCATGGTGGTGGCCATCTTTCTTTGCCCGGTCATGACAGTAGCCTTTGCCCCATTTGGTCTCCTCCTTGCGGCGCATGAACTTGTCAAACTCATAGTGATGCCTTTGTCGCTTACGGTCCTCCTCTCTGCCCCTCTGATCTTTATCTCTCTGTCTGCGACTGTGGCCATCTCGCTGATCCTTATCACTCTCCAGCTGAACTCTACTGCGGAGTAGAAACCAACAAAAGCAGCTTAAAGGTAATCACATTCGCATGGCTATTCAAATATAGAACATAAAAATGTTTCGCACTTGTCTTTAGGTTCCTTTGCCTTGGTGTGGCCTACAGGTTTCTCCCACTTATTCCTCTCTGTCTCACCACTGTCTCCTTTATCTTTCAGTCTCTCTGATTCCACTTCATCATCCCTGTCACATTTCTTCAAAAGCTACAAGAACAGTTTTTAATGAGCCTTGCTGATGAAATAGCTTTGCAAGCAACAAAAATCTAAATTCAGAATCTGAAAAAGGAAGTGGTTAGACCTTGATTTTGATATCCTTTTCAGATAGTTTCTTCTGCTTCTCTGCTTCTTTGCGTTTTCGCCTCTCTTCTTCTCTACGCTTCCTTTTCTCCTCTTCTCTTTGACGTTTCTTCTCCAGTTCTCGGCGCCTCCTCTCCTCCCTTTTTTCCTCTCGAATTCTCTGTATTTACAAAATACAGCATAAAGCATAAAAGTATCCGTACACAGTACAAATACATTGATTAAACTCAGAATAGTTCCTATATGCCAACCTGCTTCTCCAACTTCTTGTTCTTAATGTATTCCAGAAGTGGTGTTGTTCTTTTAGCTGAAATCAAGTCAAATGCAAAAATAAATTATTTTGCAAAGAATCATTTTGTAAGGGTCTAAGAATCTTTCCGCTGAACAGATTGACTAGAAGGTGAACTTCATCTTGCACTGTAGCTCATATAGAATGTCTATCACCAGTTTAGCTATCTGTGCTGTCAAAAAATTTGCATATTTACCTATGAGCTCTCTTGTTTTAGCCTCAATTTCTCCCAGTAATGTTTCTGGATTGGCCATTGACTTCTCCTCATCACAAGAGTAGTTCTCCAGAAATCGTTTGTATTCTGGATCTAACAGGAAAAACAAACCTTTGGATATCTGCATAAAAAATAAAATAAAATAAAAAAAACATCACTCAAAGTATTTTTCATCACAAATACCTTCTTCAATGCTTCCTGCTTTGGCATCTTTCTTCTTGAGCTTCTTCTTGGAAACTTTCTGAAAAGGTGCAAATTCTACAATGGCTGGATACTCTTGACCTAAATGAAACAGAGACAAAAACATTATTCATATCATCATTTCAGTCACTAAAGTGAAGGAAGGAGTAGGTAGAGAGCACTAATCAGAAACAAAGTGCCATAGACCTGTTGCACTTAAAATCAATAATTGGCAGTTACTTTGTATAATATTGTCTGCTTTTATACAAAGAATGTATAGTAAAGTCTTACCTTTATTATCAATAAAAACATAACCATCAAAACGATCTCTGAATAGAACAATGTCCTCTGGGTTTTTAAAGTTGATGTATGCTCTGGAGAAAAGATGTGGATACAGACTGCAGAATAAAACCCAAACAAGTTTGTTAAAGACATATTCTATTTGCCAATAGAAATATTAGCAGACATATTTCTAGACATATATATATATATTTCTAGACACATATATATATATATATTTCTAGACATATATATATATATATGTCTATATATATATATATATATATATATATATATATATATATATATATATATATATATATATATATATATATATATATATAATCTAAATACCTTTGATCAGCAGGAAAGAACTCAAAATAGTCATAAGAAGGCAGTGGACTGAGATGCTCCTCAAGCTGGTCTTTTGATAGGCTGGGTGGAAGACGTCGAATAACAACCTAGAAAAAGGAGCTGTGTGTCCGTTTTACAGCAGACTTCCAAGTATAGATAAATTATGTCAGCAATGGTTACTGCATAAAGATTTACAACTTGAATAACTTTACATTCATTATTCGTTATTATATCGTTATTATCATTCTCACATTCCTTTGTGATTAGTTAATGAATAATATTCTAATTTAAGATGCCTAACTGAATAAACACTCTATTCACTATTGGGAAAATACCTATAAATTTATCTAATCAGACAATCATTTGGCATCAGCTCAATGCAAGAAAAATAAATAAATGTGCAGACATAGCTTCAGTTAATGTTCATATCAAACAACTTTGACTTTGGTCATGGCTTAGATATTGGTGCCAAAAGGGCTGGACTTCAGTCTATAGAATTTTCATAGAATAGTGCAAAAAAAAGGTGTGAGGGTGAAAATCTGGCAGGAAGGATATAATAGCTCACATAATCACTCTGTACAACTATGGTGAGCAGAAATGCATCTCAGCAAGCACAAAACAACAAACCTTGAGGTGGATGGGTGACAATAGACGAAGACCACATAAGGTTCAACTCCTGTCAGCCAAGAATAAGAATCTGAGGCTATCATGGGTACAGACTCCCCCAAACTGGTCAGTAAAAGATTAGGAAAAAAAATCATCTGGGCCAGTACCCATGGGTTTGAGTGTGTCTGTGCTTTAGAATCTTGTTCTTGACTGACAGAACCTGATGTGATCTTCTGCTGTTGAACAGTTGGTGTTTTGTGTACATGCTTTATTGCCTACCATGATTGTAAAGAATGATTATTTCACTTTGGTGAGTGTAAGGTTAATAGACAATGGACATTTGATTTTGCACTTATGTAACAGCTTTGGGTTAGAAGCTTGCAAAATATCAAAGGTCACGTGTTGATTTGATTGCACGACGTTTCCTTAACCACATATATTTCCCCTACTGGCATGTGTGTTTGCTTAACATACTATACAGTAGCCTGCATGACGTATTTGCAGAACAGCCTTGCTCAGTTGCCTTGAAATGCGAGGTAGCTTTATGAACATATCCCATAACCGAAATGTTTTTATTTTTTTGGCAATTTAAACAATGCTATGCTATGCTTTTTCACGTCAGGTAGACTGTGTGCTTTGAGGAACACGGTTCCTGCGACGCTCCTGGTGCGCTGTCTGTGGTGCTGAATCCTTCATCACGAACCGGACGGCGCAGAGTTAACACACGTAACATGAGCGTCGTGTGTTGACCTACCTTGGTGAAGATTTCCTTTTTCTCCTCTTTGTGCTTCAAATTGGCCGTGGCGCTGTCCTGGTCCCTCTGAGCGTCCCGCAGCTGTATCTCTACGACTCCTCTGTCTCTGCTTCCCGTTGTAGGCTCCTTTTCAGCCCTCATCTCTCCATTTCACGTCTTCGCTTTGGGAATTAGCAGTCGATCGCGAGAATTCAGGGTCCAAACACCGCGAGAATTGAAGAGTCGAGCTGTGGCGCTTGATCATATTTCTCTTTTTTACCCCCTAAATTCATCTTGCTCGTTATTCTATAATGAATGAATGGTTATTAGAATATCCATAAATATCTCAATGCTGGTTAAAGTGTAGTCCAAATGTGAAAAAACTCGTGATAAACAGCTGAAGTGCTAATAGAGTTGATCAGTGACTGAAAGCGTCTCCCAGACAACATTACCCAAGGTAATTAGGTTCACTGACGTACGACGGTTTTTAACGCTTTCCAGCAGCTATTTCTCTGCCCTCGGGGTCGCTCGAGTCGCTGGTCCTGGGTGCGAAAGGAAAGGCACTGATAGTACTCATGGTGCTCCATGCGTCCGGGCTCTCAGGCTGCTGATTCGGCAGACGTCCGTAACAGTCACGACTGGGAACTGCAACAAACACCATGACTTGATTAGGGGGACCACACATAATTCACAAACCACACAATACTGCCTTAAATAGTACAGTACTGCCTTAAATAGTACAGTACTAACAGCAGTATAGAAGAGAAAATGTGTTCAGCAAGTGTTGAGTGGTGTTTACAGCTCATTTATTATTACAAGCAACACAATTTATTATTATTATTATTATTATTATTATTATTATTATTATTAGTAGTAGTAGTAGTAGTAGTAGTTAAAAAAAGGAATGTTTGTGTGAAGTTACATAACTGCATGCTTACTGTTTAAATGTATATATCAGAAATGCTTCAATTCATTTACCATTTGTATTATAACTCATTCACCGACTCTGCATTCAGTTTAATTCATTTTTAAGCCAACTTTCTTCAGGTTCTTTCCAAACAGTCTTTCTGTGGACTTTGTCTTATGTTTTGGATTGGTGAATTGTTGCACAGCAAAACCACATTTCATCTCCAGTCCACTTCTTCTTTTTTTTTTTTGTTGTTGAAAAAGTGTACCTTTTGTTTAATTTTTTTTTTTAATGTAAATTAGTTTAATTTCTGCTTAGAAAGCTCAACATTGCACTGATGCTTTATTGTGACATGTAGTTGAAATAGTGTTGGTTAAAACATACTAAAACCGTACTAGGTCCCATCCAAATACTTCTGGTATAAACTAAGTGCAGTTTACTGTAAATTGTAAAGAAAGCAGACTGATAATAATAATAATCACCCTACCAGATGTAGGTAATATTTCCCAAGCCTTACCAGTAAGGAAAGTGTCTTTGCAGTTTGCACCGGTGTCCAGGCGCAGTCTGGTGCAGGGTCTCTCCGGCGTAGACACAGAACTTTTGGCACTCGGTAAGAACGTGGAGCAGGTGTCCAGATCCCCACACACATGCTCATGAGAATATGTAATGTTGGATTTAGAAGGCGTGCAGCCCATCTCTGGTACTCCTAAAGGACAACTCTCATGTTCCAGATATCAGAGTAGGGTCACACTCTGCTTTAAAACAGCTGTTATTTACAGCAGCCACTTAGCTGAAGAGTCATGACGTTAAATTTCGGGGGAGAGGCTTCGTATTTACTGCATGAATGAATGGTCGTGGCAAGAAATATGAAAAACTCTCACTATTGCTAATAGAAGTGGGGGATTTCAAAAGAAATTGCAGTGTGCCAATTGCAAAATTTCGTCATTTGTTTCACATTTTGGTTAATGCTTAGTATAAGTTAGTAATACTTAAAGATTCCAAAAGTCTAAAAGATCATGGCTAAGCATAAATATGGAGATCCAATCAGTAACAGATGCTTTTGTTAAACAACAAACTATCAATCTCCAGTAACCACTAGATCCTGATCAGGGTGACATTGTCCACTGGAGAATTCACACAGAATGGGACACCAGGTAATTGCACATATGCACAAACAGGTAAACGATTGTAGTCAATCTGACTACCCAAATGTTTTTGGACAGTGTTAGGAAACCCACAGGGAGTTCTTGCACAAAAACTGTAAACAGGCTGCAACCTGCGCTCAGGACCAACACCAGGACCCTGGAGCTGTGAGGTGGCAACAAAATGTCAGCAGAAAATTATTTTGTCTAACAATTTAATCGTTCTGTTAATTGGCTTTAGTCCAAGATGATTTTTAATAAAGCAAAGACAAAAACACAAATGACAATGTCTAAAAATATTGAGAGAGGGTTTATTGTAGAAAGTGACTTTTATCCCTTTGAAACCCCTTTGCATTCAGCTCAGCATATTTATTCGTAATAAAAATCCACATGGGTGCAAAATACAAATTCACCATAGATTTTGTTGGTTTATATGAGGTCTTCCTCAGAGCAGCTCAGTCATTTGAAAATACTCGCCATTCTTTCCAGAACCCATCAACACTTAGGTTTACCACAGTCATCACGTGCTAGCGTCAGACATGGACGTTTCTAGTATCATGTCACTCTCGTGCAAGTCACATTCTAAGAGGAAGCGCTGGAAGGCTTCTGCAGGTGGCGCCTCCATAGACATGGCACTGCTCTCCTCCAGAGGCTGCGCTTGAGTCTCACTCTCTTCAGCTGAAGTACTGAGTATCTTCTTTAAGGCTGTTGTGCTTGGGATCGTCTTTACTTTGTCCTTGATTTCTGTTCCTGTGGCAGATACAAAGTTAGTTCTGAGCACATTGGTACACAATAAAAGCAACAAATTTTGTCTTGTGTAAGGAGAAGCATATTAACTTACCTATATATGCATCAGAGTCACCAATATACATTTCAATACAGTGGCCGAGCATTGTCACAGAAAATGTGTCATCCCTTTTAAGACCAAGTGCCTGCAAATGAATAATAACTAGTATATATTAATGCTCACTGAAAATATTAAACTTTTTACCCCGTAATGACAAGAATATTTGCATCTATATGGGCAGCTGAATCACCTACAGTATGAAAATAGTCAATGGCACTTTCAAAGTCCCCCATAAGGCTGTGCACATAGCCAATAGCCGAGTAGGTAGATGCATGCTGGGGCACAAGGACTAGAGCCTGACGGTGGTATTCCAAAGCTTGCTCATACTTCCTAGAAAAACAAATATAATAGATTACTACTACTAACAATAACATCATTATAAAAATCAATAAAAAATAATGAATAACAGTGGCAATAAAAAAGAAAAAGTAGTGAATACATTGTACACAACAGGCAAATAACTACAAAATGCTATTTTAGTTCTGTTCCTCTTTTACTAAGCTCTGAACAACAATCTCTGTCTATCTAGCATTTTGCTGAAAACCTCAGAACACCTAATTCCAAAATAAACACTTGGGGAAAATGTGAAGAGCATGGGCTCCAAGTATGAATTGCAAGTGGGAATGAATAATTCATTGAGCACTGTAAGGACAATATAGACTGTTTATGCAGTACAATACCCTATTTATGCAGAGAGATGGGAGGAGGACTACAGAAGCAAGGAATAAAAAGCAGAAGAGCGATTCAGTGTGTCCATTGCTTCTGAAAGCTCTTCATTACACAATAGCACTCTGGATTATTTTAGAAGCCTGTCCTTTTTAAGTATTTTCCTAGTTAAAGCATCTCGGTTTGTCGTGCTTAAAGATAATGGAGCCTATTGAGAGGAGATAGTTTGCAAAATGAGATCAGCAACACTTGAAGGATTTGTAAACACATTTCAATTAGCAGTAATAAAATAATTATGCATTACTGAGACAATAATGTGAAAAAAAGGAGATATTAGTAGATATTAAAACTGCTGGTTAGGGAGAACAGAGCCAAATACTGATATCACAGTCATGCCATTTAACTTACTTTAGCTTTCGGCACACATGACCTAGATTGTTTAACAATGGTTCCCATTTGTCCACAGTGACCTAGAGGAAAAAAGAAATATATTTAATTAATGACATACAAAGTTAGAAAAAAAAAATCAACGTTAAAAAAGACATTTATCCTCTGCCCAAAAAAGTCATGTCACAGAATCTGGGCAAATACCTCACTGCCAATAGCCTTTATCTTCTCCAGTGCATCTATAAACAACTTCTCTGCTGTCTTCCAGCTGAAACAATACAACTGGTAAATAAGCAACGTCACAGCCATACAACAGAAATGAACAACATGCAACTAATTGAATTTAATGCACCTGTAACAAAACCCACTTACTCTCCATTCTGGAAGGCCACCACAGCAATTTCGTGGATGACGAATGGGTCCTCTGGAGCGATACTCAGAGCCTGGCTAAAAAAGCGCTCTGCTAACTTTGGGTTATTGGTGAGGCCGTACTCCAGACCAATATACAGCATGGGTAAGTGACACCTTGAAGGAGAACGGTCAGTATAAATGGTGATTTTTGCTAATGAACATAAAATGGTAATTGTTCTGTACACTTAAAACACATGTCTGAGCTACAAGAGTTACCTACCCTTTCATTAGCTGGGCGGCTGTGAAGTAAGCTGCCATGGCCTGGTCATGCTCACTTTCCACAGCGAACGAATGACCATATGCTATCCATGCTGGCCCATATGTACGCTCCAGGGTGGTGGCCTTACTACAAGCAAAACAAAACAAAAAAAAAATCATCATCACACTGACATGGCTCATCAGCACTCTCACACAAGCTAGGACACACAGTAGAGTTATAGTGTAGTGACAATCCTTGCTCCGCATGAGCACCTGTACAGCACGCTGGGACACACATGTCTCATGGTGCTGATAATCTGGTTACATCAATGCTGCTACATTCAACACAAGACAGACCTGTATCAAAAAATGTATTTTGTCTTCATAAATGTACCAGGAGTAGGCGATTCAGTGACTAACACCAAATCATGAAATATATCTCCCAGTGTAAAGACCTACAAAAATATTAAAAAAATAATTGTCCGTCAAGAGAGGTGGGGGACCAATAGATGTATAATCTTAGAGATAAGTCTGGTCAATTTATTCTTAATGCTCTTGTTTGGTGTCTTGGGATCTATTTTAAATATCTGGAAAACAGTTACACTTGTTCAACAATTTATTTTAATAAATGTTATCACTTAAGCAGTTGTCACCGCATCTTTTTCTTAAAAGTGTCACATAATACGTTCAGAGTCCAGGTTATTGGTGTTAATCAACAAAACAGATCTTTTTATTAACGAATAGACTTCATTTACGGCAAGGACTCAAACATGCTAAAGTGACTCCCCATAGTTTGGCACCCTCTGTCTTACCTAAGGTACCGCCGTGCATGTTCATTTTTATGCCCAACCATCAGATAGTAACACCCAACAGCAAACCAGGAGACCTAGGCAACAATTAGAGTAAATTAGGAAATAGAAAACAAAAATCAACAGTATACTGTGTGCATGCATAACATTCAAAGACAACACTCACTGGGTTATTGGGGTATAAATCCACCAGCTTATGAGAGAGGTAAAATAACTCTACAGAGATAAAGGGAAAATATACTTAGGAGATAACTTAGGAGCTGAATGATTTTCATGCAGAATGGTGAAACGAGACAATTCAAGGTCAAACCGTTTGCTTTGCTCAGCTCCACTAGGGTTCCAATGTGCACCGGTAAACAATTAGCATGAAATGGGTCTTTGACCATTACCCTGGATAAAACACACAAGAACTCAGTGTAGATTATTTATTCACTTTTAAAAGAAATGAACTGTATATTTGGTCAAGTGTAGGTTTTTGTTTTCTTTTTGGATTGATGAAGTGGTTGAGTAAATGAATAAACATTCTATAATAATTTTATTGTCTTGGACATGCACAGTCACTGCGGGTACTCTAGTAGTCTGTGCCCTTCCCTAATATTGTGCCTGTTAAATTAAAACGTTCATTACGCACAATTTGTCGGTAACACAAATTAGAAATATCTGATACTAATTCAGCATTTAAGCTACGGCTGAGAAGTTGATGGAAATCAAGTACTGAATCTCTGCAGTGACGAGATGGTACAGTAAGTGCTTTTGGTGAGGTCATCATGAGAATCCAAATTACTGGCTGGTTTTCCAGGTCATATTGTTTATTGAATGCAAAGAAGAAGAAATTCTCCTGTTTACTTGATGTCAGCTTTGTATCTGACATTTCCAGAAGATAACCAGTCATTTCTTAATAACTTGAGGATATGTGACTTTTATGTGACAAGAGATTTGTTGCACAACAGCAATTATTCAGTGGCCCGGAGTAAATAAAGCTCAAACCAAATATGCTTCAGCAATTTAAATAACATATTGATGAGCCATAAAACATCCTTTATAAAAAGGACTAACTGATCATAAATAAAGATTACTTACGTAGACGTGAGGGTGTAGCACATCTTAAAGTCACAGTTGTAATAATGTCGCTCTGCAAGAGAGACGACTACATCCAAGTTGTCCTGAAGACCTTTCACTATGTCAGGAACCACTATTTCACTAGGCTTGTTATACTGCCAGAGTGAAGCAGAGAAGTATGGGAATCAGTATTAATGAACTGGATGTTTTTTTTTTCGATTCAAACTGATGAAATAGTATGTAAATAGTCTCTGTAATAAAATGAAAAACCTTTTCACCTTCTTTAACTTATTTTCATAAAGAAAGCGTAGCAGCTCCTCTTCCTCCTCAGTACATTGTTGGCTAAAAGGAAGAGAATCCAAAAAATCCCTTTCTGCAAAGACAGGACAGGACAGAAAGCTAAAGGATTTCATACCACTGAAATGTTTCTCTTGATGAGTGAGATAAAGACTGGAGGATTATTACATGGCAGCCAGCTTGAATATAAAATGTGATTAGTGAGAGTCTGCATCACCCTCTTGAGCAGTCAGCATATGGTGGGATGTTAAAAGGTCAAAGGCTTCAAAGCAGTAGACGTCTAGTTTCAAGGCCTCTTTGTAGCTGGATGTGGCTAGAGGTCTGTTGTCCATAGCATCATAGATCTTCCCCCGTAGGAGGCAGATAGAACTGCTGATCTGAGAGAGAAAACCACAGGAAGTCAGAGCCAATGAAGCTTCTTCAAATATTAATCATTTTAGCTTTGTAGATACTGGGTCTACCATGGAGACAGGGTACTGTAAATACAGTTAAAAAAAAAAGTTAATAGTATATAGCTTTAAAAAGACATTATTTACCATTTACAGAAGCTGTCTCAGACATCACTGCTTTAAAACATTTAGTAAGGTTTCTACCATGAGAAAGTATTCAGAGTAGAGGGTTCTTGGTAACATGCTGCCTTTTTTAATTTTATTACATTTAAATATAAATCATAAGAAGTGCTCACAGATGCTGGTGACATTTCCCATTCTTTGGTGGTTTCTCTGGTGCCACTCTCCTCCTTTAGACCCTTATCAAGTAACTTTTTACTTGCTGGTTCTTCTATGTCTAGTATGTCAAGGGCCTGCTGATATTCTTTGGCAGCATACTGTAAGGAGTAAAAAGCTAAATATGAGCAATATAAGATAGACACTGAGCAATGCAATGACTCGCCATCAGATTCTGATACTTGCTTTACCTTGTATGTAAACACTAATGAACTGAAATTGTGCAATATGCACACTAAGTGGCTACAAGTTTGTTGGACACAGGTCCATCATCAGGATAGGATATCACAGTCATAAGAGGAGGTCATAAAAGGATGGTATTACACGGTCAGCCCAGGGCAGAGCATGCTAAAATATATTCAGAATATATATCTCAACCACATGCATTTTTTAATCTCATTCCAGATTCAGTCCACCTTCATGAAAAAAATATACTCCACTCTTCTGGGAAGACTTCCCACTAGATGTTGAAGGGTGACTGTGGTGATTTGTGCACATAAGAGAGTGACTCATCCCTATGGCATTGGGTAGGGTTGAGGACAGGACTTTCTGCAGAGCACTCAAGTTCTTCCACTACAATCTTGGCATATCATTTCTTAATGGAGCTCGTTCTGTGGACAGGTGAATCGTCATGCTGGAACAGGCTTAGGTCTCTTAGTTCCAGTGAAGGAAAACTGTAAATCTATAGCGTACATCTTATACAGCTGTGTGCTTCCAACTTTGTTGCAGCATTTGACAGGCCCACATATTGGTGTGATGTTCAATTGTGCACAGACTTTTGGCCATATAAGTGTATGTTCAGTCTAAATGTCTGGTCATACTCACATGGCACCTTGCAGCAAGATACTGGCAGGCTCCGTATAACTAAAAAACAAAAACATTAAAAAGTCTTATAAGGTATTATACGGATGGGAATAAATTATTAAAGTTTATAAAAACCATAAGCAAAATTCCATAAAACAGGCTTTTTGACAGATGGATTTAACAGGCTGTGACAAAAATCAACAACACAAATAGTGTGTGTGGCAGCTCTTACCTTGTCAAGTTTGCGAGACCTTAGAGCATGAGAGGCTCTGTGGTACTGGGCTGTAAGATAAAGGCACTGTGCTAGCCAGTAAATGTCTTGGGGATCTTCTGTTAAGAATAAACAAACAAAAATAAAATGAAAAGTTAAACTAATCTGTAGATTTGCTATGGCTATAGGTTCATGGAGCAAATTGGTTAATGCAACTTAACACAATATTACCAATAAAAAAAAAAGGACACTTACCATGTGATAAAGAAGCTACTTTGTCAGCCCAAAACAGAGCACTTTGATATTGTTGCTGCAAAATAATGATATTTAAACTTTAATGTAATGTAGTGGGATACTGGGTAACTCTGACATCTCTGTGACTCTGATTTCTAATAGCAATGCATTTTTTTATATATATATATATATATGTTAGTTATTGTTTTCAGCAATGTTATAAAACTGATGCAGAAATAAACGAGTTATCGAGGTGCTAAATAAACTCTATTCGATTTGGATTAACGCCTTGGCAACTAGCTAGCCACATACATGCTAGCTGTTTTCAGAGGGGGTGTTTATTTACTTGTAAACTAACTTAGAATAAACTTGGTGCTTAGATACCTTTGTTTGTTTGTTGCGATCACTTACGGCATCCTTCTACCATCTGACACTTACTAAACGTGGTATCTTCACAAGTCAGTTCTTAGCTAGTCGCTTAGCTAGTCGGCTAAAACAGGGACATCTTTAGCATCTGTGCTTCTTTTACCTGATCGATGTAGTGCCGCACACGCTTCCGGAGTCTGTCTAGATTCATGACGATTGACGGGCTTCTTAAGGACAACAAAGTGACATTCTAGTTGTTTACGTTGTTGTGAATGAAACGTACCAATCTCTTAGCAGTTAGCCAAGATTAGCTCCTCAAATAAAGACTAAAACCCGCGGTTAGCATAAACGTGGTGTAACACCGACAAACTCCCCAGAAACATCGATACTTCAGGACAAGTTCCTATC
This sequence comes from Tachysurus vachellii, assembly GCF_030014155.1. Classification (NCBI taxonomy): domain Eukaryota; kingdom Metazoa; phylum Chordata; class Actinopteri; order Siluriformes; family Bagridae; genus Tachysurus; species Tachysurus vachellii. Next base: position 13,051,512 of record NC_083467.1, on the reverse strand, counting down.
TGTAAATATACACTGAATCAGTACAGAAACTGTTCTTAAGTTGTAGTCTATTGTTTTTCATTTATAAAAATCGTCCCATTATTTTGTTAATATTTCGTTAGAGGTAACCTTTAGACTTATAGACTAGACGAATTATGCCCGAGTATTATGGAAATTATGTGATTTGGAAATTGTCTCCTTCAGTTATTTTACTCAGTGTGATTATTCAGTACACTGAGTCAGGAGCCAGCAGTTAAATTTATAAACTGAATAAATGGAAATCATGTTGATGCCAATCATGAAGTACCACTGTGATGTTGAGAGGTTACTCTTACAATTGAATTGGTTCCACCTAGTGGTGAAGTTGTGTTATTTGTTTTCAGAGATAAATATTACTTTTATTTTTGCTCTATTATTTTTCTTCTATTGTTTCATGGATACATATTTTTATTATTATAAATGTACACTGTATGTCCAAATGTATGTGAAAACTGTTGCTGCCAAAAAAAGAGAAATGTATAAGACATTTTTTTCTGAGTTTCCAAAAGTTGATGTGAAAGAACTTGAGCTCCTCAATTCCAGTAAACACCTTTCAGAAGAACTGGAACACTGACTGCGTGCCAGGCCTCCTCACATAACATCAGTGCTTGGCCTCACTAATGGGCTTGTGAATGAATAAGCAAATATCAATAACAGGCATGTTCCAATATCTGGTGGAAAGTCTTCCCAGCAGTGTGAAGAATATTTTAACCATAAAATTGGACAGAGCAAAAAAGAGCACATACGGATGTGATAGTCAGGTGCCCACATACTTTAGGTCATCTAGTGCACATATTGTCACATAATTCTGTTTGTATTTCAGACACTAGAACATACGGCAAGTATTTCACTCAGAGAACACCGGTCTAGTCAGACATAAGTATGTTTCTAAAGATTTATGTGCAGGTAAAACCATTCCTTTCCTTTAGGGTCAGGGCTGTGGTGGATCTGGGTACACATTGTGTGAGTCAGGACACCATGAAAACATCTACTCACATATAACTGTAATTTAGTGTAGCCAATCCACCTTCATGTTTCAGGAGGTGGGAAGAAACCAGAGTACCCAGAGGAAGCCATAGTGGACATGGAAGACATTAAAATCTACACACAAGCTCAGGACTGCGGAGTTATAAGGTGGAAACTGATGCAGTGATTTCACCATTTCAACCTTGATCTTCTATACTTTAATACTAAGAAACCTGCAAACAGGCATAATGTCCATACTGTTGTTTTCTACTTAAAATAACATACTGGGCATAAAGTAAGAAGGCTTTCCCTTGTGAAAACAGAAAGCACTTTCTGAATGGTCTAAAAGAAAAGCAATCCGGATATACATAGAGGCAATAATTTATTTTATAACATAATCCTAGTATCTGGTAAACAAAACTGAGAAACACTGAATGGCATTCTTGTCACAACAGATTCTGCAAGACAGCAGACATTAGTGTAATATGCAACTGAAAATGAAATCAGATGTGATATTGATACATTGAAGAGTTAATTAGTTCATTTACATAATTTATCCTCCACACAATTACTAATGTTTCTTTTATACTTTATAAAATATTGTTTATTTATAATATTTTTTTGCTGTACATACCGCTATAGTATTTTACAACGGCAACAAGTGTGCTGGTGGCATGAGCTGCATGTTGCTCTATTCAAGGGGCTCTGGTTTAAAAAGTGCATCTGATCTATTCATCTTGTCAAGTCCTGCAGGAGGAGCGCATGCTGGAAAAGGGGCTCTTGAACCACAATTTGGCGCATACTCTTCTAGTTTTCTATGATTTGTGTATGTGAATGGGGAGGTACAATGCAAATGTGTAATTGTCTGCAATGAGGACGAGGTACTGGATTTGCAGAGATCCTCCAGAATCCCTCAGGGTCTCTGGACAGGATAGGATTAGTTTGCCAGTGGCAGCAGCTGACATTTTGCATGTGACAGCTCTAAAAAAAAATCTTGAGTATCCCACCTTCACCTGCTTGTTTTTTTCTTTCTTCTTTGTATTGCTTGAAGGTTTGAGTCCCTTGTACCCCATTTTCTCTTCATCAAGCCCATCGGTTTCAAGTGTTTCTCCATGTTTTCCTTTTTGTATGTGTTTCATACAAGTCTTTTAAAAAGTAAGCTGAAGTCAGTGAGGCAACACAGCCCCATGGTGTCAAACTGCCACCACCAAGAGATCTATACACTTTTGCGCTTTGATCCAGTCACAATCGGCCGAGCAAATTCCACAAAGTCGTCTATTAGGACTGGCCATGCTCCTAAAATAAAGATGTTAGTCAACCATGTGACAAGTTCACAATGTTCAAGACATTACTCCCAGCTTTCTTTAAATTCCTTTCAGAACCTAACCTAAAAAAGACAACATAGCATGTCCACAATTAGATCTGACCATAGTTACCTTAATATGGAAACTAATCATTCTCATGTTGTCTAGACTAACAACAGTGCTCTACTTTACTCAACATTGCTTTACTTGCTCAGTGTTTGGGATACCACATACCCCACTTTCAATTTGAACTTCCCCTCATATTTATTTTTTTACTAATAAAAGCAGTCATAAAATCCACCGTAGTTAATCTTTTGCCACAGTTAGATCACTGTGCCACAGAATGAACTACATCATGGTTTATGTGGAATGAATGAGTACATTAAACAACATACTCCTAACATCATTCATCATGTTCACATATCAATTAATGTCATTGAGGGTCAATGTGAATTTATGCTTATTCTGTTTTGAAAGAGCGACAGAATTCTCGAAGACTAAAAAACCACGCTCACCTTCCTCATCATAGTTTGACATGTCATCTGCAATCATGTTGCCAAAATCCAGGAGCAAGTTCCAGGTATCCCTAGGAATAGATCGCTTATGGTGTTCCTGTTTAGAGGGGAAACACTCTGGTTATATCTAGTGCAGATTTCCTCAGCTGTGAAACTGCTCATTCTTTAATTATTTTAAACAGCTGAATTGCTTGCAATCACACTAAAATTCCACTACGTCTGGCACAATCTATACGCTAAGAAAACTTACCAATAAAAATTTATTCCAAAGGTCAAGAAACTTGAAACGGCCTGTCAGAACTAAATTCCAGTAAGCGACTGCCATCTCCAAATCTAAAATCCAAATCAAACAGAAAATAACTTTACTTATCTTGGTCATATGTATGAATGGAAGTTAGATTTTTTTTATTCTGTTTTCTATCTCTACATTACCTAATCCTTTCTGCCCAGGATTCTTTGCAAAATTAAATGTAAACTGGTAGAAGTCCTTAAACTTTCCACTGTCTTTTAGTTCTTGTTCCAATCGAGGAAGCAGAGATCGGAGTTTCTCTGGACTATCACATCTACAGGCAACAAGAAAGAAGACATGTTTGTCTCAAATCCAACTACAAGCATCTTCAGTAATCAGAAATGTAAATGCTTTATATGACATTTTAGCCCAATCTATCTAGTTGGTGAATTTTCATAACACAAACTAGTGTAGTAACTGAACCTGATGGTTTCTAAGAGTGAAATTTCAGTTTAAATAGATGAAGCAATAATTATGCTGACTATAGTGTTTACAGGGTCAGCAAACCATTTGATTGGATTGAAACACACCCTAGATCAGTCATGCCATCAAGGAACTCCTTTTTGCTGAACTCGCATTGTGTTGCAGCTCGGAACTTCCATGCTACTACCAGAACACTTATGCTGGCAGGATCCAGGTTGAGGTCATCGCAAAACTGTTGGATTCCATCAATCCCAATCTTATTCTCATCCTGAGGATCTGAGAGGAACAATATTGTACATTTAGGCTTACAGAAACATAGAACACTAACCTGTATTAAGCAACATCATGCACTGACATTGCTACATAGAAGTCATACTTGCGGGAGGTAAACATATAGGCCTCTAATCACAAGATATGAAACAAGAACTTGCCTTTGTATCTGTTGTAAAGCTGCTCCAACTTCTTTCGGTCTACTGAGGTTTTCATGGATTCCTTAAAGTACAGATCAGGGTTTTGGAAGTAGTTGTCAGTTGCCACCTCGAGTTTCCAGTCATTCTGAGTGAGACAGTACACAGCTGTCTTTTCCCCTGCTTGCGTGAAGGACATGAACTGTCGTACTTTGTCCTTCTGCGAAGATTTCAGCTTATGCTGAACAGGAACAGAGGAGAAGCTCTCAGACACAAACGTCAAGACACGGAGCAGGACAGTCAACAGTGTGTACAAACAGAGACAAGCAAGAAACAAAAATACCCACATGAAGAAACTCAGAAATCCAGGACATTAAGGAGACGTACAAAAGACATACACGAGCACCGGTGTTAATAAAACACAAGGGTTATCAACTTAAAACAAGACAGTAGGCAAGCGTAAAGACTTGTTTAGATTCCAATCAGGAGACATGAACTGAAGTGTGACAGGCCACTTTCTAAAGCAGCATGCAGTGGTAATATGAGCTGACAGACTCCTGGGGCACCACCAACAAACAACAAACCCTGTTCTGCAGCCCTACAGTATATCACAGATTTTATATTATACACATTATAGATTCAACTGCACAACAAAACTGGGGGCAAAAACACAACCTGGAGTTATGTGTAAGCATGCAATAATAAAGTAAAAGAGAGTTCTAAGAGTTAAAGGCGTTATTCAGCTGTGGTCTGTTTGACGACTGCGGAAACAACAGCGCACACATTGACGGAGTAACTCTCACTTTTCCCCTTCAAAACAACTGCTCGTATGATCGGTTTTACATCGCTACAGAAACCCAACAGCTTGTCGACTCTGTCTGTCTGTCGCGGAACATCCTGTAAAACGAGTGTAGTTAGCTAGTGTACACTACACGCCATAAAGGGAAAGGTTCGCACAGGGCGACAGCGGACTCCAAGATCAACAACTGACCTTCCTGCTCACAACATATCTGCACTAATATCAGGAGGAGGCTGATGAAAACTCGTCGGAGTGGCGCTACAGCTACATGCCTCGGACACCCTCTGTTTCCGCACACGGCGGCGGCAAATACGAGCGTTATTTTTTTTGTTGCCATTTCTAAATCACCTACCATTTTTAACACCCGCTGTTTGACCAAATTGTTAGTCCCCATATACGGCTGCGCATGAACATCAGGGAGAATGCGCCGGAGGAGCACCGCGCATGCGCACTGAAACTCCCGTCTGCTGGGAATTGTAGTTTTCTTTTAAACGAAAGCACGTCTAATGCGGTAGCAAGAAAAACAAACATTACATCAGTTATTATTAAGTTGACGGTCACAAGGTAGCTGAGTAAGTGTCGTAGGTCGCGTAAATGTGCAAAACTCGAACCGTGTGCTTTATATAGCTGTGTCTGTGTGTATATGCACTGTATGTGTTTGTTTATTAGTCCGGTTTATTATTATAACCATTCGTGGCTTAGCTGGTTTCTCTGTTTATTTAGCTCACGTTATATCCATATCAATTTATTTTGGTAAATATACCAAACAGAAATAGTGAATTTATTTGTATTTGTTATTATTCACTCTTAATAAAATAAAATTCAGAAATTATTCTGGCACTTTTGAGCACGGCATACAGTAAACCCTGTTAAAGGTTATACAGTAAACCCTAAAAAAGGTTATACAGAAAACACTAAAAAAAAGTTATACAGTAAACCCTGTAAAAGGTTATACAGTAAACCCTAAAAAAAGGTTATACAGTAAACCCTAAAAAAGGTTATACAGTAAACCCTGTAAAAGGTTATACAGAAAACCCTAAAAAAGGTTATACAGTAAACCCTGTAAAAGGTTATACAGAAAACCCTAAAAAAAAGGTTATAAAATAAACTCTGTAAAAGGTTATATAGTAAACCCTAAAAAAAAGGTTATAAAATAAACTCTGTAAAAGGTTATATAGTAAACCCTTTAAAAGTTTATACAGTAAACCCTGTAAGGGGATTTATTCAGTAAACCCTGTAAGGGGTTTTACAGTAAACCCTGTAAGGGGATTTATACAGTAAACTCTGTAAAAGGTTATACAGTAAACCCTAAAAAAAAGGTTATACAGTAAACTCTGTAAAAGGTTATACAGTAAACCCTAAAAAAAAGGTTATACAGTAAACTCTGTAAAAGGTTATATAGTAAACCCTTTAAAAGTTTATACAGTAAACCCTTTAAAAGTTTATACAGTAAACCCTGTAAGGGGTTATACAGTAAATACTGTAAGGGGATTATACAGTAAACCCTGTAAGGGGATTTATACAGTAAACTCTGTAAAAGGTTATATAGTAACCCTTTAAAAGTTTATACAGTAAACCCTGTAAAAGGTTATACAGTAAACCCTAAAAAAAAGGTTATACAGTAAACCCTGTAAAAGGTTATAAAATAAACTCTGTAAGGGGATTATACAGTAAACCCTTTAAGGGGATTTATATAGTAAACTCTGTAAAAGTTTATACAGTAAACCCTGTAAGGGGATTATACAGTAAACCCTGTAAGGGGATTTATTCAGTAAACCCTGTAAGGGGTTATACAGTAAACCCTGTAAGGGGATATACAGTAAACCCTGTAAGGGGATTTATACAGTAAACTCTGTAAAGGGATTTATACAGTAAACTCTGTAAAGGGATTTATACAGTAAACTCTGTAAGGGGTTATACAGTAAACTCTGTAAGGGATTTATACAGTAAACTCTGTAAAAGTTTATACAGTAAACCCTGTAAGGGGATTATACAGTAAACCCTGTAAGGGGATTTATTCAGTAAACCCTGTAAGGGGTTATACAGTAAACCCTGTAAGGGGATTTATACAGTAAACTCTGTAAAGGGATTTATACAGTAAACTCTGTAAAGGGATTTATACAGTAAACTCTGTAAGGGGTTATACAGTAAACTCTGTAAAGGGATTTATACAGTAAACTCTGTAAGGGGTTATACAGTAAACTCTGTAAGGGATTTATACAGTAAACTCTGTAAGGGGTTATACAGTAAACTCTGTAAGGGGTTATACAGTAAACTCTGTAAGGGGTTATACAGTAAACTCTGTAAGGGGTTATACAGTAAACTCTGTAAGGTGATTTATGTGGCTGAGTGATGATTAGCTGAACAATTTGTTATCTTTGTTTCACAGACTGTGATATAACTGACTGACAGACTGTCGTGTTATTTTCTTAACCAAAAGGAATTACAGGCAACACAGTTATATATAAACCTTATATATGACTCCGCTCTTCTTAAAGTGTTCTTAAATCTTAAATAATAAAAGTTATTTTAAACTAACCCCATATCACACACCATACCATTCCAGTCAGTGTTGTTTACTGTGCGTTTGTTCTACACTACAGTGTACAGAATGTGGCGGTTACAATGTGTGCTGTTATTAGTTTCTGTTCAGTGGACCTACTGGTACTGTGTGTATTTATTGTCTTGCATCTTCTTGTTTATTTGTCTGTAACTTTTCCTAATTTGCACTGCATATATCTGCTGCTTGTTTTGTACCTCACTGCCGCCACTTTTATGTAATATATACCATCTTGACATGGGATGTTTCTTTTCACTTTTAACGAAAAGAAAAAAAAACTCTGTTTTTATAACTTAATCACATTGGCTATGGTACTGCATCACTATATACATTTGATACCTATCTTAAATATAAATGACTGACTCGGGTTTGGTATTGAATTTGAGCCTTTCTCTTTTAAACAGAGTTTGAATACTTTTTCTATTTTATTCATTTAATTTATTTTTCTGCTGTTAGTTTGTTGAATTTGAGGATACCAAACCTCCTGAAATCTTCAGCCACGTGGGTGGAGCATGTCACAGTTATCCAATAAGAGAGTCATACAATCGGAAATGTTTGGTATGGACCAATCGTTTCGCTCGAGAGGCGTGGCCTCGGCGGAAACGATTCCGCAGCGTCACACGTGTTGTTGTCCAATCAGCTGTGGTGTGTGGTGGACACCGCCAAGCTCAGTTTTCGCTCGGACCGGAGAGGGAGTAGTTTGTACACCAGTTACGCTTTGGTTCATTCAGCGCTACTGGTTCCACACAGAGGACAAAGCGTGAATGCAGTCAACTGTAAGCTACTTTACATCGGGTTCAATTTAATTCACATTTACTTCTGGAAACGAACCGCATGTACGTTCGATTAGGTACAGAGCGTGTTATCGTTCATCAACATTAGCTTGTAGCTAAGCGGCTAGCTGCATTTGTCAGTTAGCTCAGTGTTGGCTAGTTAGCTGTCGTCTGCTTCAGAGACAAGAACAACCACCACAGTCGTTTACATCACCGCCTAGCAGTCCTTACTTTCATAAAAGGGAGCAAAACGCAGTGTTTATCGTTTTATTCCGGATAAAAAAAACCCCACCGAGACATAGCTAGCTGCTCCACTGTGTTCCTTATTGTTTTTACAGGTGTAAGAAGAAAAAAATAAATAAAATGACCTGACCAGATATCATGATGTCCAGCTAATTCCTTCTGACCTTCGTTCACGCTGTTAATCAACAATAGAGATGCAAAATATCCGCTCGTCTCTCTGCGAGGTTTTACACGCTCATATTTGGTGTCTAATTGAAACATAAATGAGGAGAATCAGAGGTTGATCATCATCAGGCCTGTGACACATGAACGGGCGAGAAATACCAGTTGGCTTAGCATGTAAAAATGGCTGACCGAGCAAAAAAAACACGAGACTGAGACGTTTTGTGCTGCTCTGCTTTCTTCTAGCAGCTTCCCAGTGCGAATATGAGCTGATATTTCGTTAAAGACCCGTCGTTATTCTGTACAGTTTTAGTTTCGTCGACCTTCAAACCTTTAGAGTTTTTGACTGATCTGAGGTAAGTAACGATACGGATTTAAGGGGAGTACAATGCGCTTCTTTAACTTTCTCTACAAATAACGAGGGTTTAAATAGTTTCCCCTCCTCTACCTTTCCTCCTAATATATATGTACACATTAGTGTTGATTGTCGATAAGCAGCTGCTGTCTCGTTCGCATCCATTTTGTTGATGCAACTTAGCTGTAGCTGCTGGAGAAATAAAGAGGTCAGAGACAAGAGTGAAGTGTTTCATCGGTGTGGCGTGAAAACTTTTGCCTGATCTATTTCTGAAGCAAGGAAGGTTTTTAGTATAATTGTTAACTTTTATATGAGTAGTAATTAGGTTATTGTTTCCTGTTTTGAGGGGCTTTTAGACCTCCTCTTCCTCTATTCTTAAAGCTAAGCTAGCTAGTGAGCTATGCCAACAAAACCCCAGGACCCAAGAAGGTAGGGTGCTCAAGACAGCGTTCAGTCGTTAAGTTCACAGGAAAGTTTGCCTTGTTTACTTTCTAATGACCGATCTGTCTGCTGAGCTTTGCTTTAGTCAGTGGGGATGTGGTTTGGTGCGGATGACCGACAGCAAGCGCATTTTGTGGTGCATTTAAATTAGGCTTTCGCTGCAAAACAACGTGTTCTAAGAGCAGCTAGCTGGCCGGCTAACTCTGCTAGCGTGCTCCACATTGTACCTCCTGTCTGGCCCTGGTTGTTGACGGGTTTTCTCCCATTTAGACAGGTTCTATTAGGATGCATTATTAATATAGTTATTAGCTCGCATCCTTTGAAACTCATCAGTATGTTCACAGACGTGAACTACAGAAAAGTGTCAAAAAAAAAACTAGAGCTACGAGTAATAAAGTACTTTATTTGTTTGCAAAACAAATTATCACGAACAAGCAGAACTTTGTCATATCGATTGGTTGTAATAACTTTGAGCTAACTGTGCACACGCAGAACAATAACATCATTCGTGCATGTACCGTTTTACAGACAGCCCTGGTGCTTTGGATTTATCCGTGCAGAGAAAACAAACCGAGTGTCACATATTGCAGGACGGATTTGTGCGTATTTGTGATCTGGATAGACCTCAGTTGTGTCTGTGCACAAGTTATTGTCACACATCAGGAAAGAAAACCGCGGCCTACTGTAATGCAGCCCCCTCGTTTTGTGACCAGCTAAAAGTTGCAAGGCCAAATAGGCTTCATACTGTGTGCACCAAACCCAGCTCATATAATAACATTCCCATAAACAGTTCTGGTCTCATGTGATTTAACTAAGTTGTCTTTACTGATCATCTACTTTTGTGCCAAAAGCACTGTTTCTTTTGCAGGAGTACATTTGTGTGACCAGTCAGCTCTGCTTCTCTAGTTGGACCCAGCCTTTGCTCCTCTTCCTCAAGGATCATGGCCAAAGATGTGAGTGTTTTACAATCTGCCTTTGGTTGCATGTGTAAAACAGAAGTGCAATGGTGTTTCTCATCAGTCTCTTCCTTCCCCCAACAGGCTGGTCTGATTGAAGCCAATGGGGAGCTGAAGGTTTTCATTGACCAGAATCTGAGTCCAGGCAAAGGTAAGGGACACAGCAGCCTCATTTGCTAGTCATGCTTTTTTTTTTAAATAGTCGCGTTTATAGTTGTAAGTGCTTTGTTGTCTGAGCATTGTTTTTTGGTCTACCATGCTTGAACGGTGGTGAGTAAAATGCATTTTCTGCTTTTTTTTTCTTCTTCTTTTTTTTTTTTAAATAAAGGAGTTTTGTCTTTAGTGACTGTACATCCACAGTCAGTTGCGCTTGGAAAACAACTTTTGCCAAAAACACTGGGCCCTTCAAATGTCAACATTGCTCCTCAGATGGTAAGTACAGGATTGGACAATAGTTAATTGCAAAAATACATGAAGTCACATTGCACACATCTTAGTTCCTGATTTTAAGGTGGCTGTGTGGCAGTATTATTAATTACAAAGTGATGCACTAGATACAAAGGCCATTCCCTGCAAGCTTTTGCTTTATGCAAGATGTAAAAGATGTCATGACTGCAGGTTTTATGTTGTTCACCTGCAAGATTTTGGGTAAGGTTTAGGTCCGGTATGTTCTGATGCCAAAGCCATGCCAATGTATTATTTAAGAGCCATATCGACCCTGGTAACAATGATCAGTATAGGATTGGAATCGAAGTGTGTTTAAGTTCTTCAAAGCTGCACAGCCTCCTGAATATCATTTTATCATATTGGAATAAGCTGTCTGTTTGACACCATTCTTTTGTCAGGCAGCCATTTTCAAATTGCTCTGTATGCTGTCCAGGTCATTGGGACACCTCAGAGGCCAAGTGGGTCCAACATGCTCCTAATGAACAGTCCTCACACACCCAGCTCTCAGTTCATCACTCAGAGCCAACCTCCCGATGCCTCTCCATGGTCCTCAGGGTGAGCTGGCATCAAAACTGCAGCTTATTTGCATTTATTTAATTAAAATTTTAAACATGATTGATGGGCTTTAAGTGCCATTTTTACTTATCTATGTAAAGAATGGTTATTTGTCGTCAAGTAAAATCGACTACTGTAATACTAATGGAAGTGTTGTTGTACAAGTAATTCCTTACTATGCTGTTTTAATGTCTATGTTCATGGAATTTGCTGCATTATTGCTGTGTTCACAGGAAAAGAAGTAAGAAGGGGGAAAAGAATGGGAAAGGTCTAAGGCATTTTTCTATGAAGGTGTGTGAAAAGGTACAGAAAAAAGGTGTTACCACGTATAACGAAGTAGCAGATGAGCTGGTGGCCGAATTCAGCTCTGGTGACAACCACATCTCCCCAAATGATGCGGTGAGAGTTTTAATATCACTTCATGCAGACCAACTTATCATAATTAGTCTGCTTTTTTCTCGCACCTTGCAAAAACAATTCAGTAAGTGGACTGGCTACTCTGTAATGCCTCTAGGTATGAACAAGTATGTGAATGTATGCATGATGCTTTGCATAGCATCTGGGGCTTATTTGCTTTGGCTTGACTGCCACCATTACAGAGAATACTTAATGATATTTTTTTTATTGACACTTCCTACAGTGCTGTGTGTAGGTCTAAACTACAAGTTTTCCTGTACTGAATTGTTTCTGTTTAGCATGTGTCTCAAACACAAGTTAACTACAAGTACTTCACCCCAAAATGTAAAGATCCCATTCCAACTGTGGCGCAGTTATTCAGTTGATGTCTGACAAGACACTGAATTTATTAGGTTTATTTCTGTTATTCAGTGGCACATAATTATCCAACAACTTTATGCAAAGTATGCATTCACTGTCTGAGATTATAACACTTAGCCAGCAGTAATCACCTGGGGTCTCATTTACAAAACAGTGCGTAGGATCCCTACTAAAAGTTTACGTACGCCCAAAAGCCAAAAATGGCATACGCCAAAAAAAAATTCCGATTTATAAAACCGTGTGTACGCACTCCTCTAAGCAATGTTCCCTTTATAAACCAGCCTCAAATCCCGTCCTGTACATCCCCATTTTTAAACATAAATAGTCAATGCAAATCACTGCGCGGGCACGAGAGTGGACCTCGTTATAATGAGTTTCCTCTGCGCTCCGCGGGTTTAAAAATGGGTTGAGGAGCCAGCGTCTCAGGGGGTAGCCACTGTCGCCTGCAGGTTATAATTATATTAAAAGCAACATTGTTATAATTATATTAAAAACAAAATTGTTAGTTTTTACTTTTTAATATTGTTAAACTCACCAAGAAGCCAGCCATCATGTACTGCGCCTGCATTTAGTCTGTTCCCTACAGTTATGTGTCAAGATAAAGGAATCATGTGTTGAACCAGGCCAGCGTGCCACAATGTTTGTGAGGGTCATGTTGGAGTCACATATGATTTGCACATTAATAGAATGCACATGCTTTCTATTAACATAAGCAAGATGGTGCCCTTTCAGATGGTGCCCTTATAGCAACATGAGCGCAGTCAATTGCGCCGATTACATTTGGGAAACCAGACATTGCTGCAAACTGCATTTTAATTTCGGCCTGTTCTCGCACAGTGTAGGGGAACCTGACGTATCGACTACCCATATTAAGTATACCATTCAAAACGACAGATGTTATGGCACTCAGGGACGGCTGTGATATACCAGACCTATAGGGTGAGATGATAGATTCCAGTAGAATTCTTTCATATACAAAAAGGTCTTAGACACAAAGCTGAGGATTACTTATAGTTTTTTTTTATATATAAATAATTTACCTGTCTGCCAATTCCTGCTGGAAACAGCCGGTTGCCAAGAACCCCAGAGTGGTGAGGACTTGTATTTGGACTGGGATGGCATGGTTCCGGCGTGTTGCCCTCTCTAATACTGTACCCAATTCAACACACAGATCTAAGAGCACAGCTCTAGGGAATCTAAATCGGCTTATTAGCCAGTCATCAGAATGGGCCAGGAAATCATCATGGTCCCTGAAAACCCGTTCTCTCCTTATTCTGCCATTGGCGTAATCCTCCAGCAGTGCCATCAAGAAGCATTACATACCGGGGTCACCGGAGGATTTATATGTTTCTAGCAATTAGACTGATTGTTAACACCTTGACAAAATCACAGAATTAATTTGTGGGCAAAAATTTAAGATGAAAATGTTATAGTGAACACACACTTCTTCATGACGGTTTTGTAATGAACAACGTATGACCGATGATGAGTAGCGATTGTGCTTCATGACTGTATTTGCAGACTTTGACATTTTATGATAGCTATATGTACATTAAGGAAAATATTTCGTTTTTACACTGTGTTCTGCAGTTCTCTAATAAAAGGGTATTTCATGCTATTCTGTATCACATGTAGTCGCGCCTTCTCCACCTGCGCTCCTGTTATGGACAATGTGACTGTAAGGCAGCGCTGATTATTCATTCATTCATTCATCTTCTACCGCTTGTCCGAACTACTCGGGTCACGGGGAGCCTGTGCCTATCCTCAGGCGTCATTGGGCATCAAGGCAGGATACACCCTGGACGGAGTAGTGCCGACTATTCTTATTTTATTTTTAATACATTTTGAAGTTTGGATTTTACTAGATTTATATAGCCTAAACCAATCGGCACAAATAACACTGGATTTAATCTTCATGATAATGTGGATATAACGTTTGAAATAGAGTGAAAATTAAATGTCATTAATTCTTATAATCGTTCTTCTCACATGTATTTTCTACAATCTAACTTCAGTTCACGACCTCACCATCTGTGTCGCCAATTCCCTTTGTCTCCAGAATGTGCGTACGCACGTCTCAAAGTTTGCTTAAAGGTGCGCACATTTTTCCGTCAAGTTTGTTTTTTATAGATCACAACCTTTGCGCGAAAACTGCTGTACGCACGTTTCCAGCCCCGTTTTGTGCGTACGCACGCTTTATAAATGAGACCCCTGATCTATCAACATTTAGTATTCTACTATATTATATAAAAATATAAATTCCCCTTTTATTTCATGTTGTATTCTTTTTTTTTCTTCTCTCCAGCAAGTGTATGATCAGAAGAATATTCGGCGGCGTGTATACGACGCTCTTAACGTGCTGATGGCCATGAACATAATCTCAAAGGAGAAGAAGGAGATCAAGTGGATTGGGCTTCCCACCAACTCTGCCCAGGAATGCCAGAATCTGGAGGTGGGTTATTCTGCTACGTAGGTGGTTGTTTCTTTGGGACTTGGTCTCCAAACCCTTCCAGCATGTTCTTCAGACTGCAACTACCAGTGTTTGATTTTTGGTGCGATTGATTACACTGTTTACCCCACAAGCATGTTCCCCAAGTCTAATCAGTGGACAGTGTTACAATTGCATGAATCTTTCTTTGCTGCCTCTATATGATCAAAAGTTTGTTACACCTGAACACCACAGACCATATGTGGATCCGTTGCCACAAAGTTGGAAGCACACAATTGTACAGAATGCCTTTGTATGATGAGCATTTACCCTTTCCTTTCGCTGCAACTAAGGGTCACAAACCTGTTCCAGTATGACATATAGTACACAAACATATTGTGCAGATGGCCCCTGTACACAAACATATTGTCCATGAACACATGGTTGACCAAGGTTGGAGTGGAAGAATTTGTGTGACCTACACAGAGTCCTGACCTCAACCCCACTTAACCCCTTTGGAATGAACTGGAACTTCAGAATGAGCAGAAATCCCAACAGCTGCACTCAAATGTCATGGAAAGCCTTTTTAGAAGAGTTTAAGCTTTATAGAAGCAAAGGGTGAATAAATCTGGAAAGGGATGTTCTAAAAGCACATGGGTGTGATGGCCAGGTGCCCACTAAATTGTGGGCATGCAGTGTATGTAATGGAAAAATGTGAAAACCTGGCAAAATAGAACATTTTGTCAACGTAAAATTTTGACACATTAATAATTGTTAAAGTCTGACAACATTTAATGTAGGTAGAGGACACACATGGTCTGTAAAGCAGGGTACTGAATGAAGACACTAATGATGAGCAATATAAAGACTGAATGCAGAAAGATAAATGATGAAATGAAAATAAAACAATACTAGACTTGTATACTTTTTTTAAATCTTTTTAACATCAAAATTCAAGCAGATAGACAAGTCTGAACAGACTAAGCCTTAATGTAGAACCCACTGGCTTTTTTCCGGAGGTTTCTACAGTATAATAGTTACCTTTAAAACAGGACAACAAAGCCTTAGAACAAGAGTTTTTCACCAAACAATTCACAACATACTGAATGCCTGTTCAAACACATTTGAGTGAGAAATGGGCTTTTAAGGAGGGTGTTGCACTGCAGTTGACCTAGTCATACTTTTTTCTTGTAGGTGGAGAGGCAAAGACGTTTAGAGAGAATCAAGCAAAAACAGTCACAACTCCAAGAACTAATTTTACAGGTAACTTGTGAACTCTGGAGGTTGGTCTTATGTATAGATAATTGTGATTTGTCTTTAAACTAATGCATTTTACTTTCTAATGTTTATATAGCAAATTGCGTTTAAGAACCTTGTGCAGCGTAACCGTCAAACAGAGCAGCAAACAAACAGACCACCACCAGAAAACTCAGTCATTCACCTGCCCTTTATCATCATAAACACCAGCAAGAAAACTGTCATTGACTGCAGCATCTCCAATGACAAGTAAGCACTAATGCTCTTTTTCTACCTGAGTTAAAACTTTGTGGCAGAATTTATTTATTCACTTTAAATAAATAATTACTCTAGGTTTAGTTCTATTAGACATGTTTAGTGTTGGTTTAATGGATTCACTGCCTCCTCTATTCCTAAGGTCTTGTATTTCTCTCTCCTGTGCTGTCCTGCAGGTTTGAGTACCTCTTCAACTTTGACAGCACGTTTGAGATCCATGATGACATCGAGGTGTTGAAGCGCATGGGCATGGCATGTGGCCTGGAGGTTGGCAAGTGCTCTGCTGAAGACCTCAAAATTGCCAGGAGCCTGGTGCCTAAAGCACTGGAGCCTTATGTCACAGGTCAGAGGCCTGTATGTAATATGTACTGAGCTTCACAAGAATTAACTTTGTCTTGGCATTAATTTGTTTTATTTGGGAATGTACAAGGGAATGTAACATCATTTATACTGCCATTTGTTGTTGTTTGCCACTTTTTTGTTTGACGTATGCTAACTACTTGTAAAGAATGTAAACAATTACATTTACTGGCCACTTTATTAGGATTTAGTACAGATTCCACTTTGTAGACTCAAAACAGCCTCCGCTCTTCCTGATGCTCTTTTCTACAAGGTGTTGGAAAGACTCCTTTGAGATTCTGGTCCATGTTGGTGCGACTGCATTCTGTTATTGTTGTCGATTTATCTTTTGCACATTCATGCATGTGAATCTCCATTCTATCACATCCCAAATGTGCGCTTTAACATCCTGGGCTCATGACTGAGGAGGCCTTTGAATTTGGTTGACTCAGTGTCACGTTCATGGAACACGTTTGAGATGACTTGCACTTTATGACCAAGTGCTTATCATGCTGGATGCCACTATAAGGTGAATAAATTATGGCCATTAAAGGATGCACATGGTCAGCAGCAATCCTCAGATAGACTATGACTTTCAACAATGCTTGATTGGTATTAAAAGGTTAAGAGTGTCCCAAAAAGTCTTTATCCACACCATTATACCAGCACCACTGTTTAAACAGGGAAGGTTAGGTCCGTTTATTGGAGCTGTTAACAATTCTAACCCACCCATCTACATTATACAGCAGGAATTGAGATTTATCATGCAGGTGACATATTTACAGTCTTCAGTTGTTCAGTTTCACAAAGTCCACTATAGCCGTAGATGAATGTTCTTGGGTGACTGCAGTGGAACCTGATATGGACTTCTGCTGTTGTAGTCCTAGATCTGTAGACATATGGAACATTCTGAGATGGTTTCATGCTCAGCTCAGCTGTAAAGATTGTGTATTCCTGTTAGATTTAAATAGCAGTGTCATTCTTCTCAGATCTGTCTGTGTAAGTGGTAGAGAGTGGTGTTCATTAAAATCCCAGACATTTCTGAAATACTCAAAGAAGCCTGTTTGAAACCCATAGCTATGCCATGATCAAAGTCACAGAGATTAGGTTTTTGCCCATTTCAGCATTTGATATTAATTTTGTTTCGCAAGATTTGTGTATTTTCATGCATTATGCTGGATAATCAAGGGTGTACACGTGTTTTTAATCGTGTAGTTTATAAGTATCTGAGCTTTGAACAGATTCATTTGTCATGGTCACAAAATAGATTTTTTGGTGATGCATTTTTGGTCAATTAAAATGTTACCCGTTTGGAATTTAATTGTACTATGTACAGACAAAAAAGTGACAAGTCCAACATGAGAATTGATGTGGATTTTTTTTTTTTTTTTTATAATTGACAGAAATTGACTTCTTTGTTTCAGTGGACTGCAGATGCAAGTTATATGGCAATGATTTCAGCATTTAGTGCAGTGCAAAAGTGGTCATGCATAGTTTTATAGAAGTGTATTCAGACATTGTATGCTTGTTTTTTCCTCCCTAGAAGGTGAATGATGGCAATTTCTACAGCTCAGTCCATGTGCTACAATATGTGGCAAATGTTCACTTGTATAATATCGTCGCTGTCGGGCGGAAACCTCGAATGTCCAAATTTGGTCAATTTCATATTTTTTCACATATCGATGCTATTGGTCATTCCCCATGTGGGTCTGTTATTTTAACAAGTTATTAACCAATCTAAAGTCTTGAAAATAGCTTGAGCGCAAATCTCTTAACTCCATTGGACACTTCAACTGTCCACCTCTTCCTCACTCCGCGGGAGAGCTTCGCGGTATATTTCTCCTCAAGAAGAGGATCAACACACACAACGAATCAACACGTCTTCTGAGGTAACACTGTGTTCAAAACACTGGGCTCAAATTTAAAAAAAATCTTGACCCCCGCTAGTTCTGGTGCTCGTCTGAGGACAGGAGTTTAGCGCAAGACAATCCACTGCAACGTGGACTAAACCCTGTGCACTGCAGATAAGGTACCGTGTTTTTTTAAATTTCCTGAAAAGTAATGGTTTTGGAGATACGAGGATTCCGCCTGACAGCGACGATATTCACGTTTATTTTACTATAATTCTATTTTAGTGCTTATATGAACAACTTTGCATACCTTGCAGCTGCTAACTGTGCTGTGCAAGTATAGAGAAATATATAATAGATGTTATAAAAGATATTCTACTTTGTAGAAAACCTTTTGGTAATTGTAACATTTTGTTTAAATAGTCAGAATGTAGGCCAAGCAGTGGAATGACGTTGAGTATCTCAAACAATTTTTCCCTTTTGTAATGCAGAAATGGCACAAGGCCCAATCAGTAACGTCTACATGACAGGGACTTCATCTGCCAATGGGGGTCGCTATCATATCAGCAGGTGAGTCAGTTGTCCGCTTTATGGAATTGGTGATCTCAGTTGACAGCAGCTTAGTCTTCCCACCAGGTACTTTTGTGTGTGAATTGGCCAACTGTTTAAAGACTGATCCATGCAGTTCTTACTTGATGGCCAATGCTTTTATCTGCTACTCTTCTTCTGTCCTTAGTGAAAGTGGAGCAGATGGAACAATGGCCTCCAGCTCTAATGACTCACACTACAGTGGTTCCAGGGTCGAAACTCCAGTTTCTTACATGGACGACGACGATGATGACGATGACTATGATGAAAATGATGAAGATGACTAACACTCTCAGGCCATATATCTTCCAACAGCTACAATGATGGGGTTTATTGTATACATTCAAGCTCCCACTCCCTGCCTGCTACTAGCACACCTTTAATTTTTCCTCTCTCTTTATCTTGAAGGGCATTGAGAAGCATGGGCTTTAAAGGGGTGTGTTGATTTCATCCAGCCCTTACTGCTGTATGGCTTAGGCTGTTAAATCACAACACTGTACTCGTGCAGGCACTTGGTCCTGATAGTTCTGGTTCTCAAAAAAAAAATGATGGGACTTTGAGGTTGCAGCACTATGCCATCCAGCATATGCTGGAATTAGCATGATTTACAAAAGAAACCCCTCTCAGCCAGAAACCATCCTGCTGTTGGAGAATGTCTAGTGTGACTTCTGTATAACATAGTTAGGCTATCTGCATTTGAACAATTGTGTTTTTTTTTTTTTTTGTTTTTTTTAATAAATGTGCTGGCTTCTTCTAAAGATTCAGATGGCTGCCACCTCCTAGACTGTAGGTGCAAAGAATCGACACAGCCAGCTTACCATTTCGCCCCATTGGGGCAAATCTTTGGATGTATGGACACTTTTTGTAAGATTGGAGGAATTAATGGCTTTTTTTGTAGATTGTGTGTGTGAGAGAGTGAGAGTGTGTTTGGCTTCCTGTTATTCTGTGGGCAGCTGTTGTAGGGAGCTCAGCAATTTTTTTTCCCTTTGTTGGAGTTTTAGAGGTGCACTGCTCCTGTTGTTCCCTCTTTTGTGTTTTACAACTGACAGTCATCAGGAAATCAAAGAAACTTTATTATCCAGTGAAATTTATAGGAAATTGAACTTCCGAAGATTTGTTTCACATTTCCCCTCCAGGTCAGTAACACTACGGAGTATGTATGATTATTATCCCAGTATGAGGTATATATATATTTTTTCGACTCCCCTGGAAAATGTAAAAAAAAAAAAAAAAAGGTTGTACTGATTCCACAAAAATAACTTTTCTGTAATCTAATATAAATTTGGAAATTAAAATATAATGTTTTAAAAACATTGAACTCAATGTGTTTATTGGTGACATTAATGTAATATTACTAATTACAATAAACCTTTTATATATATTTTTCTATGTGTGTATTGGTCCTGCTAACTATTCAAAGAGAAATGCTTTGTATGGTGGTAGCTACTAGCATTGAAATATGAACTGATTGCATGGTCAGAGGATATAATAATCAGGAAGGCCTGCATGTTATCAGTCTTTGTCATGTCTAAGATGCTTTGGAGGCCCACATCCTGTCATGCTGTAAATCCCAAGCCTCTCCCCCTGAGGGTTTCTTACATTGGTTGGTTCACTGTACTACCCCAGCCTTGTTCTGCAGTCTTAATTTAGCCCTTCTTTTATTCTGATGTATGCAGTTTCTGCCTGAAGGTGGCACTATGAGCCTCTACATCATGTGTTCACCCAGAGAGAATGTCACATTTTGGTTTTGGGTCTTAACACTTTTCCCACTTCATGGTCCAACAGCACTATATTATGTAACACAAATTGGGTTTAATTTAATTTATTGATGTCCTGGTGGAACAATATTCAATATGGTCACCTTTTAAATGCCCATAAATCAAAGCAATAGTCAATGCTACAATGCCATAAGAATCATGGCAGAGGGACAGTACTGTAGCATCACAAGCTGCTGGGTTTTGGCGTACTAGCAGCTCAGACCCAAGCTCTCTTTCTTGTCCTGTAAACCCATAGGGAATGGATGAAACCTACCTTTTTCTAAAGACATCGTATGAACCTCACAGACACTTTCATTAAAAAAAGGGGGGAAAGAACTTAAGCTGGACGTTTTGGTGACTAATTGTCTAAGAAGTGTTCTGCAGTTGGAAAAGGGTATGACTGACTTTCATTGGTTTTCCATTGTGCCATTTATTTAAGTAATACAATAAAGATTGTAATTACAGCCTAAGTGTCTTGTAATTTATGTATATAAATACTGGCCACCATATGTGCACTTTGTTGCCATGTCATTTAGGTGTTAAACCATATTCATAGATGTATCATTACTTTGTCATTAAGTACAAAAGTTTGTTTGGTGATGTTAGTGACTCAAAGCTTGATGGCATCTTGTTTACAGCCTTTAATAAAAACCAAAGTCCACCTGGGTTCACCAACTTCTGTGGCTAAAGATACCTCTTTTTTTGAAAGCAGTTTAGCTTTTTTTTTTTTTTGGCAAAATTATTGTATCTTTGGGAAATAAGAGAATTATATCCAACTGTAAGCTTTGGTAAAATATACATTGGTTTATTGATTTAAAATGAATATTTCCTTACTATTGCATTAATATTTATCAACAATGCATTTTATTTTTTTTATGTTTTTTTATTAAGAATACAGAACATTTTGTTTAATTTCAAACTGTCTTATGCACAGAAGTATTAATTTTTCATTAATAATTACAATGTTACATGTAAAAGCTCACAGTTAATCATATGGTGCCACCCTAGAATCTTTTAGTAA
This sequence comes from Tachysurus vachellii, assembly GCF_030014155.1. Classification (NCBI taxonomy): domain Eukaryota; kingdom Metazoa; phylum Chordata; class Actinopteri; order Siluriformes; family Bagridae; genus Tachysurus; species Tachysurus vachellii. The sequence continues at coordinate 13,030,027 of NC_083467.1, read as the reverse complement.
TAGAATTGAGATATAGAATGTTTGATTTCAAGAATATCTTGCCACAGATTCTCAGTTAATTTTCAACTTTCACATTTTAAAATTGCAAGTGTAAAAGAAAGCTTTTCCTTTTAATCTAGTTTTTGTATTTCAGTTGCTGTATTTGGCTCCGTGCCCTCCTATAGTCAATCTTGTACTGTGGCCTGGTAGATTCGCACCATCTCATCTGGAAGCTCCACTAGCAGTGTGGTATCGAAAGCCTTCTTGAAACGATCAATAAAATCCAGGTCTGAAGAGAAGCGAATCTGTTCAAAATCAGACAAGCTTCTGATGAGCAAAATAATTAACAGGTTGGTGGTATGATGCTGAAGAACACCACTCAGATGAAGGAACCTGGGCTTCCTGCTTGTGTAAAAATTTTTTTTACATTTGTATATTTGATCATATATCATTTGGTATTTAGAATTAGTGTTGAGTTGTACAAATTTTTCTCTTTTATATCATCTGGCACATACCTTGTTGGCCCAGAGCAGCGTTGTTCCCCGTTTGCAGAAGTGTTTCATGGTGAGTAGCAGCTCATCCAGACAGTTGTGAGGATAGACAACATCTGCACATAGTATGTAGTCATAGTTATAGATAGTACTGGGAAAATTAAGGTCCAGGTCTTTCCCCCAGGTCAGCTGGGCCACCTGAGGTGTGTAACTGCAGCGCCCCCTTGTGTTGTGTGAGAGATTGAAGCTCAGGTTTTCCACAATGTCGGGCAGATCTGTGGCTGTCACCCATGCACCTAAAAACAACACAGCTCAGAAAAGTTCTAATGAGAAGTTTGTTCTATTATATGAGTAAAAGTAAAAAAAAAAAAATATTCACGGTAAATATTCAATTCTGCCTAATATATTTTCTTTGGTGGATCTTTACCTCACTTACCCATTAAACATGCCACAATGGACACCAGTCCCGTTCCTGCTCCTAGCTCCAGCACTGCCTTATCTAGCAGACTGACATGCTTATGATTTGCTTCCAGGTAGCTGGAGAGAGCCACTGCCTAAACACACATCGTAACCAATTCTCATCATATTAAGAAACACTAAACTCTTCAGTCTCTCACATTAGGCCTATGTTTGTTTGGTGTCAGCTCTCACCCCAGGCCAGATGAGGGCACCGTATGAGTCAAACGATTCACGGATGCTGATCTTGTGGCCAACAAAGCAAAACCTTTCTATTCGCAGTGAGTAGCGGATGCTTGGCTCCCAGGATTCGTGTGTCTCAAGTATCTCTCCAGCCATTACTTTGATATCAGAATCCTCTGTGACAAAAGTATTATATCAACACACAAGCATCACAACATAAAATAAACCCAAAAGCTTTCATTAAATCGAAGAAAATGATTGTAAATGATTTCCACTTGCTCTCTTGTGTGATGTTTGACTGAGGTTTGATGTGATCTGTGTGCTTAAAGCGTCTGTTCTTTTGCACACTTGCACAGGTTTGTCTTCCACCCGTTTCCATTATAGAGTCCACTTCAGGTATCACCTTCACTCAAGGACACGCTGCAAAAACTGTTAGTAATAAACACATAATTCATGTTTGTTTTTGTGCAGCTTATGTGCAGAGCATCCATATTTCCATCATCTATTAACAATACAGAATCAAATATATAGATAGCATTAATGACATAGTAATTTAAAAATTTCACAATATTATTATAATATAACTAACATATTCTGTGAAAAAACAGCCTCCATTCTCACTGAAATGTATTACACCCATAATCCCTGTTCCATGTTATAGCACTGTGAAAACTCATCACTTACTTTTTAGTTGTTTCTGTCAGCTCCCACAGTCCAGTTAAAATGGTTGGTCTTCTCTTCTGTTGCCAACATCTGGGCATTGCTGAGTTTATAAAGCTGCAGTATCTCTCGTGTTTCACCCATGGAATCACTGAGCTAATTTTAAGAGGCTCTACATATCCAAAAAAATGAAGAGGTAAACAGGGCAGTCCACAGCTACAGCTCCCCTGGGTAAAGCTCTAATTTTGGTTCACTGATCCTTCTTTTTGTACAAAAAAAGAAACCATACCTGGTTGTACTTACATAGTTAATAACAGTCAGGGATTTACATTTTGCTTAGCTATTTGTAGTTATTTTTTAATGGGGCTTCTGTAATGCCTCATATTCCTTCGTATGCACACACACAAGCTAATAAAAAGACGTTCTGCTCTTTACTACAACCCATGACAACTTTGAATAAAGCTGAAGTAAGATAGTTTATGAAAAACTCTGTTTCAGCTCAGGGAAGTGCTTCTGACACCTGTATACTTCAGCTATGTTTCCAACGCCATTCTTAATAGCTCTTAAAATTCGCATGTCAATACTTCTGCAATATGGTTACAGATTATGCAATGTAAATAACTGAAAAATAAAGATGAAAATAGGCTTTATTATTCATTATACTTTATATAATGTCGAACAGACTGATAGGTCAAGTTTACCTCCTAACAGCATCAGCCAACAATAAACAAAACTGAGCTGCTGGACAATCAGTTGGAAAATGATCGGTCCTGGGTGCTCAACAACTAATCTGAGCTCTGTACAAGGCCAGTGTAATGACCCAGTATGGATACAAATGCAGTCAGTTAGGACAGAGCAATGGGCAGCTGTCTGAGCTGCTTTAATCTGTGTTTGGTTTGTGTGTTGATCCAGATTAATTCCTCACTCTCCAGCTATAGTTATGTATAGGTCCTAGGTTTTATATTGTGTGTATACACCTCACACTGCAACATGACATCTGAATACAAAAGAAAAAAAATAGTTAAAAAAGAAAAAATATATTAGGTACCATTGTTTGCTCATACTCTGACATTTTTATTGCATTTTCTCTTTTAATCTATTTCTTATAATAATTTATGTATACACTGTATTTTCTTCTTATCACAAAAGACTGACAAATAAATATGGTATTTGACTGATATCCAGCTGAGTTAATCTTCCTTTCCTGGTTCAACTTCTTAAAGCAGGTTTTGTATTTAAGTACAGCTTTTGGGTTAGAATTTTTACAATTATTTATTTTTTTTTTAGTTCATGACACTTTAAATTTGACAAAGCATTTACTTCTCTTGGGTCATTTTTATTATACTTTTAGTCTTGTGTTGCTAATAGTTTATTAATCCGAACTTATCCGAACTACCTCGGGTCACGGGGAGCCTGTGCCTATCTTAGGCGTCATCGGGCATCAAGGCCGGCCCATCGCAGAATATATACATATACTGTATTATAAATGCTGGTATGGGAGTTACACATTAACTCAAACTTAATATTATTTCCTGGATACAAATGGCAAGAATAATTTTGTCTTAGCGTGTAGTTTATTGAGCAATAGTCTTTGGGTTCTAAGGTCAAATAAAGATGCGGAATTAATTTTTATTCAAGTCTGTATTTCTTTTTGAGAAAAAATAGGAGATATTTTGAATACACGATTGTATATACATCATTTGTATACTGTGTTTGAGAAAAAAGAAATTCAAAGTCATCATGTATTAATTTCTTGTTGAAATTACAAGATTATCTATTGGTTCAACATTGCTGTACATTTTAATATACATAACATCATAACCAGCTGCTGTAGTATTTTGTTGTGGCTTCATTTATACACGTGTAATATTAAATTGATAGCAGGTGGTGATAAGCCTCTTGTAATATTTTGATAGGACTGCGGTTACTTAAAAGCCTTGGCTTCAAAGAATCCACCAACTAAATCAACACTTGCAACACACACACACACACACACACACACACACACACACACACACACACACACACAAAACAAAACAAATTAAAACAACTCCCCACAGCATATCAGCTTCATCTGTGATACTGATAATAGAACGGGATGTGTTTTAGTGAACAGTGGTGATCCATGGTCTAATTCATGATAATTAATATAGAAGACCGCTCTGGTCTCAGAAACAAATGCTCTGTGTGGACCAGTTGGCTGTCTAATTATCCTGCAGATGGCATATAGAAACAGGACGTCTGGACAGAGTGAGGGGATGGAAAATAAAAATGCCAGGTGTTCAATTGTACTGGCATAGAACCCTTGCTTGTTCTAAAGCCTCTTGGACACATTAACCAAAGCTTTGGCATTTACCACTGTGGGCACAAGAGTTATTTATCTCCTTTCATCAGGCCTGAAAAGTAGATACAGGGATTTGTGTAATGCCTCATCTTTCCCAGTTGACTTCTATAATTACGTAATGTAGAAGGCACCTACACCACACAACTCTCAAATGATTCCATGACTGATAAACAAAACCTACAGTATGCATTAGGTAGGTAGGTAACCGACCACAAAATCTCTCTTCTTTTGTATATTTCGAAACCTGAGTTTTTGATTCCACCAATACTCAATCTTTACTTTTATCAAAGTATCATACTTTTATATTTTGCATCTGAAAATGATGGAAATTAATAAAGAAAAAATGAAACAATTAGAAAAAAGAAATGGATTTAAAAATTAAAAAATCTGCATACATATATGCATATTCAGTTAAAGATATTACATTATTCTAAATCTAGTATAGATTTTAAAAGGAATAAGATTTGAGGGACCATTGAGGGACAAATTAAGCACTTTTAATAAGATTTGGAAAGAAATTACAGTATTTGTTAGTATTTATGTATGTTGCAAGAAGTATCATTGACTCAGTACATTGCTTGGTATATTCTTATGGTTTATTCTTTATTCTTTTTATTTGATGGTATTCAGAATGTTGCCCGTGGGTGTATAACCATCTTAATAACCCTTTATTAGTTATTAATGTGAATTGGTAAATTGATGTAGTGGGCATCATTATTGTACATGTATTCTCATGAAGACAGAAAATAAAATAAAATGGATAAAAAGAGACAAAATAATGACAAGTTTGTATGAAATGAATATAATGTCAATAACCTGTTATGTATATAGATAAAAAAATGTTGTTTATATATGAGATTATTAGGAACTAATTATTGCAGTTAAACCCTTCTGAATTTTGATGCTTATCTGTAAGCTGAATGTAAGATTAATGATGGTGATAGTTAATGCTTTATTCTGCATCTTGTAAAGGCAAAACATTTACAGGGAGACATTAACCTGCTTCAATGTGAATATATTATATACTATTTGTGCATAAAAAGTAAAGAACAATCTTGGTGTGTGTTATGGATTGCATGTCATTACCATGATATCAATATAAATGACAACAAAACTCTTATATATTTTTAAAATACTGGACCTTAATGCACTTTGATAAGACCTGCTGTGTTTTTACCTGTTTAGTGTTTGCTGTTGGACGAGTAAAAAAACAGCAAACTTTATTGTGCAATATTAATTTTAGAGGCCTGTCATCACATTCTAGTCGTACTTTATCTGTAAGTGATATATTATCACATAGTACAGTCAATAAAACGAACATGTACAAGGATTGTTGATGGAAACCAACAAAGGTTGCATTTGAACGTAAAAACGTCTTTATTTTATGATACATGAACATCATGAGGACATATCTCATATCTTTTTCATTTGTATATCTCTGTTTATACATGTCATCTGTTTATAACTCATCTGTTTATAACTTTGCATACATGAGAATTAAAAATTGGCATACATGAGAATTAAAACTCACAGGTTACTCCACTCGAGATGGGAATGAACTTTCTTAAAGAGTCGTTTCAAATGATTCGGTTCTTTCGCGAATCGACCATCAGTTTTTTGTCCACGATCCAGAAAACGCTTAGCTATTGACTTAATTTTTGGGCAGTTTTTGAGAATCAGATGGTTTAAAGATGACACCGACGCGAGTGCTTTTATTCACCTTTCTGGCCTTGATGCTGAGTAAGTATAATTTCGTTTCATGGACGCGTTCACACGTATAAAAGAGCGAATTAGAAGTCATTCAAAAGCCAATAGTAGCCGTGACAAAAGTAGCTCTAGTATCCTAACGCGATATTTACAAGAATGAAGGTGAGTGTCTCAGTTTGAACCAATGTAACTCAGATCATTAGACATTTTTTTCTGATGTCACATAAACAAATAAACCAGATTGAACCTTAAGCTTAAACCTAAGCTAATCAATAATCTGGGACATAACTGTGATCTATGTCACAACATAACGCATTAACTTAAACTATTAACTCTGTAAACAGTTGGAATTATAGTTAGAAATTTTGACAGGTTGATGCACTGAACGTTTGGACATGTTTTGTTCTCTTGGATATTTTTTCCATTTTGTCCATTTTTTAGTGTTTTTCTGTCTAGTGTTCTTTGTATTAGAATAAGTACTTTTAGGCTTCTTCCTACAGCTTTGGCCAATACTACAGAATCTTCTGTATGAGAGGACTGGAACGGTTTAGGAATAATGCTAGTGTAGTCTGATCAGACTACATCACACAGGCCCTCCAGATTTCTTATCAATGTTATGCCAGCCAACTCTTACTGTGTTGAATTGTAAGCACGTTTACTGTTTACTGCCCCTTGTCTGACTGTATAGATAATGTATCTACAAATTTATTTATTTATTTATTTTAAACATGAGATGTGAATTGAGACATTTTAGATTCAGCTTCACTTCACTTCACTTCACTTCACTTCACTTCATTTCACTTCACTACAGGTTTGAGTTACATACTGAATATTATGTAAAAGAGGCCCTATTTACAGTCCGGCCTTATTTTTTTTTTTAATGACTTTATTGTTCCACTATTTGTTTCTGTCACAGATGTTTTAGTGTTTACATACTTTGAGATTATGGACAGGGTTATAACCCTGATAAAAATGAAAAAGAGAGAGGACAGGGGTTATCTAGTCAGGCTTTTGCAGTCCTCCTACCACTGTCCCAATTCATCCATCAGACACACATACATTCCAGTGCATCCCTGTTCCTGGCACAGACCAAACAAGCATGGGAAAGTATGTGAAGTTGTATTTTGTGTGAGTTAGGCTAATGTCATTGATTGCATTGATGAATTGATAAAAATAGCATGCATTGATAAAAATAGTACTTTCTCCCATTATTGATAAGTGTACTGTCCTACATTTTAGGGTCAGGAACAGTAGCTATAACAACACGATCAAATCTGATGAGATGGGGTAGTCATGAGGTGTCTGTCTATGTTCTGTTCATTCTGCCCTATCTTAAATAACTAGCTAGTGACCCAACTTAGCGGTTAGCAACAATTAAGTAGCAGGGAAGGATAAACCTATACATTTCTGTTGAATTGTCCTTCCTCCTCTTTCTTGCATTAAAATGATAATTCTGTGCAGTGCAAAAAATATTTTTGAGTGATTATGCATTCCTCTTTTCCCTCACACAGTTCATGGCTTAATTTCAGTAATTGTGACAACCAGCAACCCCAAAATGAAGGTTTATGAAAATACTAGTAAGTAAGCTTGTTTTGATGAGCAGCATTGGCTGTAGTCTGTAGAGATGGCTCAGTGTTTCAAACACATTAGGCCTTGTATAGTCTAAGCGCTAATGTCACATTATTTCTTATGATGAAAATAGATGCTGTTCTGTCCTGTAAGTTCCAGACGGAAAAAGAGACCAACCCAAGGATTGAATGGAAAAAGAAAGGCCACAATGTGTCTTATGTTTATTTTGATGGTGAATTTACAGGCAAGTTTTGAACATGTGGTTGTTGTTTTGTCTTTTAACAAAAACTTTATTAAGAACAAGATTGTATAATAAACAGATAATTATCTTATCCTGAGTTTTCCTTATCATCTTTTATAACCTTATAAACTGTGGTGTTATGTTTCGATGGCACTGACTGTCTGAACACCTCCATCAGGCTTGTTTAGAGGCAGAGCATCGATCGATGGAGCGACAGTGACCCTGCATGGTGTTAATCAGAAAGACTCCGGGATCTATCACTGTGAAGTTACTGCACGCCAAGACCAGATCCGCCTTGGGGAGGTCACAGTTTCCCTCAATGTGCTTGGTGGGCTTATTCTTTTTATAACTTTATTTGTATACATTATATTCAATTATTGTAAGCAATGAACTAAACATTTCATTGACAGTGGAAATGGCCCAATCACATGCAGGACAGGGGAGAGGAAATGAAAGGAAAGGAAATAGAAAGATAACACAAAAGATATGTTGAGATGGTCCAATAAACTGTATTACAGAGGGATTGGGTCTATATTCCAAACTAATCGGTTCATTTTCAGTTCATCAAGTTACATAATTACATGGGTCCACCTATGTTTAAAAATGTCCAGTTTCTCTAGGTTTATAGAGACTTTTTTCAGTTTTCTTATGTTACTACAATCGTTAAAATTATTTTTTCCCCTCAATAATTTACACTCAGTATCCGTAATGAAAAATTGAAAACATAACTAGAAATGTCTGAAATTTTAATTTTAAAATTTATTGTTTAAGAAAAAATTGAATAAATTTCAGCTTTCCCATAACCATGACCAGTCTACCAGGCCCGGTCACCCCACAGCATGATGCTGCCTTCACCATGCTTCACTGTTGGGATTGTATTGGGCAGGTGATGAGCAGTACCTGGTTTCCTCCAGACATAATGCTTAGAATTGAGGTCAAACAGATAAATCTTGGTTTCATCAGACCAGAGAATCTTGCTCCTCTGAGTCCTTCAGGTGTTTTTTTTGCAAACTACAAACAGGCTTTTATATATTTTGCACTGAGGAAAATCTTTCTTTCCGAGCTATTCAGGCAGGACCTCAGTGACCCAATTTGTTTTGTTTTTTGCTCTAACAGAAGTGAGGCCTTCGATAGAGAAATGTGTGCCTTTCTAAATCAGAGGTGGACCGCAATACAGGTGTAGAAACATCACAGCAATGATCAAGAGAAATGGAAGGCACCTACATTTCAAGTTTTTCCTTTTTCATACATTTGAAAAGACTTTCAGCATTCTGTTTTCACTTTCTCATTTATGTGGTACTGCGTGTAGATTGATGAGAAAAATATTCATTTAAACAAGTACTATCGGGCTGCAAAATAAAATTTATAAAATTGAAGGCGGTCTGAATACTTTGTTTGGTTTATTTTTTCTCCTGAAAATGTTGTAATGCTTTATCTGATATTGTTGTAATAACTGGTTTAGTTTTTACTGTCTGTTATATTCAGTGACGTTTGTAAAAAATGACTAATCTTACTTGTATCCCATGATCAGTTCCTCTTCATGCTCCGTCATGCCACGTGCCTGAGATTGCAGTACGCGGCTCTGAGGTTGAACTGCACTGTGAGGACAAGCTGACTGTCCCCCCTGTCACTTACAGCTGGTACAAGGACAACAGGCTCCTGAGCAAAGCCCATGTCCCAGACATTAACTACAGTGTAGACAACAAAACAGGCACCCTGGTACTTTCTAAAATCTAACCACAGCAGTTTAATGTTTGTAGTATAAATGTGATGTATTAGTTGTATATTTTCTGATGACTTGACAAATAACTAATCTCAGTCTTAACAACAGCTTTCTATTCTCTTTAATTGTTTTAACAGAAATTTAAAAGCTTGTCAAAATCTGATGCAGGACAATACCGCTGTGAGGCCTTTAACAATATTGGGCCACCAAAGAGCTGCATGGGTCAACATATGAACATTACTGAGTGTAAGTTAGAAAATGATTCATGGAGCTCAGCATGAGTGTTCATGTTTTCCAGTAATGCCATATGCTGTGACTGTGTGTGTTTCAGTCGAACTGAATATGACATTAGTGATAGCAGTTGGAGTATGTGCAGCTCTCTTATTGCTCTCTTCCTCTCTGGCTGTATGTCTATGCTGCCAGCGAGGCTACTGTTGCTGCTACTTTAGTGAGTCTTCTGTCAAATTCATATTACAGTAAAAAAACACCACCACAATTGAATTTTTAAAAATATAATTTCATACTTTGCTGTATGTCTTTACTTTGTGATCTGTTTTAACCACTATGTATTCTGGCAATTTTTAACAGAGGAAAGGAAAAGAGGAAAATATAAAAGGTAATACTCTCAGTAGAAGTAATAATGAATAATAATAATTAACAACAACAATAATAATAATAATTATTATTATTATAATACTTTTTATTTCTTCTTAGGAACGCTGTGAACTACAGCCCTCCAGCAGATGTAAGTAGTATCTGTGTTGTTTGCATATTCTTAACATTTCCAAAACCAACAGATTAATGTTGCACTCAGCTATTTTAGATCTTTGATTTAAAAGACTTATAAAATAGCTTGAAAATCAATGGTTCCATTTCTTGGACTGAATTTAGTCCCAGTACTGTAGGAATAAAAAATAGATTTTAGTTAAAGGCTTAAAAACAGCCCTAATTGTATTTCCCTTGATGATTATTTGGAAATTGAGACCTCCAAAATATTTCCTGAACAAAGATATGTTTCAAAGATTTAAATGGCCCTAGCTATCCCAGATGTCTTTGTGATTTATTCTAACTTCACTTATGTTCTAATTTCTGATCAAGCTTGCTTTCTCTTCTCAGCCTAAACACTACAAGCACACAGAATCCTTTGTGATTTAAATGGTTCTCCAAGACGTACATAGTGGAAGCTGGTGCATGCTTATAAATGGACAGCCAATTTATTAGGTTTACAGATAAAGAAACTGATGAACTACCAGCTGTCCTGATTCACGGATCAACCTTCTTAAACTCACCGTACACTTTGTTGCTGTCTGATCTAACTGGAACAATCTATGTGCACCATCTATGACCTGGAACTGAGATTCCCTAAATTCCCAAATATCTCCAGCTTTTGGACATCGACAATACATGGAATTTTCCCTTATAAATGTGCACAGACAATCTGCAATCTGCCAGTTAGTGGTTAGTTTTTATCACTTCAGGCCAAGGAGGCACAATCACACGTGACCTTTTTAAACTCTTTCACTGTAAACAAGTCATCATGGTTATGTGCTACTCAGAGTTTATTTAGTCCCTCTGGTATGTTTAATTTCATGTGCAGGAAGTGATATTATACTTAGTTTTTTACAGTCTGAGAAAATGCTGTCGTTTTATACTATTGCGAAAAAAGGAAGTGAATTGGTAAGAGCGTTTCAAAATGATTTGTTCATGGATGACCATTTCAAATAAAATATGGAATAAACACACCAAAAGTGTATGTTTAACTGATTTTATTCATTAGGCACAATTTCCAGCAGATTATAAAATACCCCTGATGTAAAAACATGATTTTTAAACGACACATCTTGGATTCTTGTGATTATACATTGATATCTGGATCAAACCTGTGACCAGGATGAAAGTTATGATCTGTCTAAAACATATTTCTAAACACGATAAAAACTGACTTGTATAAATCACAAATAAACTGGCTAACTTTCCTAATGTTACAATGATTAAAACTTATGAGGCATTTATGAGGTGAATAGTTTTTACTTTTATATAAAACCTCTTCCTAAATGATCAGGATCAGAATCAGGTTTATTGGCCAAGTGTGTTTACACACAAGGAATTTGGTTCCAGCTGTTTGTGACTCTCAAAAATACAGACATATGATTTATTCATAGATATAAGAGCATAGTAGTTTTAACCAGAGTGACAGAAAAGTGGCCAGCATTAAATAAAAAAAAATAAATTAATTAATTTTAGCTAAATACTGGCCACTTAAATAAAAATGATGCTTTATGATACATGTATATATTGTAAAAGTGTACAATAAACAGTTCTTGTGGACCTCACAGACATGACAGATTAAAGAAAACAAACTTTCCAAATCGTGTAAAGAGTGTAAATTCGTGGCAAACATCAAACCATGTATCTAAATTCCCGTAAAGTCAGTAAACGCTGTTTGCTCAAGGTTTATTTGAAATAAACCCTGTTGTTGAGCTGTGAGCTCTCACACAGGCCTCCTCCACATCCCCGCCCCCAGCGCACTGCTCACCAAAAACTAGCATGAACATTTAGTGAAGTTAGCACACACTAAGCTAGCTGCTTACAGCTTACAACACAAGTCCTGAAAAAAAAAACACTCTAAAAGCTACAACACTTACCATTCCCAAAAGAGGTAAAGTATAATACAACTCATTTATATTTCTTCAGTTTAAACGTGCGCTTATGTAGAATTTAATCATCTAAATGAGAACTGTTATGTTGTTATCTCTGGCCTGAGCTGCGTTTCCCGCTTTTTGTTGAAATTCCACTATTAGCTAATGCTAGTTAGCATCACGAGAGTTTACCATTCATACTAGCTAACATTTAGCTAGCTGCTGTGCTAACGGTGGATGTTGACGGCCCACGTATTTACTCACTAAGTGATTTCATACCAGGTGGGGTAGCTGTAAGATATTCGGTGTGGTGCAATACAGAACTGTGGTGTTAAGGTTTATAAAAATACGCGGAAAATAAGTTTTACTTAACGTGCAATCACAGCTGGTGAAATAGCAAAGTTGTCGCTTTACGCTGTCATACTGCTGAATAAGTAGCTAGCATGAGTTACCAGGCGTGTCTGTTTCTCATTAGCTTGTTGTGCTGATAAGCTAACCAGTAAAGTAAACAAAGGTCAGGTACGTTTTAATCGAGCATTTTAGAACACTGAAATATCGTTACCTTGACCTCCAGACTACATTTACTTTCCGTATAATTGGGATCATTTCGCGCGTCCCATATCTGCAGCCCGTTTTCGGAAGTCTGACAGCGCCGCGCACTTTTCGCCAGGATTTCCGGCTGCTTTTACATTGCCCTTCTGTTGTTTTGTTTCCGTTTCTTCCATTTCCGTTCTAACTTTCCAGAATCAAAAGTGCGATATGAAGCGATCGGTTAAAAGTTTGAAAAGTTTCCAAAAGTCCCCGTTTACATAATTTTACTCTTATATTTTGAAACTCAAAACGTCTCCAATATGGCAACTACGTTTGCTTGTTCTCGCTCGTCCTCGCTCTTCAAAACGTCGTTTTCTAACAGTGCTAAGCTACTGAATAATAACAAGTACAGCCGAACAGACTCTTGTGCTCGTTTATGAGTGTTTGTTATGGCAATTGTGTGTCAGCTGGATTGTAAATAATCGTGAAGGGCCTAGTCACTGGCCAAGCCTCGGGTTTGCGTACGAGTTGCAGGGCTTCAGAGAGGCGCCTCGGCGGGTCAGCAGCCTCCTCCTCTCCGCTCCCTTCATGGAGCATCACAATAAACCACCATGTTTAGAGGAATTTAAGTGAACATTATGGACATGTCTGTCTACTTTCTAATACAAGGTCACAAAGGCATGCTTGGCATGTATGTTATCAAAAAATAAATAGGCAATTTAAACATGTCTATGCATTCTAAAAAGTTTTTTTTCTTATTTCTCTTATAATCTTTGACCATTTTCTAAATTAGATATATAAAAAAAACTTAGTTGTCCTGTTTTTAGTTTGAAGGTGGCTGAACATCACTGGTAGAATGTCAAAAAGTGAGGCTGAGGAGATGATTGAGATTGAGATTGATGGACAAGAAAAACAAGAATGCTTAGAAGAAGGGTGAGTCCATTTTTTTCCTCACTCCTGCTTTCGACCGCAAAGATGCATGATTGCTTTTACAGAATGTTGTAAATCAGTGTTTGCTGTGTGTTGATAGTGTTCTGTTTATGCATATGGTTTCTGTAGGATTGAGGAGCACACCATCACAGCAAGTGATCTCATCACTCAGGACATTGACATCAATGAGCCTGTTGGTAACTTGAAGAAGTTGCTAGAGCCCAGGCTACAGATTGCTTTGGATGGATATGACATTTGTCTGCAGGACATCCATGTGGGTTTTTATATATTTATCACTTGAGTGTTTGTGAAAGTGTAAGTGAACTTACCCGTGATTTCTTTCCTGCAGCTGCACCCTGACCACAGCCTTTTTGACCAGGGTGTGAAAACCGATGGCACAGTACAGCTCAGTGTGCAGATCATCACCAAACCAGGTATGTGCATTCACCTGTGTCATTCATGCCCGTGTTCTTTACAAGAAGAGAAGAGGCGTATCTGCAAGATCTAATGTTGCATTCAAATATCATGTAGGTGAGGAGAAGCTGAATATACTGGAGATAGTGAAGCCAGTAGAGACAGTGGAAGTGGTGATAGATCCTGACGCAGCTACAGGTGAGGAGGCTCATTTGGTGGAGGATGGTCAAGTGATAGCAGTGGAGCGAGCTGCTATTGCAGATGAGACCTCTGAACAGGTTACTCGATGGGCAGCTGCACTCGAGGGCTACCGCAAGGAGCAGGTCCGACTCAGTATTCCGTATGGTGAGTGCTAGACCCACAAGGTCATATTTTACTGTTTGATTTTACCATCCAACAAATAACATTAGATGTATTTATTGATTCACTTGTAAACGGGACACTGTGTTCACTAACTACCAAGTATTAGTTTTAAAAAAAGGCAGCGCAAAATAGAAATACTTATACTTAATATAATTACTTATGTGTTGTAAAATGTATTATTTATTTTCCATTACTATATGTATATAACTTTTTAATGCTGTTACCTTTTGTTATAAATTGTGTATGTATCATCTTACTTACTGCGTTGCAAATATTGTGTTCTAACATTATTGCCCTCCCTATAACTTTGGCAGACCCTGTACAATGGACGGCAGATCAGGTGATCCACTGGGCAGTATGGGTGATGAAGGAGTTCAACATTGAGGAGATTGAGGTGGGAGGCATCCACATTCCAGGTCGGCAACTGTGCGCCTTCAGCCAAGAGGAGTTTCTTCAGAGAGTGCCCAATGGAGAGATCTTGTGGAGCCACCTGGAGCTCCTGCGCAAATGTGAGTATCTAATGTAATGCATGTGTGTGTTACTGTACCTATTTTTATGTAAAATTGATTTTTATTTTATTTTAAGTAAATAATATCTTCTGTGTAAGATATGGATATCAAGTTTTTTTTCTTCAGATTTGATGTATTTTTTTATTCTTGTTGCAGATGTTCTGGCAAGTCAGGAGCAGGGACAGGAAGCTACCGTCACTATTGATCAGCGTGGGTATCTCTACTGTGATCAACTTGAGCTGAGACATTGAGTTTTGTTTTCTCGCTATTGACAGTACTTGACAGCCATCAGTAAGGCAGCAGTATGATAGATATGTATAGTTAGGGTAGTTAATGTTTATTTGGTTCATTTATTTTCACACGAATGAATGCTTGGTCTCTCCTGACGACTTTCATTTAAATTTCTATTTGTTTTTCACTGCGCCTCCAGCTGTGCAGATCATCCCTGCACCTGTACAACAGGCCACACCTACAACCATTAAGGTGCAGAAGCATAACAAAGTGCCCCGAGCTCCACGCATCTCTGGAGAGGAACGCAGTTCCCCTGGAAACCGTACAGGTAAGACAATGAGAACCCTTGCATTTAAAAATGCAAAATTAAATGATGTCAACTCTCATGGGTTGCTTTTTTATAATAATATGGATTGGTGTTGATGTTTGTTAGCACAGGTCAAATTATATTAACTGAAAGCATTTTCAGTATGTAAAGATTAATGTAATTTGGCTGCCTCTTTTTTTTTCTCTTTCTTTTTGGCTGTTTATGCCATGCTTCTCAGGTAATAATGGACAAATTCAGTTATGGCAGTTCTTGCTGGAGCTGCTGACTGATAAGGATGCCAGGGATTGCATTTCCTGGGTTGGGGAGGAGGGCGAGTTTAAACTCAACCAGCCGGAGCTGGTGGCTCAGAAATGGGGACAGAGGAAGAACAAACCCACCATGAACTATGAGAAGCTCAGCAGAGCCCTCAGGTTTGTTTAAAACCTTGTTTTTATTATGGAAGTGTGGCAGTGTTTTCTGTCAACATGGTTAAAACAAGACTATGCAACCCCAGATTAGTGACAGTACATATCGTCTCTGTTGGGCGGAAACCTTGTATGTCCAAATTTGGTCAATTTCATATTGTTTCACATATCGATGCTATTGGTCAGTCCCCACGTGGGTCTGTTATTTTTACAATTTATTAACCAATCTAAAGTCTTGAAAATAGCTTGAGCGCAAATCTCATAACTCCATTGGACACTTCAACTGTCCACCTCTTCCTCACTCCGCGGGAGAGCTTCGCGGCATATTTCTCCTCAAGAAGAGTCACAACGAATCAACACGTCTTCTGAGGTAAATGTCTTCAAAACACTGGGCTCAAAGAAAAAAAAATCTTGACCCCCGCTAGTTCTGGTGCTCGTCTGAGGACAGGAATTTTGTGCAAGACAATCCACTGCAACACGGAACAAACCCTGTGCACTGCAGATAAGGTACGGCGTTTTTTTAATTTCCTGAAAAATAACGGTTTTGGAGATACGAGGATTCCGCCTGACAGCGACGATATGTAACCCTTGAAGACATGCAGCTGTTGATTCAAAGCACACCTTTGTATAAACTTAGTAAGAGTGTGACAATTGTTTGTCATGTATTTTATCTGCCATGCTTGGCATCACTACTTTATTACTTGGTCAGTCTACTGTATAGGTTCATTAAGTTAATTAATATGTTGTGTGTATATATACATGTAATGGGCTGATATGTAGTCAACCAATCTTTCTCTGTACTGATTTCATACCTGCCGTAATGCCTTTACTCTGTATAACAATCAGTAGCTGCAGTGAATTTAGGTTATGAAATGCAGTATGAATGATATAAAACTGTATTTGTTGTTATGCAGCATGAGGTTTATAGGTTATAGATGTAAGCTCTTTATGGCTGTCTCTCTGCTTGTCCTGTTCTAATGTGCCTATTAATGTCTTACTACATCCTGACTGAATCCATCTCTCCCACAGATACTACTATGACGGAGACATGATCAGCAAAGTGCAGGGCAAGCGCTTCGTCTACAAATTTGTTTGTGACCTGAGAACTCTGATTGGCTACAGTGCTGCTGAGCTCAACAGCCTGGTGACAGAGTGCGAGCAGAAGAAACTGGCACGGGTACAACTGCACAGCATTGGGCAACCTGTCAACACTGTCTCCCTGGCAACGGGACATCCAGTCACCACTGTTACGCTGGCCACCGCTGCCACATTGGAGAAGGACAGCTGAGTGGGAGGGGCTATGTGAGTTATAATGTGGAGAAAGGCAAAGCATGGGCAAGGACTTTGGGCAGGACAAGTGCATTTATGAATGGGCGTATGTGTGTTTTATGAATGTGTGTGTGTGTGTGTATATATATAAGAATGAGTGTTAAGGGACAGTATAGCAGGTCCAATAAGAGAGCATGATTGGAGATGTGTGTGTGTATGAGAGAATTAATGAAATTACTAATGATCATATTTGAGCTTTGAGTTTGTGTATGCTTCTTCTCTGACTGCAGGGTAGCAATGGCTGCATTTCCATTGTGTATATACTCTATGTTTTTGATAGCCACACTGGCAGTGTATTTTGATATTTTCCATTTCTAAATGATGTTTTTCTTTTTTATTTTGAGGTTGACTCCTCCCCTCAAGGTGAGGTACTTTTAACTGTCCACCAGGGGGAAATAAAGAGATACTTTTTGAATAGCTAGGTCTGATCAATGGCTCACACACCTTGCTTGAGCGCACACACACACACTCCCATCCAAATTCAGATATGACTACAAAGTTCTATGTACATTCAAAACGTTTTATTCATGGGATACAGTGTAGAAAGCATTTCCCCCAGTCTAAGCCTATGATTTTGATAGATACATACAGGGGGAAAAAAAAAGACATGACAAGGAGAGACTGACAAAAGTGGTGTCTTCCCTTACTTCACTGCTCCTTACTGACCACAGCTCATCTTGCATAACCAGAACACCTGATTTAAGAGTGCTATTCTATGGAAGGATTGAATGAGTGCCGTTTCCATCTGAACCATCTGAGCAAGTCTGAAATGTAGTTCACAGGAGTGCAACTTGAAAGAGATGCCTGTAGCGCAAATGTGAGATTTAAAAAATAAATCAGATGTTCAGTTATGCTACCTTTCTACTGCCCTCCTTTTAGTTTTAAAGCTTTCTAATATACACATGCCCATTTGGCCCATTGAAATCAAGTGAGTGATTGACACAGTGAAGACAAAGACAAGAAAAGCAGCCAAGATTTTATCCCATTTAGTGTTTGTGAATGTCACATATACAAAGCAATGCAAATGGGAAATATATTTGTCTTCTAAAAAGGTGGACAGAAACAATAAACCCACTGTTCCTTCTCTTATTAACTCCTGAGATGGACTCAAAGTAAACAGGGCCAAAGCAAAAAGCCCCTTTGGGGAAAAAAAAACAACAGGAAAAAAAAAGGAATGCATAGGATACCAACAAAACACATGTGCTAGTTTTATATTCATTAACATATTACAGCTTCTCCAGCCCCATGCAGCTGTGTGTGTGTGCACGTTATAGAAGAATCTAAAAGAAAAGCACTGACTTTATTTAAAGCATGTCTCAATCAACAAAGCTTTAAAGACACTTGGAAGTCTTTAAAAATACATGACCACAAGAAAACACTAAAATGTACAATCCTGCTAGAATCTCTATGTTGAGAGAGGCTGATACCAGCAAGTGGATCTAAAACCTTCTCTCTGTCATAATTGCCATGCACTAAATAGGTACAGCTATTTTTTGCCTTGTTTCAATACATCACACACAATATAAAACAAACTTTAATATTTATCCTCTTATGTATTATTTATATATGTATATATTTTTTAAATCTTGTTTTAAATATTTTTCTGAAAAAAAAAAAAAAAAAAAGAAGAACAAGCCCGGTCTTTAAATGGAAATCTCAAAATGATGAGTACATTATTCCTGCTTCTGGCCATCTTTGCATTCAAAGTCTCACACATGAGCCCAGCACAGCTGTTGTCCGAATATCTGGGAAAGACAGGACGATGGAGGGAAGCCACAAAAGAGCCATAAGGGGAGAGCAGACAATAAGTGCAAGAAAGCAAGAAGCACAGACAGAGCTAGAGCAGAGTGGACAGATGGAAGAAAAGAGAAAGAGGCTAGATGAAAATGCAGAAAGATACTTAGTGCTTGGACTTCAGTGACAGGAGCAGGGGTCCTGACAAACAGACATATGGCTTGATGAGGAAAAACGATGCATCGTTTTTCTGTGCAAATAACGTGAACACTCATGTGTGATTGGATGAAATGGTCAGGTGATAAAAGCCACTTTCATCACCATGAGTTCAGCACTAGAGCAGATGAAGAATCAGCTTTTATTCACTGTGATGATGGAGAAAGGTGAGAGGGGAAGTGTGGTGGGGAGAGAATGAAGACTTAGTTCTGCATCTGCTCAAAGAACTTGTAGGTGGGGTTCTCGTAGCCATTCTGCTGCATCTTAGTGAGGTGGCGTTCTTCTGGAGTCACTGCGGCATCAACCTGAACACAAAAGATCAGTTGGAACATGTAGTGCATAGTTCATATTTTATTTTACTGTAGCACTACAACATTTAACAGAACTGAAATCACAGACCTCTATGACTCCATGGTGGATGGAGGAGTACTGCTTCTTCCTCAGCATTATAAGGGTGATAACGATGATGGTAGCAATGACAACGCCTCCTACCATTAGGCCTATTATGGCTCCCTTATTAGAGCTTACATCGTCTGCGAAGAACACCTGAATGGACAAGACGCCGATCAACCATCGATCTCGGGACATAATTTCCACTGAGACTAGAGAAACACTTAATATTTGAAGGACAAATATCTATACAATAAATTGATTGTATTACATTCTGTCACTGCATATAATGATTGTTTTTACCAATCTCTGGTGATGTACTTCATATCCAGTGCTCTGTCTCTCTTCAGTGTCTATCCGCACCTCAGGTATCTCATCTAGCTTTAGGCCAGAACCTACACAAATACATGAACAAGAACGAAGATGGCAATCATAATTACTCACATACTCAGAAAAAGACCAATTATAGGAATCAGGCAATGTTTTTAAAAAAAAAAAAAAAAAAATTCTGTAGCATCTAGGATCCTGTACTGAGAAAAAAAAGTGAAACGTATTTACTTAAAACTGAAATATTCACTTTATTAAAAGTCTATTTCTGTGAAATATTTCCTCTGGGAATTTGGACTGTATGTTCATAAGGAGGAATTTGGGTCTGATGCCACAAAAAAAAAAGTTTTCTTGCATTAGACCAATATTAAAAAGTTTTTTGTGAGAATTTCTCACATTTTTCTCATTCCAAGACCTTTTGTTAAAGAGCAGCTGCACTAGCATTTTATAGTCACCAACAGTCAGGTTGATGAATAACAATATTGACTTACATTTAGGGCATTTCTCAGACACCCTTATCCAGAGTGACTAACATTTCTCATTTTATTATTATTATTATTAACAGAGCGATTGAGTGTTATGGGTCTTGCACGAGGGCCCAGCAGCAGTTGCTCAGTGTACAACTTCACTTAACCACCGAAGTACCACTACTTTGTCAGTAAAAGTTACTATTGAAAAGTTATTTATTTTAGCTGTCTATCACAGTACACTGGAGTTGAAATTAAATAATAAATTTGAGCTCAGAGAGCAGACTGGTTTAATATGAGGGTGAATGAGGTAGAAATTATAGCATGTTCTTTATGTGGCTCGCATACCTTATCCAGTCTCTTCTCTTCCCATCATTATGGTACAAATTCATCTTTGACACTTCTGTCCATAGGATTTTGTTCTAGAACTGGACAGGGTTTCCACTTCTTTTTAAAGATGTTTTTGGCAAACTATAATCTGTTATTCCTACTTTTGAGGCATACCAGTGGTTTACATCTTGTGGTAATCCCCTTATATTTACTCTGGTATCTCCTGATTGTTGATTTTGACATAGATTCAGGTAACACCTGGAGGGTCTTGTTGATCATGCAGTCTGTTATGAAAGGTTTTTTTATCCCTTCACCAGAGAAAGAATGTTGTTATTGACCACAGTTGTTTCCCTGGTCTTTTAGGCCTTTAAGTGTTTGAGTTCACTAGCGCTTTTTCCTTTTTTTTTAAATCCTATTTCTTTAAGCTATGCCAGAATCTTGCCTATACACGTGGCTAGAACAGAGCTTATTAAGAATGCTTTAAATGAGAGGATATAATGTTTTTGCCATCTCTTTGATGAGGATGTTTTGAGTTTTCAGCCTACTGATGACTTCTACAGGTAGCAACATGTCTATAGACTTCACAATGAAAGTTAAAAGCAACAGATTATAAGCACAACTGCAACACGTGTAGAAATCGTTCTACACATCTGGCCATGAAGCTGTTGAGCAGCCAAAATACTTTTGGTCCCATAAAAAACTGTGGAAAGCAAATATAAAAAGTGTTGCAATTTCTACACTGTTCACCCCGATTTGGATGTAAATACCCTCAAATTTTAGCTTTATTTCATTTCAACTTCAATATGCTGTGTTATAGAGCTCAAATACAATTACTTTGTCAGTGTCCAAATACATACGGACCTGCCTGTAATGCCTTCTGTCATGTTTTCATTCTGTATCAGTGTAAATATGGACTGCATGTAACTATCTGACTATGTATTATGTGTTCATAATGTCAGTGTTTTTATTATTGTGCACCACTAAGATTCCCTCTGGATCAGCAAAGTTAATGAAGGATGTCAACTTGTCAGTCTGTCCTACATCTCTGCTCTTGGACTTTCATGAAATGTTTCGAGCCAATGGTTGTTTTTACTTTTCTCAGTACATGGACTCAAGCTGAGGTTCTTAGAGATTTGCTACATAGAGATTAGCATGATTAATGTTTTACAGCAGTATACCAGCATTTATGTGTAACGATAGTCGTTTCAAAACAGGCACACACCGGGTCGTGTGGGAAGTCCTCTGTCTGGAGCTGGACGGGCATCTACAGGCTCAACTAAAAACAGCAAAGGAAACATGTAACAAAATGATTATATAGTGCAAAGCTTCTAACATTGTTTTATCTTCTAGAATTTATTTATTAGCAAAAATAAATAGAGAAAACAAATATTTTGACCACACAAACCCTACCACGTTTGGTTGAAAACAGTATGGTTTTCATGTGTGCCAAGCAGCAGCAAGCTAAAAGTCTAGAAATTATTAATTGGCAGCTTTTTACAGAACCAAGATACTAACGCCCCACTATCATGGCTCACTCACAGCTCACAAGCCTGACCCTCATGAATGCACAGTTCAAGGTTAAAATCAGCACATAGTGTATGTAGTCAGTAAAAGAAGAAAATGTGTATATTTCACATTCTGCATCCTTTTTCCTTGGGTTTTTGGGTGGCTCTCAAATAGCTCTAGCAGGGGATCAATAAAAGTAAATACTATGCCTAAGCTGTAAATGTTGGTACCTCTGCAACAACACACCATTAAACCTGGATCTAATTGGTTGAGTTTTGGGGATAATGACTTATTAGCACTTGCCCAAGAACTGTCAGTAAGTACTGTCTCCATTTGTGAGTGTGCTATTAAGAGCTAAACCCTGCTGTGCTAATTGCGCTTGCTTTTCTGTGGTTGTGATGTGGTCCATGTGTGTGATTTAAATGTACCATGATTATCAGTGTTTGCTTGGTTGAAGCTCTCAGGGTGGATGAAGCCCAGGTTGTCCTGCTCAACGGCCACAGAGTCCACAGAAGAGGTGCTGTCAGGGGGCATCAAAGCGTCATTACCATAACTCACTCTCATGTCGGACTGAACAGAGGACAGCTGCTGACTGGCTTCGGCTTGCACACGCTCAAGAAGCAACGCTACACAGGCATACAGAGACAGAGACAAGTTATGAGATTTGGATATTTGGAACTCTATACATTAGA